>NC_139721.1:71038659-71339722 GCF_964211835.1 Anser anser
AGAACTGGCAGGTATGGTTATGGGGAAGGTTGGGGCAGAAGCACCAAGGGAACTTGTTTTCTGTAAGATGCTTGATATAGGGCAGTGACATATATGTAATAAATTCATAATATATAAAGAGAAACAAGTTTGTTTTGCATGTGGTCATTTATTCAGAAGCCTATTTATATTTAAAATAATTCAGTATGTCATGTGACCAGTTATATTGTAAGGTGCTTTTCCAAGAGGCAGTTGGCTTGCTATCACTGCTTTGGTGTCCTGTGCTATGCACATCTGACCAGCATGGCAATGGACCTGAGCAAGGCAGACAACCTCACTGGCTGCTCACCTCCAGAACATCTCTGCACAGCACAAGTTCCATAGTTTAGTGTATGGCAGCAGTTCAGGCTGTTTCTTTTATAGGAGATAGTATTACAGAAGACACAGATGGAAAAATATTGATGATTTCAAAAGGGGCAAGATTTGCTCAGGGAGCATTGTTACCACCTGGGGGTTAGTATCTCAACACGACCACTTGACCATCACTTTCCATGCTTGCATGTTCGTTGGATGTTCACTTGATTGAGTTCAAGACCAGACTGTAACATCGTGGTTTTGCTGAACTACTTGAATATTTAACCTGATATACACAACTTGTCCAAAATAGAGTAACTATTATAATTATGCAGCCTGAAAAAAGGAAGATGAGATTCAGTTCATCTACTGCTGGATTCGTGTTTTTACCTACCAGTAGAATTATGCACCACATCATATTTTCCTTTTAGGTCAAGTACTATAGTAGCAGTTCGATTCTCAAGGGAATGCCTTTGTATTTACACTCATGGCTCTTGTTGAATCCAAGGAATGCAGATTTAGCATTAGATACAGGATATCTCAGCTGTGTTTTTGTTAGAGACTGAAATTGTGAAAGCAGCCTTCTGTCTCCCTGTTTCCCTTTCCCTCCCATTTTTATGTAGCTTGTAAGTTACTCATGACGTAGCCCTATTTTTACCCTTTGCAATGGCCATCTCTGACCGAGAGGGGCAGTTTTGTTGACTGAAGCTGGTGTGATACTGGTCTTGATGGCAAGAGTAGCCACGGCTTGGTTGAAAGGCTTGCAATGGGTGGCAGGAATGACACCTCCCAGCATGTGTCTCGTGCTGTAAACCTAGTCAGGTGTTGAACTTGTACAGTGCACACTTTAATGGAGCTCCAGTCCTGGCTGCTTTTGCCTCCTAGGCACTAAGGTAATGTAAATAACAATCACAGCGTCTTTTCCTTGGAGAGCTGAAAAATGTGTTGCTATAACACTGTCATAACATAAGCTGACAAAACCTCCTGTGTCTTTGTTCTTGTGGCCATGGTGTATTGGATGAGATTTTCTCTTGGGATCTGAAAAGGCACTTGGAAACAGCTCTTTTAGAAAGTTAGCTACATAGGATTATTTTAATCATAATGCAGTTTTCAAAGCACATTGATTGCATTTATTATTTTGAATTATGTCTAATGATTTCTGTTTGCCTCTTGTGCATACTTATTTTTATAATGTGCTTTGCTCAATATTTAAAGCATCTAGGATGCTCTTGTAGACAGGTGCTACATAAATAAAGAGTATTATTATTTTAATAATTTGCATCAGGATACCAATTAGAAAAGTCCCTGTGTTCTTATTTTCTTTTTAATCATTGATATTGTCAGAATTTAACCGCTGGGGAGCAAGGTGAAATGGAAAAAAAAAAAATCCAGGTGGGAGAGAGAAACTGCTCCTCTCTCCTGTATGCCCAATGAAGGAATATTTCCCACAAGACAGCAGATGTCATATTTATATTTTAGGATTATGTCCAATTATTCTCTCCCTATATCTTGCTATATTGTGGAAATGGTAGTGAGTTACAATTAAATGCTTGGCTGATAGAGGAGGCTACAGGACACTTGTGGGACCTCGACTGGCTGCATTTAGGGATGACAATGCATCCATTTGGGAAAAATGCAGCCAGTTGTGCCCAAAATTTTTGTCACGTGTGTACAAGCAGTAGATATTACACTGTGCCTTGCATTAAACATCAGAGACAAATATTTCTGAAGGGTCAGAAACCTTCTGTTAGCTGATATTCTTCTTCTGGTTATTTATTAATGCTGCAAACCTCTGTATTTCCAGAAGTGAGCTGGTCTTGAAAGAAAATGAGTTATCGAAACAATACTTAAATGAAAAGAAAGGGAGGGAGAGAAAAAAAAAAAAAAAGGACAGTTCCCAACTGTGAATACCAACAGAAAAGCTAGAAATCTCTTGAGAAATATGTTTCTTCTGTGATTTCCAGCTATAACTGGAGATTTGTGGTGGTACAAGGCTGAGGGAAGCAGTGTGTAGCATCAGGCACATTAGCCTAGGATCTGGGCTGTCCTGGAACTGAATCCCATCTGTGCTATGCCTGGCAATGCTGGCTCACATTCCTGACCTCCCTCTGCTACCTCTTTGTTTTCTTGGATATGTGGCTGTTTCTGAGTGTGTATTTCTGTGTGCTTTGTAGAAAGTGACCAAGTTCTAAACTGATGCTCTTAAGACCAGAATTCAAGTAATCCCTCTTTGAAGTTTAAATATTGTTAACTGTAACCATGAAGATATCTTTCTCCGGAGATGTCCTCTAATTTCTATTTTAGATTTCTGGCTCTGTCTGGGGTAATAGCATACCATAATTGTTTCCCAGGACTGGGACCTGCTTTCCCCAGCCAAACTCACCCTAGCATCACAAGAAATTGATAGAAAATACTCCCAGAGGAGTATGTCATATGGCTGAGACCTAGGCAGGTTCTCAGTAAAATTTACTCATAACATGACTGGAGACTAGCATTTAGCATCTGAGTAGTTCAGTCCCCTATTATAAAGCATGGTTTGTGAAGGTATAGTACTTCTGCATATAAGATTTCTTTAGCTCTGTGTATTTGCAGCTAATTGTTCTCATTATATTTTTTCTACATAGTAACTTTTAAAACAAGTAATGATATAACTGTAACTCACCTTTGTTGTCCAGACAAGATGGATCTGATGGACCTTGCCCACTGATATATTTGTAGGACTGTGGTGTCTCATTGTTGGTTAGAGAAGTTGTCATCCAAACCCAGAACAAAAAAATGATCCTCACTTTGAGTTCACTTTTGAGGTGTAAGCTACAAATACAGGTAGAGGGGAAATACAACTGGGGATATTAATTATGATGGCAGGAATCAGCCTCAGCACAGCAGAAGCTTACCCATGTTCATGTTGTACAGTCACTAGGAAAGCAGGTGCTCTGAGATTTGGAAAACAACAGTAAAGCAGGCTACAGATGTTTCTGAGATGCTGAAAGGAGGAATGGGATGGAACACCAAAACGGTTGTTTTAAAGTTGAATAAAAGTTCAGTGGGAGCTAGTTCAGTTCAGTACTGACCTGTAATCCAATTCTTTTTCGATGTGCAAAATAGGAGAAATTTGTTATCTAAAGGACCACTTGCTATGCATTCAACTTTGGTAGCAGGTATGTTGTGCTCCTGTACAGTGTGTTGGTTACCCTGTGCTCCTGTAACTGACATAAGTCTTGCTCAGGCTTATGAGCCACAGAAGGCCTCAGTGTGATCACTCGTTGAACCAGACAGCTCATTAGTAATGGAGCCCCAGGGAGACCTTGATACCATGAAATCTCTTATGGAAAATAATGCAGCAGAGCAGAGTCCAGGAAACAACCTGATAAGGAATCTGAGCTTGACAATAAGTCAAAAACTTTATCTAATAAATATGGCACTTCATTCTAATTAAAGGAAAAGCTATATAGAATCACTCCTCTCTTATCTAAAGAGTATGGTGAGAACTAAAACTGCCTCACTCCCTAGTTATTTATGCTATATAGGTACCAGATGATCACATCTCCCCTCATATCCAGACACTGGTGTGACTAATTGTCAATGACACAATTAAGTGCTAAGGGGGGGATGTTGTACAACCTGGATCATATCCCTGAGTGGAAGCACATTTCAGGGTCTACTCCTTGAGAAACAAACTTGTCCGCGGATAAATGCCGTTGAGGGAGGAGGGTGAGTAATTCATTCTAAGGGGGAATTTTTGAAACAGGCAGGACTAGGTTTAGAAATCCCCCAGAACCCTGCAGGAAATCTCAGGAGAGTCTTGCCATTCTTAACCTTTAACTTAATCATTGTTTCTATTATAGCAAATTCATTTAGATCGTGTTAATTAACCAATATTTAGATAATGATTAAGTGCTGTTAAAATCATATAATCTAAACTTATTGCTATGAAGGTATATAATAAATACTTAATTGCTGCTACATTAAATTTTTGACAAGCCTGCAGATACTGTCTAAATTGTGCCGCTTTGCAACAAAGATCTGTAGGACATACAAACTCTCTGCCCAAAGGAGAGGTAGAAAAATAAAAAAAGTAAAAACAGTTTAGAACTATATCCTCTTCAGAATATGAATGTAGGAGATGAGAAGGTAGTGGGGAATCAACAGAAATGGAAGGGAAAGTTGTTGTTACAAACCTTTAATGTATACAGCAAAATAAAGCTATTGTATATAATTAGTTTCCTTCTGCACCTTCAAGTGTTTCTTCAACTGTATTTTATGGAAAACAACTATTCTATGGCAGCACAGCATCTTATGGATCATACCAGTGCTGTGCTCTCTGGCACAAAGATTTAGATTTGGCTCCTCTTTGTCTTTTTTTCCTCTTAATTGAAATTAAAAGTCATTCAGGTTGAAAGGATAGTCTTGTTCTTGTGAGTAGAAACACTATGTCGTATGTTAGATCTTCCACTGGGCACCTATACTTACAAGGCTCATCTGACCTTGGTACCATATTCAGCATGTCACAGGGGTGAACAATTACCCCAAGATGACAACCTGCCACTTTCTTATAACAAACAGCATCCTATCATGGAAGCTTCTGAAGCCAAATTTAGCAAGATTCCAGGCAATGTTTTACTAAATGTAACTATAGCAACTAAATGTTCACTGACAGATGATAACGCAATCTTTATTTAAAATAAACAAGCAAACAAACAAACATAACCCCATAAGACAGCTCCCCTCCTTGGTCCCATGCCTTCATGTTACACAGCTTAAATCTTCAGAAAGTATCCCAGAGCTTAACTATGATTTGGCAATCTATATATATACATATATACTAACTGAACAAAGCATATAGTTATACTTACCTTAAAAAAAAAAAAGTTTGCTTTTTGATAGCAACTTTCTCTCACTAGCTTTTTCTGTGTCACAGCAGTTGCTGTTTCAGTTGCAGTGACACTTTATTTTGTATTTCCCAGATTTCCCAGGTGCCACATGGTGGTGCTCCTGACTCCACCTTGCTCAGAGGTCTGAGATAGCTGAGGGGAGTTACAGAAGCAGTGAGTGTACGAAAACTGGTTTGGAGTGAGGGCTAAGATTCTGTTTTGCAATGAAGGTGAACCATGCTGTGGGATGGGGAATGTACTTTTTTCCCCAGGACTGAGTTACTAAGTCAGATATCAGAAGAAAGAGGTAAATGGTAAATAATGGCAACCTGTACAAAATCTTTTATGTACATGTCTAGACATGCACACATACTTTCCCTTTTTTACACTTGCTTACGATGTGAATTTTGCAAGTCTTTTTTTTTTTTTTTTCTTTTCTTCTTTCTTTCTTTCTTTTGGTAGCAATTGCTCCTTCCAGTTTTATCTGTTTTGTCAGTAGAAGACTCAACCAGATTCACATTTCAGTATCCTCATGGAAGCCAGGACAGCATATTTTCTGTAGGTCTATCATGAATATGCAGTGAAGCAAGGCAGAGGGAAAGGAAGTGCACAACTTTCTCCATGTAGGGAGGGACTATCTAACAATTAAAAGCAGCCTTGGTGGCCCCAGTCAGGACCCCCATATTGGCCAGCAGTGGTACTAGTCTGATGTCAATCTAAATATCCTTTTTTCTCATAAGAAAAGCTCTGTATCTAAGTGGACGTCTTCCTCTGCATCAAGGGTATGGCTCAATGAAATCAACAGGAATGATTTCATAGACTTTGTGTACTTTAAATCTAGTCTTGTAAACTGTAGTGTTCTGCCAGTTAAAGTTCAGCCTTATTCATTTAGGAGTTCAGTTCACCTCCCACTGAGAGTTTCTGATAGCTTTACTGAAAATTGGATCAGGCATTTAGATATTTATGAGAGTCCTGCTTTTAAATTGTGGGAAGCCATCTATTTAATTAATTCTTACAAAAACAATTGAATGCTTGACCTACAAGGATAATTACTTGTGTTCTGCTTTGATTATTTTGTAAAAGTTTCATTGGATTTATATAGTGTATTGCACTCAGATGGGATCTAAAAGTGTAGCTCTGATAGAGCCCATGAACATACTACAGTATAAAATTTTTAGAATTGACAGCCATGTTGTCTATATAAATACTATTTTCTGTAATGTCTTATTATTAACATGAATTTTAAAGGATTTTCTTTGCTGTCTTCGCATATCTTTTATTATTTTTATCATACATGTAAATCTTCCATAAAACCATAAACTGACTGTTGAAGAAAATGTCTATGGTTTCAAAAATAATTTGAATTAGTGCTCAATTTATGGGAAAATCTAATGGCGTTAATTGGTGGAATCCTCTGAATCTGAGGAAGCACAATTAGTTTCTGACTCATTAATATTTCCACTGTAGTTTGTTATCCATATTGTATAGTCTTTGTAAAGAGCTAATGTTAAGCAGAATTCCTTTCTATTATTTAATATAATAGTAAGTGATTATCCAGATATGAATAACTGAAGGTTGTGGATGAGTGAAAACCCAGAAATGCCCAGACATCACCAGGAAACACCTCTCTGTATTATATAAGAGAACTGCTAGACAAGGCAGGCATTAACCCTGACCAGGTCTAACTAGTGACAATTTTGCACGTCAAGTGCAACATTACATATCAAACACAAATGCTGAAAGTAATAACATTTCACTAATAAGGAAACTACTTACTCATTTTGAATGAGTTCACTATGAACAGGAAGAAATATCCAGGGGTGTATTTTCAATGGACGGTGCCTTTTATAAGTGATGATTATAGAAAAGAGAAAAGCTTTACCCACAATAAGTTCAATTGTTTAGGGAGATGGTGTCTATAGGACAGAGCTGCTTGGTCTCGCACAAACTTGAAGATTACTCTGCTTGTGAGCCTTGTTTCTTAGCTTTATAAACTGCATGACCCATGCAGAAAATGTTGAAGTTAAAATATTTTATTAGGGAGATATTAAGGCATTATTTCATTGTATCTTTTCCAAACACAAGTGCAAGCTGATTGCACCAAAGCAGAGCCAACTACATTTTTCTGTTGATGATATTTTGTAATATGCTGAATTTGTACCCACTGAAAAGAAATCCTGAGTGGATTTTTTTTCCTCTAAGACAGAATGAAATGGAAACATTCAGACCAACCATGAGACCTCTCTGTTGTCTTTATTAATTAACCATATAAATGTCAAAAACAAAACAAAAAACAGATTACCCCACAAATCCTAATGAATACATTAAAGTATAAAACTTTGCTCCCAAGAAAAGCCATGAAATGTAAAAAGTTTTCTATATGTGTACACTGGTAGAAATTTGGAGGATTTGTTTCCCTTGTTTCTCTCCTAGAATGGATTAAAAAGTAATATTTTACTGTTCCCAAATCATATGATACCATGGAATATCAAAATATACTGCAAATAATGAATTATTATCCAAAAGATGAGTTCTGATTGCCAATAACAATGCATAACTATGTAAGATCAAGGGGAGTTTACAGAAACATGGAACCATACCTGCCAACAAGTCCTGATACAATAAGGATTGTTTTCTTCACTGGCTCACAGTTGCTTTCCAATGCCATATTAAGGTCTCAGCGCAAATCCTTACCCAGATCTTCTTAAGCAATCTTTGTTTTAAAGGAAAAAAAACAAGCAAACAAACCCCATAGGACAGCTCACCTACTTGGTCGCATGCCTGCACATGTTACACAGTTATGCATCTTTATGCATGCCAGAGGGGAGTCTTTAGAAGCACAAGAACTCACATTTGCTTTTCCTAGACAAGCAGGATCCCGGAGTCTTCCTAGACTCAGCTTAACCTGCAGCACAGCTCTTGGACTGCTTGTACATAGTCGTTTTATTCTCAACTCCTGCTGTCAAAGGGACAGTACATCCAAAATTTTGCTGATTTCACCACATCCTCTGGCAATAGGCAGGTTGAACAATAAAACATATAGATTGTTTTGCTTACATAAAGACAAAGGTTTGAAAGCTGAAATTTACAAATAAACCAAATGCGGTGCTTTCTTTTGTATAGTTTCTCAGTTGTTCTGACATATTTCACTGGGAGTAAAATTCTTGGGATTAGCAGTGGGAGGTCTGGCAGTCCAGGTCTGTCACATATATTCTGCGTTCTGAGAACTGCATAACTTTCTCCCTTTTCCTGCCCATATATACTATACTTAGCTTCTGCTTTGATTCACTGCAAGTGGAGTATTGAAGGCCAGGAGAGAGGTGAGGTGAAAGTGTAGCAGTCAGAAAGAAATATGTTGTCCTTCCTATTTTCAGTTTTCCAGTCTTTGCTCTCCTGATACACTTGTCTTGCTGGATAACTTTGTGTTTTAACTTACAATTATATTTTCTTTGCCTGGGTGGTCTTGAATACTTTCTTGTACTTCTATTACTTTTTTTTTTTTTTTTTAGAGTTTACTATATCAAAGTATTACATGCTGAGAGCATCTTTTCTGCATAACATCTGTGCTGCTGATGGTCTCCCATGCCATACTAGTTTTCTAAAGTGATCACACAAAGGCATTTTAATGCACCACTTTAGAGCGTATGGAGGATATTAGCATTGATATATCCATGTGAGTGAAAGCCACGTGTCTTCATCCAGTACTTATTCTTTGAATCCAAATGCCTCAAATGGTCCAAATTAGTGTTTTTCCCTTGTTACTTGCTTTAGTTTTCCAGAAGGAGAATATAATCAAAACACAAGATAGGATGATATTTGCAAAAATTAGGAAGAGAATGTGTGTGATAATGCCTTTAAAAATGTAAAGATAGAAGGAATGGAATTCCTTGTGCATGAGATGCAGTCAGTTCCCAGATGACCATATTTAATTAAGTTATGACATAGCTAATCTTTACTTATAACACCCTGTCTCTCTTCCTGCATTTCTGAGAAAATGTTAAGTAAATTCATACAAGGTCAGACACATGCACACACTGAGGATAATTAAATCTTCTGGTCAATTTGAGCATCCAGAAGTTTCTTCTGCTCTTTTGTCTAACAGAGATGTTTCCTGGATTGTTTATGTTACTTTTGGTGTCATATACAGGCAGTAGATGGGAAACTTCAATTAAACTGTGGATGTTAATCTAGTAGGTTAATCATTTCAAGGAATTAACCAAAAATTGCAAACAAGGTGAGCTGTGAATAGAGGTTTCCTATAACAGCTATATGGGTGAAGAAGTCACCATTACATGAACCATTAGTAATGGAACACACACTGTGAGATGCTAATTATAACTTCTAAAAAGCCTGGGTTCATTTATTTATTTAATAAATTTATTTAAGTAATAGCTTTAACAACTTGGGAAGTTTTTTTTTTTTTTTTCCACAAAAAAGCTAACCACGAACATGTAGATCCTAGTAAAAATATGGAAGCTGAATGACTAAACTGAGGCTTCAAACTCTCACAAATATGCTTAACTTGTTTTCATTTATTATCGTCATTTTTTAAATGTTTAACTTATATAACTACAATATGAATGAGATATAAGTAGAATCAAGAGAAAAAAACAATCTGTCCCAAAACCAAACATAAGCTACAAGAACACCTTTATTGTCAATAATAGGCTTAGAGTATATGTGCTCTTTACAAAGCTGTTACATATTCACAAACATTTGAAAATTTGATGATTCTGCAGCAAGCTGTATATATTTTTACTTTTTTTTTTAAACATACACTACGTATCTCTATGTAACACAAATTTAAAAATAAATCTTTTTGTGGTTGTATATGTAGCTACATATACAGATGAACAGAACCATACAAACTGACATTTAAACATTTTGGCTAATTAAATATGTATTTTTAATTTTGCCTGATAAATACATTGGATTAATAGTTATATTTTAGGTTTGAATTGACTTAAATATATTCTGTTCAGCTGTAGTTTATTACTTCATAAGAAGTCTGTGCCTCCAGCTCTCAGATGTCTTGAAAACTTCATTTTGTGAGGGGTTGTCATTCACAATCATATTGTGTTTTCTGGTATGAGGTTCAGCATTACTGCTTGGTGATGTGTAAACAAAGCTTCAAGTTTTATCATCCATTAATGAGGTTGAAATGAGTTAATATAAAGCAAAGGGAGAGAGCCAGAACATGACAATGTTAATTCCTTCTTTATTGCTTCTGGGGCTGGAACAAGTGAAACTGTCTATTATCATTAATTTGTTTCGATTCCCTTATTTTCCCCAGTGACAATTATTTTTTAATCTTTTTTCTTTTTTTTTGACATTGAAAATGTCCATAATTAGTATAAAAATAAATTAGGAGGTGGTCAGGTTTAGGAGTTCATAAGCATAATGGCTTTTTATTTGTTTGCTTCCAGAGAAAATGCAAAGTCAGAACAATAGAAGGTAGGTCAAGAATGCTGCATTAGTATGTTGGTGCTTAACACTGCTGATTTTAAAACAAACACTAATTTACACAGCTTTAATGGTAAATATTTGTTATCATTTAATATTCATATCGGTTTATAAGAATGCTTGAAATAAATTGAGCCTGTTAATGATAAGACATAAGTAAGTCTTTGGCTGCTTTTGTAAGGATTTTGTCAAAAGAATAAGAGTTCTGAGTTTTTTATTTTCTTATCTTTGGTACAAAGCTCAAACTATGCCCAGCTCTTTTACCTCTGCAAGTTCAACCATGGTCTCAAGTCCCCCTGTGAGAAGCCTTCACTAGCACATTGTGACAGGCTGTTCTGTCCAAAAAAACACCAAAACAAAACAAAACTAAAAAACCAGCCTGCTGGGAGGATTATTTTATTATTTTTTTATGCTGCTTTTGTGAAATGGTTGCAACATACTGTCCAAATCCATTAGTAAAGCAGCACATATTCCATAAAACAAAGTCTTAATTAACATCTGACATAAAGACGTGTGTCAGACAATGCAGGTTTCAGTTCCATTATAATCCTGTTTGCAAATAACTGGGCTGTGAGTATTTTCACTGCATCCATTTTAAGTTAAGTGAAATTGCTGCAGTTCTATATAAGAGTCTAAGTTTGCAATTTGTAAAGCTAGGTTTGGTTTTGGAAAAACAGAACAAGAGATGAATAGGATCTTGTCTTTATTTAATTCAAAGCACAGAGCTTCAGACAGGAATAAGAGGAGGAAAGAAAATCAAATATAACCGTTCAGCTTTTGACTTAGTCTGAGTTATAGCTTTTCTAAAACTGAATTTTAATAATTTGCTGTGTATTTGCTGTGTGAACATTAAAAGTAATATTATTCTGTGAGAATTATTTGAGAGAAAAAGATACTTTAGAAAAGTTGTTTTTTTTGTTTGCTTTGTTTTGTTTTTATCTCCTTGCATCTCTCCTTCCTCTAGTAATACTGTAAACTTTAAGCCTATTAGCTGGCATCTATACTTTACAAATTAATATTTTTGCTCATTCTTATTCTTACCGTGGTCAGATCCAGTGTCAGTCTTTGGAGTTCTCAGCATGAAACCTGATGTGATCCACATCTATCTTGTTAACTCTGTTCTTGATGATATCACAGAAGCATAATTATAATTCTTGATTTTGTCAATAAATTATTGTTGCATGCTATACCCCTCCATGCAGCAGCTCTTTTGGGCACCTTTGTAAAGAAAGGGAGAGCAACAGGGGAGAATTCAAAAATGTTTGAGGTCAATGCCTTGTCTGATATGAGAATAATACATTTAGGATAGAGCAGCTAGTTTTACGTGAATGCAGGAGAATAAAAGATCTATTTATATTAGTGATATCTTTCTGACAGGAACATATGTCCTACCTAGTTTATGTAAATGCACCACCAACATATTTCACTCAAAGCTTGTTTGTGTGAGATGGCAGTAGTCAGAAAGTCAGGCTTTGGAGGAAGATGTGAAGAGCTGCCTGATAGGCTGAGAGGTTTTAGAGATAGAGAAGGTGACAGATATGACAAAAATATATTCAGTTGAAAACAAACCAGTTCTGCCTCATATGCAGATCCAAGCAGTAACTGCTTGGTATTACTGCTATATCTCACTTTTGTGAAAGATTGAAGAAGGTGACAGACTTCAGAAAAGCATAAAAGTTTTTGCTCTTGGGATGTTGGGAAATATGTTCAGTGACCTTCAAGTGAAGGAGACACTACATCCTGGAAAGTAGGGAATGTGAACAAGGCATTGAAGCAAAATTCTAGGGGAGGAAGGTTTTGTAATCTCTGCTGCTTTCTGCATCCATAATGTAGGATTTACTTTCCTGAGGCCCTTCAGTGTAGCTGTTGCTGGTATAGAGCTGGGATGATGGGGGACTGGGGAGGGCAGTTCACAGTCAGATACTTGAGGGTGAGTGAAAAGAAGAAGATAATAACAACAAGGAAAAAAAAGAAAAGAAAAGAAAAGAAAAGAAAAGAAAAGAAAAGAAAAGAAAAGAAAAGAAAAGAAAAGAAAAGAAAAGAGAAGAGAAGAGAAGAGAAGAGAAGAGAAGAGAAGAGAAGAGAAGAGAAGAGAAGAGAAGAGAAGAGAAGAGAAGAGAAGAGAAGAGAAGAGAAGAGAAGAGAAGAGAAGAGAAGAGAAGAGAAGAGAAGAGAAGAGAAGAGAAGAGAAGAGAAGAGAAGAGAAGAGAAGAGAAGAGAAGAGAAGAGAAGAGAAGAGAAGAGAAAAGAAAAGAAAAGAAGGAAAGGAAAGGAAAGGAAAGGAAAGGAAAGGAAAGGAAAGGAAAGGAAAGGAAAGGAAAGGAAAGGAAAGGAAAGGAAAGGAAAGGAAAGGAAAGGAAAGGAAAGGAAAGGAAAGGAAAGGAAAGGAAAGGAAAGGAAAGGAAAGGAAAGGAAAGGAAAGGAAAGGAAAGGAAAGGAAAGGAAAGGAAAGGAAAGGAAAGGAAAGGAAAGGAAAGGAAAGGAAAGGAAAGGAAAGGAAAGGAAAAGAAAAGAAAAGAAAAGAAAAGAAAAGAAAAGAAAAGAAAAGAAAAGAAAAGAAAAGAAAAGAAAAGAAAAGAAAAGAAAAGAAAAGAAAAGAAAAGAAAAGAAAAGAAAAGAAAAGAAAAGAAAAGAAAAAGAAAAGAAAAGAAAAGACAACCCCGAAACATCTAAGCAGGAGAAATTACTGTGATTGCTTCTTTCTCTTCACTTTCATGATTAATACAACAGCTAGCCAGAGCTAGATCTACAGGGCAGATCTTGCAGAGATTTTCTTATTATTGTCCACACATTAAAAACAAAACCAAGCAGATCATGGTACTGCTTTAAATTTGTTGTTGTTGTTGTTGCTTTTTTTTTTTTTTAAATGTAGTATACGCACAATGCTTTGTTTCAGTGATTGTACCTACAATGACAAGTAACAAAAGAGCTGTGATACAAAGGGTATTTTTAAAACTTCATTATGTTATTTTGCCAAAAAAGAAAAAGGTTCTGTATAGTCTAAAAAAAAAAAATCGCATCATGATTGTGATTTTTTTTTTATTTTTTTAAATATTTGATGTTATTATAAAAACAGTTTATTTTTCAGTATTGCTTTTGATAGCTATAATTTTAAGTGTCAGTTTCATTCAAAAAGTTGTACTAAAAATACATTAAAAATGTTCTTTCAAAACAAGTGTGATAAACTATATTAGGTTTTACTTCAGTGAAGTATGTTATTCTCTTTGTTTTAAGCTGGAATAGACTATTAGTCCATGTCTTTACTTTAAAACTGTTGTCATATTTTAAATTGTAAGTACCATCTATCTTTAACTTATAATATTACAAGAAGGTAGTAAGATCTAGTAGAACCCTTCAGTTTTCCACAAAGACATTTAGGAAAGATTTCCTACCTGAAATAATAATAATAATAAAAAATAAGTCTGGATCAAACAGTTATACAGAAACAAAGAAGCTTCAGAATAAAGAACAACATTATTTTTTAATAATTATTTCTTAAGCTGTCTCTGAGCTGCTTTCAATGAGTTCTTCACCCAGTCTGTACTCATGTCTGGGATTGCCCTGACACAGGTGCAGCATATTGCTCTTAGACTTGTTGAACCTCATTAGGTTCATGTGGGTCCACTTCTCAAGCTTGTCCAGGTCCCTTTGGATGGCATCCTTTCCTTTTGGTGTATCAACTGCACCACTCAGCTTGATGTCATCTACAAACATGCTGAGGGTGCACGTGATCCCACTGTCTATGTCACTGATAAATATATTAAACCGTACCAGTCCCTAGACGGGCCACTCCTCACCAGCTTCCACTTGGACATAGAGCTGTTGATCACAACTCTCTGGCTGTGGCCATCCAGCCAATTCCTTATCTACCAACTAGTCTACCCTTCAAATCCATACCTCTCTAAACTAGAGATATAGTTTCATCAGATGGTCTTGAACCTGCTCTTCGTTAATAGTGGGAGGGTCTTTTCTCCCCCAACACCTGCCGTAAACACACAGGTTTGGGGACTCATGAGACATGGGAAGCCTCACTGCCAGTGAAAAATGGGAAAAAGAACTTGTTGAGTACCTCAGCCTTCTTCCACATCTGTTGTTACCAGTTCTCCCTTCTTTATCAGAGGGGTTACACTCTCCTTGGCCTTTCTTTTTGACCAATGTACCTATAGAATTCCTTCTTGTTGTTTGCTGCTAAGGACAGTGTCCCAGGGGAACTCATCCCTGGAGAGGGATTCTTTATCAGGGAGTGTAGTGAGAGGATAAGGAGTAATGGCTTTAAAGTAAAAAAGGGTAGATTTAGATTAGATATTTGGAATAAATTCTTTACCCTTGTGGTGGTTTTACTTGGGTGGGCAGCCGAGTTCCACCATGGCTGCTCTCTCACTCCCCCTTCCTCTTTGAGGAGGGGGAGAAAATACGATGCAAAGGGCTCAAGGGTTGAGATAAGGACAGGGAGATCACACAGTAATTATTGTGACGGGCAAAACAGACTCAGCATAGGGAGACAGTAAGATATATTGCCTATTGCTAACATGCTAGAGAAGTGAGAAACAAAGGAAAGAAACCAAAAATGCCTTCCCCCACCCACCCTCTTCCACCTCCTCCCTCTGAGTGGCACAGGGGAACGGGGGAATGGGGGTTGTGGTCAGTCTATAGTGCTTTGTCTCTGCCGCTCCTTCACGGTCACTCTCTGCCCCTGCTCCACATGGGGTCCCTCCCACGGGATGCCATCCTTGCTGAACTGATCCGGCATGGGCTTCCCACAGGCAGCAGCTCTTCAAGGACTGCTCCAGATACAGGTCCTTACCATGAGGTCCATCCATCAGGAGCAAACTGCTCCAACCTGGGTCCCCCAAGGGCAGCAGGTTCCTGCCAGGTCACCTGCTCCTGCGTGGTCTCCGTTCCAGGGGCTACAGGTCTGGCCCGGAATCTGCTCCAGTGGGGGTCCTCCACAGGCCGCAGCCTCCGTCGGTGCAGGTCCACCTGCTCCACCGTGATCTCCTCCACGGGCTGCAGCGTGGAAACCTGCTCCACCATGGTACTCCATGGGCTGCAGGGGGACAGCCTGCTTCACCATGGTCCTCACCATGGGCCGCAGGAGACTTCTGCTCCGGCACCTGGAGCACCTCTCCCCGTCCTTCTTCACTGACCTTGGTGCCTGCAAGGCTGTTCTTCACTCCTCTCACTCTCCCTCTCCCAGCTGATGTGTGGCAGTGTTTTTTTTTTTGTTTGTTTGGTTTTTCTCCTGTCTTAAATATGCTCTCACAGGCGCAAACAACATTGCTTTTATTGGCTTGGCTCTGGTCAGCAGCGGGACCTTTACCTAACATGGGGCAGCTTCTGGATTCTTCTCACAGAAGCTACCCCTATGGCCCCCTGCTACCAACACCTTGCCACGTAAACCCACTACAACCCTGAGGGTGATAAGGAACAGGATGCCCAGAGAAGCTGTGGATGCCAAATTCCTTGAGGTGTTCAAGAGATCACAAACTCACCCAGGGCATGACCACTGAAACCCAGACTGCTTCTGATCTTAACCTCTTTAATGAATTCATCTACATTGGTGAGCACTAGGTCCAGTAACGCTTTTCTTCTGATTGGTTCGTCTAATATCTGTAACAGAAAGTTAACCTCGATGCACTCTAGGAGTCACCTGGATTGCTTATTGACTGCTGTGTAGCTTTCCCAGCAGACATCCATGTGGCTGAAAACCTCCATCAGGATGAGAGCCTGAAAGCATGGTGCTTGTAGCTGAAGCAGGAAGGCCTTGTCAACAGTTTCCTTGATCAGACAGTTTGTAGTAGACACCTACCACAAGGTTGCCTTAATTGGTCCAGTCCTTAATTTTTACCCACAATCTATCAATCTGTTCATGTTTTTTTTTTCTTTTTTTTTTCTTTTTTTTTTCTCTGAGGCAGTTCTTCACAACATATGGATTTCTTAACATAGAGGGCAACATCCCTGCCCTTCCTTCTCTACATATCTCTTCTGGAAAGCTTGTAGCCTTCAATTTCAGTGGTGTGATTCATCCCACCATGTTTCCATGAGAGCAGTTAGGTCGTAGTTTTCTAACTGCACCATGGTTTCCAACTCCTTCTCCTTTTTACCATGATGCATGCATTACAGGCACTTCATCTGGGCTGTCAGCTGGATCACCTTTTGGAGGAGCCCTTCCTAATTCCTTTCGGACAAGTCACGCAGTCCCTTGTTCTTTTCTGTCTCTCAGAGGTACATTCTCTTCCCCTTCTTAATCTAGTTTAAAGCCTTGTTGAGAAGTCCAGCCGCATTACTGCCCAGAACATTCTTGCCCCACCTGGCCAGGTGAGCCCCATCCAGTGTCAACATGCCTGGCCTCTCAAAGGTGCATCTGAGATGGCTGAAAGCTTGACATTAGCCAGCAGTGCATGCTTGCAGCCCAGAAAGCCAACTGCATCCTGGGCTGCATCAACAGAGGAGTGGCCAGCAGATAAGGGAGGTGATTGTCCCCCTCTATTCAGCCTTTGTGAGGTTCCACTTGGAGTACTGCATCCAGGCCTGGAGCCCCCAACACAAGAAGGATGTGGGGCTGTTACAGTGGGTCCAGAGTAGGGCCACAAAGATGATCAAGCAACTCGAGCAACTCTCCTTTGAAGATAGGCTGAGAGAGCTAGGGATGGTCAACTTACAGAAGAGAAGGCTCCGGGGTGACCTCATTGCAACTTTTCAGTACTTGAAGGGGGCTTATAAAAAAGGTAGAGAGGAACTCTGCTCAGTCAGATATTGACAGGACGAGGGGGAATGGTTTTAAACTAAAAGAGGGGAGATTTAGATAAGAGGTTAGAAGGAAATTTTTCACTCAGGGGATTTTGAGGCATTGGAACAGGTTGCCCAGAGAGGTTGTGGGTGCCCCATCCCTGGAAGTGTTCAAAACCAGGTTAGATGGGGCCCTGGGCAACCTGATCTGGTGGGTGGCATCCCTGCCTATGGCCGCGGGGTTGGAACTAGATGATCTTTGAGGTCCTTTCAAGCCAGGCCATTCTAGATTCTATGATTATATGACTCTATGGTTCATGATTCTATGATTCTCTGTATTGGTTATAATTTTCAGTACATATTACATCACCCAATTTTATCTACGGACAATATCTAAGGGGGTAAAGAGGGGCACTAACAGCTGTAGACAGGTTCTTTGTTATGTTATTGAAGCCTGCAAACTGGGTGACATTCCAGTGATATCTCTTTGCATGTCATTCCTGAAGGGAGAGGAGACTGCCAAAAGGCCCTCAAGAGACTGACAGTACTGATTTTAAAATATAGCATACTCTCTAATTTTCAGAAGATCCCTTAAGTAGCTAACTTGAATCTTGTCTAAGTAACATACTTCTGGGAGGAATGTATGTGAAATAATGGAGAGACTAGGGGGGACCTATTGCTTTCTGGGAAAGCCTGAAAAACAATATTACATTGCAAGAGAAATGTTCAGGATCCTGACGGATATCTGCTTCATGCAGTATTTGTTTTCTATGTAAAACAGTCTTTTTTCTAACATAGGCTGTGACATATAATTCAGCCGGTTTATGTCAGTCACTTAAAGTTGCAATACTTACATCTTTGTTTTCCAAAGAAATATATCAATAACAATGAAAATGGACATAATTATATTTCAGTTATTCATAGCCAATTTATTAATTACACCAAGTAATCTTTATCTTTTATACACTTGTAGCTTTCACTGTAGACTCTGAAGCTTAATCATCTTACATTGCTAAGAGCATACACAAGAACATTAACCACAACAGCATGTCTAAGTTTTAAATTCCCATCCATCTTGAGAGCTGTTTATACTCCCATTGTCTTGAACTAAATGGAGATATTACAATAAAATAAAAAAATAATAATAATAACAATAAAATAACTCTCTTATAAGCTGCCTGTAAACTTTTTTCTTAAGGCTCACTTTTCCCATGACACCTTCAAGAAAATAGTTAATATCCTGATTTCTACACTAGGAGAATCTACTGCATTTAATGTTGGATGTTGGTTTAATGGCAGCTGAGAAAGCTAAATACTTCTAATCTGATGTGATTGGAATTCATCATATATTTATGTTTACTATGAGAGAGAGAAAAATAGTCTCTGATGTAATGCAGTATTTCTTTTTCTTTCTCTGTCAGCACTGTACCAACACATAGGCACTTCCAGGCATCCATAGAATATATATATATATAAATTATCTAATATATATATATTTTATATATATATATATCATATCTTATATATGTATATGTATTTTATCCACTGCAATCTGACTACTTGAACAGTAAGCGTACGGGCCTAGAGTGAACAAAGAGAAGATTTAAATGCAAAACCAGTAGATTTTGTATGAACATAATCGGTTTGATACATAAGTGACTACATAGACTTACCTGTGTCTGTTTTTTAATGCATGAAGTAAGAAGCATAGTTTAGCATTTTTCAAGTTAAATCCTTGCTGATTGAATTGTCAGCCAGTTCTCTGTGGAGTATATTGGTGTTATTTAGAGCCACTAACTCTGTTTTGGAACAACAACAAAAAATATAGGGCTGTAGAAAACACCTAGGAATACAATTCATTGCCAAATATCAGTACAGCAGAGTCCTGAGGTACCTTGAAATCATGTAGCAAAGCTCTCTTCAGTGTGTAGATTTAAGTTAAACTTGACTGATGCACACTCAGATTTATGAATTCTTTAAAGCTCCAGTAAGCTGGAACTCATTTACAATTGAATTAAAGTATAACTTCAAAGTCGTTCTCTAAAAGGGAAAAAAAAATATATGAAGAAAAAGGAGCTTTTCTGCTGAAAAGACTCAGGCAATTTATTAAAACTCTTCTGGAAATAGCATAGCAGCTTACAAATAAATAGTGGTTATTATCAGAAATAAGAGCAACAGTGACAGGATAGCCACATTACTTTCCAATAACAAATTAATTGATATTTTTTTAAGTTGTTCAGAGCATAATATTATAGCACCACTAGATAGTTTAATAGGAAAGAAACAGAAATTGCTTAATTAGCAGACTGTTGTTTCTCCTGTACATTTCCTTTTGTTCTTTTTAGCTTCTTGAGTGGAAATACCACCTGTTACTGTAATGGAAAGTAAAACATTTCAATTTTTTACTTGAAATGACCTTACAGGGAATTATTCTGGAAAAGGAAATGGAACCTGTTTACCTAGTAGTCAAATGTTACAAATTATTCTTCCTTTGTGCTTACCTATATAGTTTAAGATGTGCTCCAGGAGAAGAGAAAAAAAAAAAATGGAGGGAGAAGAAGTGATAAGTAGTAGAGTTGCTATGTATGCTCTTAGTGGTTAGAGCATTGGAAGAGGAACACTAAATTACAGGGTTCTGCCACTGACTTTCAGTCTACTGTTATAGAAGGCATTTAATCAGTACTTTCTTAGCTTATCCATTTTCCAAAACCAGTAGCATTATATAATTAAATGAAAGCACCTTCTACAGTGACCGTTGTTTATTTTTGTATTGTTCAATGTGTTGAACTTACCAGTACCCTATCAGTGCTTTGAAGAAAAGTTTTAAAGAGTTCTGTATCACTGCAACCACTTCACAGTAGGATCCATCATACTTTATCCACCTAATAAATTAGATGTCTAATCTACTTAATTGTTTAGGCTAGCTCAATGGTAAACAGAGTATCTCTGGTATTTCCACACCACCAATATTAGACATGTATGTAGACTAGGATAAATTGCTATATGGAGATGCCATGCCTAGTTCAGGGGCAATAGCTCTGTTGTCTTGGATGCTTTTTGTAAATCTATTTATCTATTTATCTATTCATTTTGCAATTGCAGGACATACTGATCACTGCAAAAGAGGCTTTCCGTATCTCCAGAGGTGAAGGTATGTGTCTGTTCTGACTAGAGAAAATCTCTTTCCCTGTTTTACTCTCAAGGTGAGCATCGGTTGTTGGTTAGGAGGAAACTCTCTGCTTCTCCTTTAAATTTGATTTGATAAGAATTCTATTTTGGATGTGTTTTATAATTCTAAAGGGATATGACATACAACTTCAAAGTCAAAGCAAATTCAAGTGACTTTATTACCAAAAATTCAGTTCAAAATAACTCCGCTGTAAAATGGACTACATTTGTTCATTATTTGCTGAATAAAGTCCTTTGCAATCAGATGACTGTAGAGCCTAAAAATTTAATTTGTTTTGCCCTGTTTTTCCTATTAAAAGGAGGGCCAGCAGAGCTATCTTTTTGGCTCTGGGAACTTCCTTAGATGTAAGGAAGAACATGCTAGAGTCTAAGCATCACTGAAAATGTTATTTATGACTCTTCAGAAGAGTATTGGTTTCTTTTTTGGTCTTCGTTGCAGATCTGATCCAGAAAGGAAAATGCCAAAAGGCAAGTCAATCTCAACCTGAAAGGCCAGGCAACACTTAAGATAGGTTGTGCTAGATTTGCTGAGCTGTTAACTCCTTCGAAAGTAAAGAGACCTTGCAAAGAGATGTGGACAAATGAGAGGACTGGGAAATCACCAACAATATGAAGTTTAACAAGAGCAAATGCCAGATGCTGTATCTAGGATGGGGCAACCCTGACCTTACATACAGTTTGGGGTACAAGAAGCTGGAAAGCAGCCCTGTGGAAAGGGATCTGAGGTTTCTGGCTGATGGCAAGTTGAATATGGGTCAACGGTGTGCCTTGGCAAACAAAAGGGCCAATGGCATCCTGGGGTGCATCAGGCACAGCATTGCTAGCCGGTCAAGGGAAGTGATTGCCCTGCTCTACTCTGTGCTGGTGCAGCTTCACCTTGAGTACTGTGTGCGGTTTTGGGCACCACAGTATAAGAAAGATATAAAACTGATAGAGTGTCCAAAGGAGGGCAACAAAGATGGTAAAGGGTCTAGAGGGGAAGACGTATGAAGAGTGGCTGAAGTCACTTGGATTGTTTAGCCTGGAGAAGAGGAGGCTGAGGGGAGACCTCATTTCAGCCCACAGCTTCCCCACGATGGGGAGCAGAGGGGCATGTTCTGATATATTCTCTGTGGTGGTCAGCGATAGGATCTAAGGGAATGGCATGAAACTTCATCAGGGGAGATTCACATGGGATATTAGGAAAAAAAGTCACTTGAGAGGGTGGTTGAGCACTGGAACGGGATCCCTAGGCAAGTGGTCACAGCACCAAGCCTGCTGGAGTTCAATAAGTGTTTGGACAATGTGCTTAGACATATCACAGAATCACAGAATCACAGAATTGTAGGGGTTGGAAGGGACCTCAAGAGATCATCGGGTCCAACCCCCCTGCCAAAGCAGGTTCCCTAGAGCAGGTTGCCCAGGTAGGCGTCCAGACGGGCCTTGAATATCTCCAGAGAAGGAGACTCAGCAACCTCCCTGGGCATCCTGTTCCAGTGAAATGATATGATTTTTTTTGTGGTCCTGTGTGGAGCCAGGAGTTGGTCTTGATGATCCTTGTGGGTCCTTTCCAACTCAGGATATTCTATGATTCTATGATTCTGTGACTCTACACTGAACAATGAATTCTAAAACATCCTTGAGGGAAGTGGTAGAATATGTCTCAGCTGTGCCTGGAGAGCAGAGGTTATGAAATCACCCAAATCTCCTTGTACTAGAAAAGACTGAGGTTTTCTTTATCTTTCAGCCCATTCATTTAATTTTTGAATGTCTTTACTGTTAAATGTAGTGTCACCAGTACATTCTGTTCACCTCTTCCAGAGGTGTTCCAGGGTTTTAATGTACCAAAATAGTTTCCTTTTCTGACCATTTTATTTATTCACTGAAGAGCATGGAATAGCATTGCCTGGGCTTATGAGCTTGTTGGTAGTCTGTAATAGAAGATGGTCAGTGTCACCTCAGCCTCACTGGGTTAAAAAACGTTGCTTTAGATTGCAGTGGGTGTGACAATTCACCAGAAGTTTTTTTTTTTTTCCTTTTTTTTTTTTTGGGGGGGGGGGGGGAGTTGAAGGGGGAGGGAATACACTGGCAGGGAGAAGGGACCTAAAATTTAATAAAGAAGTAAGGTTTTTTTTAGCTCTCTTTATCTTGCAGATTTCCAGACGCTTAAGGCATTGTTAGCTCCAAGACTCTAATTCATTGACATAAAAAATATGTGAAATAAAATGTACTTTTTTTTTGTTTGTTTTAAGACCATCTGTCTCCTCTGTCAGGATTTACATAGCAGCTTTATATCTTTTACTTTCCTAATAATGTAACTCTTAACAACATCACTTCAAACCCAAGCTGTCTTTTAGATAGTATTGATAGATATTAATGTTGGCCACTGTTTTCATTATCTTATATTATTTTTTAGTATACTTCTTTCATTTTATTATATTTAGATCTTAAATCAATAAAAAACATAAAAGCTTTGTCATTTGAGAATGGAGGAGCTGTCCAATTTTACTAGCCTCTTTGATGAGATGATCTAAAGCATACACTATTGTCACCATTATAGCTATAAGAAAATTTTATTTTTAGTTTTTATGGTATGGTATGTTTCTTTATGTGGAGAGAGACTATTAAAAAAATCAGTATGGTAATGTAGATTGACAAGCTTCATTTTGTAGTATAAAATTTAATTATATAAAAACTATTTTGTCCCATTGGAACAGTAGGCGTAACATAAAGTACTTTTAACTTTGATGTCTGCTATAGCTCTTGAAACATAAAAGTTAACAGCTTAAATAGATCTTTTATTTCTTTAAAGAAATACTACAGCTCAGAATAATTTTGTAGGCTATTTGTGTAAGCAGGTCTAAGCAAGTAAACAAGTTGCAGGTAAGCAAGTCTAAAAATTGCCAACTACTTTTTAAAGAAAAAAGTCTGCAAGATGTAGACTTTTCTGTTAATTAGTATTAAAAAAAAAACCACTAGTCAGTCTATTTTTATTTTATTTTTTTTGGTTTAAAGCCAATCAACAGGTATTGTAAAAAAACACACCAAACCAAACCAAACCAAACCAAACAAAACAAAACAAAACAAAAAACCCACCCCAAAACAAAACAAAAAAACAAAGCCAAAACCAGCCAACTAAAGAAAACAGCAAAACAAAACAAAACCCTTCTGACATCACTTGACATTCTTTCCTTATTTTGCTATTCCGCTGTAGTTGAACATTGGGAAATATTGAGAATTTCATACATTCAGGAAACAGGAATAGGTATTTGGGCAAATAATTCACAGTCCCATAGCACGCAAAAGCGCACTTTAGTATACACAAGGCTTTTGGTGACATTTCCAGACAATTCATTGGTCAAAAAGGGAGCTTTCTGTGGAAGAAAGTGGAATTAGCAAGAAATTTAGTTTTTCTAGGTGCACCATAGATTGTTCTATCAGATCCTTTCATTATTTCTAATGTGTAGAGTTAGATTTCAGATACAAAACTCATATCAGTATTTGAAGTAGAACATCATTACAAAAGTTCTATAATTCTTCAAACAAGAACTTGGGTCAGTTTCATTCTAGGAGTCAGTGTGTAAGTCTGAACTCAATTTAAATCAGTATTAACTCTTGGAACTTTTGGTGCTTGTATTTTGACAAAGGTCAGTCTGAGTTGGACAGGTACTAACAGAAGAGCTTCCCAGGTAGAATAGGTACAGCCAAATAACACAGTGCACCTCCAAAGCTGAAAACCCTATGAATATCCCGTAATTTTGTCATGGAGTCTACTTGAAAGATATGCCTACCCAGCTGGCAGTCCAGGTAGCAGACTGTCTCAGAATTTCTGCTGACAGAAATACTCTTACTTCTAAATATTTTGAGAATGGTTTCAAAAAATAACAAAAACATTTATTATATTCCTGACTGATACCTTTGGCTGATGTGTGGGACTCACTGACTAAATAGTTAAAGACTGAAAGGCTTTTGGTGTGTGGTAGTTAATGAAAGCTGAAAGGCAGGAGTATGGTGTGGTATGTGGGAAGAGTTTCACAAGGTCATCTTGCTCTGTTCATTCTCTTCAGCTTTGTCACTCAACCATCCGTATCATGAGCAAGACATTGGTTTATCTATGTAAGAAAAAAAAATACTGGGGTGAAATACTCATTTTCATTTTAATTGGCTATGAATAATAAATTACCATCCCTGGAGGTCTTTAAAAGATGTTTAGATTTAGAGTTTAGTGATATGGTTTAGTGGAGGACTTGTTAGTGTCAGGTCAGAGGTTGGACTCGGTGATCTTGGAGGTCTCTTCCAACCTAGATGATTCTGTGATTCTGTGATAATCCTCGAAAATAGTTGCACGCATGGCAAACCTCCCCACAATAAGCAGCTATGTTAATCCAAGCTTTGCTTGGGTTACCAGGTCTGTTTTGTTTTTTTTTTTCTTTACTAAGCAGCACAATATTTATTTTCTCCTCATTTAACAAGTGAGCCCTGTGCTTTAAGTGCCCTTATGCTAAAAGTTTAACTGCTAGATATTGTTTATATTTAATCCCTCCTTGTAGGCAGCAAGTTACTTACCATGTCTAGCTATGTGCCCTCCACAGTGCAAGATAAAACATTACTTTGAAAACTTTCTTAAAAAGAAACAGATTGCAAGGGGAAGTCCTTCTAACTAGATCTAGGCATATTTGTATCATTTGAAATCATAGTTTCTTAATGATCTGTGGGGTGAGAAAAAAATCTACTTGGCATATCTTGTGAAAAAAATGTGTGTTTGGACAATCATGTAAAGAGAGCTTATGCTTTCTGAGTTAAGACTAGACTTCTTTTATCCTCTTTCCCAAACTAATCAGTCTCAGTGGCTTGCTCGTCTGTGTGACCTGCTGCTGACATCTTCATCAGCTGCTCATACAATCCACTCTATCTTCAGTTGAAACTATTAGTACAGTGGTATTGTCAGTGTTACACACTGACAATGGGAATGTCGACGAGAGCTGCTTGAGTAGACTTTTTGCTTTGTATTGTTATAGGGAACCAGCTTTGAGCAAGATAGCTCGGTAGGAAAGATTTTTTGAATGGGTCTCAGACACTTTTTTTTTTTTTTTTTTTTAAGAGCCAAGTGCATGGAAGCTCTGGTTTATTAACTGTCACTCTGTTTTTTGTTTAATTTTTTAATTAAGAAAATGGAGTTCAGGCATTAACACTGCCATGGAGATAACATTGTACATAAAAGTCTAAGATTTGTTTGGTTTGTAGTTACAATTATTTAGGTTATCTTTTGATATATGGTCCTACTCTCCAATCACAAAATATGCCAAAAGCATGTTATACAGGGATCCCCAGACTTGAGTTATACTGCATTATCAGATATAATGACCTTTGTTTCACACATGAGAAATTAATATTTTTTACAGTAAAATGCTGACCCTCTACTTGCACTACTACTACTTCCTACGACTACGACTACGACTACGACTACTACTACTACTACTACTACTACTACTACTATCATCTCTATAATAATGACACTAATACTTCCAGAGAGGGAAAATAAGGGTCATAGAATATCAAATTAATTCTTATGGATTAATACTTGTTGAATAGATTAGATTTTTAACAGTAAAACAAGTTAATGACTGCTGATTATCGTAACTCTTTTTGATAAATTAATAGAAGACTAGCTAAGACTAAATGAGAACACATTTGCTTACTGTTAAGATAAATATTTCAGTTTCTCATAGATTAATGAAAACAATGCACAGCTATTATCTATTCACCTATATATATATATATATAAACTATAGCAAACTATAACAAAATAGTTCTGTGCTAAAGTTGAGGCTTTTTAGAACTGGGCACTAGTTCACTGTAAGATATCAAGGTTGTCTTGAGAACCTGAAAGTTTACCTCTCAGATCACATGCACTTAGATCTGATTTTTGTGATGGGCTACCTCTGCTAATTGCACAATTGTCCTCCTGCGAAGCTGTGGCCAGCTCTGTAGCTCTTTGAATGCCTATAGGATTAAGTCAGTTCTTTCACAGTAAATTACATGTTTACAAAGAGGATACAAAAAAATCTGAAATAGTAATGATGCAAAGGAAGCATTCTTTTCCAGTCACTTCAGCAAAGGTGTTCTTGTTCTGTCCCCACAGTTCTGGTTCTGTCCTCTTTGTTAGTCCTTTGCCTCCACTATCCCCTGGAGTTGTCACTTTGCCACACACAGTTCTGCTTTTTCACCCCAGTGCCTCAGAGCAAAATCCCTTGAATCTTGCACCTTTTTAGAGATCAGAAGAATCATAGAATCATCCAGGTTAGAAAAGATCTCTAAGATCATCTAGTACAACCTTTAACCTAGTATTAAAGGTCACCAATAAACCATTCTTCTGATGATCTACATGATTCTTGAAGACCTACATGGATGCTGACTCAACTGCCTCCCTGGGCAGCTTATTCCAATGTCACACAACCCTTTCAGTAAAGAAATTTCTCCTAATATCCATCCTAAACCTCACATGGTATATCTTGAGGCAATTTGCTCTTATTTTATTATTTGATGCTTGGGAGTATAGCCTGATCCCCACCTCACTATAGCCTCCTTTAAGGATCAGTCATTGAATCCAACGTCTGCACACAGGACCACAAAAAATCAAACCATGTGTCTGAGAACATTGTCTAAATGCTTCTTGAACTCTGACAGGACCGGTGTCATGACTACTTCCCTGGAGAGCCTGTTACAGTGCCCGACCACCCTCTCAGTGAAGAACATTTTCCTGGATATCCAGCCTGAACCTCCCCTGTCTCAGCTCCACGCTGTTCCCTCAGGTCCTGTCACTGTCACCACTGACTTGTTCATTATCTCTCTCTGCTGTGTAGCTGCTCTGCTATACTAAAGAAATTTTTGTAAATCTTTTTTACATGAACTTCTGAATAAAAAAGTTTACCTACCAAGGTTTTAAGGTGCTTAGCACTTCTGTGGCTGTGCTGAGGCCTGAAAATGTAACCAAGCCAGCTTTAAACTACCACAATTTTGTTTGTTTAGTACAAAACCAGAACAGACTTCTTTCCTCTAAATCGTCATCATTGATTCTGGTTTTGTGCAGCTAAAAGAAGCTCCTGTACCTCTGCATGACCTACTTTTTGTGGGCTTTGCAATATGTGAGGTGAGAGTTGGTATGCACAGGAAAAGATCAGTCACTCAAGTAGTGATGGAAGGGCAAACAAGTAGGGTGGCAGGCAATGAAGATGTGGCCCAAGGAAAGAAGCATGTGGCCTTCCCATAAAACTGTCCATTATATGTATGTGCAGCAGCAAAAGTTGCAGAGCTGATCACCTGCATGCTGAGGCAGCTCATGTCTTCATGGGAAACAAAAGCAATGTAATTGTGTTGGGCACAATCCAAATCCCAAGCTATCTGTCTCAAGCATACCTATGCTTGCATACCTAAGCTGTCTTTGTGTGTGTGCTCGATAAATAGTTCCCTAGAAAAGGTCCCAATGCCACATGGAGGACCTGAGGCAGCTACTGCCTGGTTGCTTTATCTCTTGGAGACACACATTGGTGGCTTACAGCTTCCTCTTTTTGGCCATCCACTGTGTTTGATTCGATTGTTATTAATTTTTTATATTTAGTTTAAACAGCGTGAAGGAGTCTGAAGGACCTGTCTGGAAACGGTGGGATAGATTGCTTTTTTCAAAAGGTGTGAAGCTAGACACTGTAAAAGACAGAGCAGAGAGACCTGTAGGTCAAGCACAGAGTGCAAGGTGGGACCTGGTGCTGATTGTAGAAATGGCCTAAGGACCACAGGGGATGGAGCAGTCCTCACTTTAGCTGCAAATGTATTTGATGTTACTAAAACCGTACTGGGACCAATGCCTTCAAGGATGATGAAGAAAGGAGCTGTGTAGCCACCTTTTACATCTATTTAGTCTTTACTCATGACTTTGAAATTTTTCTGCCTAAGAAGTTCTGTTCTAGTTCATATTCTGATAAAATCTGGTGCTTTTAAAATTTAAACGTCTTCTTATCTTCTTTGGGGATCTCACTGATGTAAGCTCCTGTCATTCTGCACTTTGACAGGAATGTAAGATTTCAGGTGTGATATATGCAGCTGAGAATACCATGTATTGCCATCATTGGTAGCTGTATCATCATAAATTGGTTATCATAAAATATAGAAAATTAGGGGTTGAAATGCATTCCCTGCATTGTTAATGTTCACTGTATATTAGAAATACATTAGATGAATTAGATGAATGGGCCAAACTTGTAAATCTGTTTTGTAAGTCTCCAGCATAGGGAGAAAATGTAAACTAATAAGAACATATGGTTAAAGTACTAATCAGATTAAAGGATTTGAAAATATTGATGGATTTTTTTTTTCATTTGCTTTTGGAATCTGTATAATGAAATGATATTTAAGTAAGATATGTTTGATTGGCAGTGGGGGGAAAAAAAACGTCATGAGCCTAATGTCAAAGAGAACATGCACTACTTTACAGAATGCTTGATGGTAGAGCCACATAATCATTACTAATTGTATTGCCAGGCTGAACAAAATGGGTTTGGAGATGGAATTTGAAGATCAAAGCAACACAGTGTTCCAAATCTCAGCTGGAAGAATAGTCTACAAGTAGGAATTTGAAAACCATTTCTCCAAAACAATTAATGTATTAAACATTTCAAAAAGCACTTAGCAAGAGTTTGTGTAAAAAACTATTACAAACCCATGGTGCTATGTCTTTTTCTTTCTTTCTTTTTTCCTTTTTTCTTTTTTTTTCTTTTTCCCCTACATTTAAATGAATATGAGAAAAAAAGAAAGCATTTTATTTGTATTAATATTATAAAAATATTTTATTTGAGTGAATATGAGAAAAAAATGTCTTTTATTTGTATCCTCTTAAGGTGTAAGAAAAGAAGAAATATTTGTAAAGTTTTTACTGGAAAAGTGCATGGCAGTATTTTTAAAGTACTTTGTAGTATACTGTCTAACATATGACCTGTCATTTAGAATGGTAGCTTTCCTGAAGATGAGTAGAAGAATTTTATAAAAGATAAAGGAAATAAAAATGATGTCTCACCTATGTACTTGGGATATAAGAATAAAAATAGTACAATGTGCATATGCATAGATAAGACCACAGGCTCTCTTGTAACGCAGTCCTTCATATGCTTGTAGGTGATCTTAGACAAAGTATTTCCCTCTGAGTTATTGCTAAGTGAACTGTGATTAAGGATAAGGTGCAGTAGCACATCTTTCAATGTGTGTGAATGAGAGGCTACTCTGTATTACTCAAAGTCTAGCAGATCTTCTGAATTTTGCTTTGTGACAACTGGTAGAAGAGTGGCTGTTGACAATAATAGTATAAAGAATAACTACATCTTCTTGTGTTTATCTGGGTCTAGTGTATGACTTCATAAATGGAAGGAAGCAAGAAAAATCTCATAGAAGTGAGCAAAGGATACAGAAGTAAACAAAGTCACTTCCTTTCCTACTCTGGCATACTGATTGCAGAAGGAATGAACAGTGTCACTCTTCCAGTCCATGAACTGTTGGTTGCAAGAGCTGACATACAGACTTATATGAGCAAGAGCAGGAGAGGCAGATTTCAAACACTGGTCCTCACTACTGCAGAGGTTTTCCTGTTCTGCCCTCAGGACTTCATTCCTTCTTTCTTTAACTGCGTGTGACTCAAGAGCTGTAAACCTGACATTCCTGACATGAAGGGATAGAGAAAGCCGAAAGGATCCCTTTCTTTACAGGGAAACTTGCTAGAAACATGAAGTGTACAAATAAAGACAGTTAAACTGAAATATGGGACACCTGGAGAGAAGTAGGTTCATTGCAGGGAATCTATTGATCCTTTGGAGACCTAATGTCAGTGATCTAAATTATGCTGTCGCAGTGGAGCTTGATCTTTTTTGGGGGATGATGGCCCTGAAGGAGAAGCCATGGTTTTCCTCTGTACTTTGTCATGGAAAATATTTGGACCAGGGATATCACATATTTTACAAAGTTCTACTATCTATTTGGCATTGCTCTGGATCAGTCTGGGATTTTACTTCTTGAGCTACAGAGGCAAGGCTATAGTCCTCTTACCTTTGGGGACATTTAACTCACAAAGATGAAAGTATCACCAAGAGGGAAAATGAAGTACTTACTAAAATTAACTCTCTTTTTATTTCTCTTCCAGAAAGTATTTAGCTCATTACAAATAGCTGCAGAAAGATTTTATTGTATATACTTTGAGAAATATAGTTATTGCTTGCAATTTACTTTGTTAATTATTCTATACAGAGTTCTCTAATTAAAAGCTTCTGTCCTTTTCTATCTCTAGTGACTCAGATTGAACAGATAACAATAAAATAAGTTTTAATGAAAAGTACAGAATCCTATAAGTCAAGTGTACTTTACCACTAAAACAATGCGATAAAGACTAACTAGGATAAACATTCACTATGTTATCATTATGATATGCCCAGAAGGAATAAAAAGATGAAACAACACTGTGTGTTTATAGCTGAATATTCTATTATTAGAAAAAAAAATGTGGTGACCCCAAGGTCACAATAAAAAGAGTCAACAGAAAAAAGTTACAGCTTGTTCCTTCTATTAGTTCAGACTTAGCTCTTTCAGAGTTTACAAATATATGCCTTTTATTTGTATCCTCTTGAGGTGTAAACCTTACCCACGGGATTACGTGATGATTTGCAATATTTTAGAATTGAAAATACTCATTCTGTCCATTAAAATATGTCATCCAACCTTTAAGTACTCCCATAGGCCACTAAAAATACATTCTCTCACTCTCTTCCCTATCTCCCTTTCCTTTTAATAAAATGTAAACATGAGGAGCTATGAATCAATATAAGGATTCTCTCTGAAGGATCAAGAATTGGGTCTTCAAGCTCAGCTAGTCATCAGATGTTCAGTATCTGTCTGCTTTCCTTTTGCCTTGTTTCCTGTCTTTATGACTAATAATCATTACTTATAGTGGCTTAGTCAGAGCATAAATCTAGTGACTAAAATGCAACTGGCAGGTACTCCTAATGTACGAATGTGTGAAGGACTGCAAGATCAACATCAAAAGACTTGCACCATCCATGCCTGTTAAAGCAAGAATACATTTTCATTCTTAATCTGAAGCCCATATTAAACTCCCTTTGAATCAAAGTCTACCTGAGGTCCCAGTGGTAAATTCCAGGGAGACTATGGAGCAGAAATAAGGGTGAGATTTATTCTTTGAAAGCATCTGGTACCACCTGAGAAAACTATTGAAGAGCTGACATTTTGTCTTTTTCACTAATGAAAGTGTTTCAAAACTAATGTATTCATGTTCCATGCTGAAGAGAATTTTTGTTTTCCATGACCCAAACATTTCTTTGATAGCTGGGCATATTCTGTATTTTTTGTTTATTTTGATTTTTTAGTCTTTTTTTTTAACCTATTCTAACTATGGATTCACCTTTATATTTTCCAGAATCTGACCCCCCCAACAGGAACCTCTAGTGTTATATTTTTTTTCCTTTTCTTTTTTTTTCTTCTTTTTTTTTTTTTTTTTTTTTTTTTACTAGTGAAATAATATGCAAGCCTGATCAACAATCCAAAGTAATTGTACTGGGTCTGGCTGAGATGGAGTTATCTTTCTACATAACAGCCTGTATGGTGCTGTGTTTTGGATTTGTGACTTAGAGAATGTTAGCAACACACCAATGTTTTGGAAATAGCTAAGTAGTACTTGCACAGTATTGAGATTTTGTCTTTTTCCCACCACTTCACTACAGTGATTAAGCTGGGGGCGGGCAAGAGGTGAGAGCAGTGGGGCACTGCCAAGACAGCAGATCAGAATTGATCAAAGGGATATTCTGTACTGAATATGGGATATTCCTATACCATACTGGATGTTATGCTCATCTATAAAAGCTCAGGGAAAGGAGAAGAAAGAGTGGGGCACAGGCAGATAGCCATCTGTGGTTATGGCATTTGTCTTCTCAGTAGTAGTTATGCATGCTGAAGTCCTGCTTCCCAGAAAGTGGCTGGATATCTGCCTGCCCATGGGAAGTAGTGAATAAACATCTTATTTTGATTTGCTTGTGCACACAGCTTCACTCTTATTAACTGTCATTATCTTGACCCACCAGTTTCTTGCTTTTATCCTTTGATTCTCTGCCCCTTCCCACTGGTGGGGTGTGAGCAAGTGACTGGATGGGTACCCAGTGGCTGGCTGGGGTCTACCCACCACAGTTATGTACATTGAAAAGGTAACAACCTTTGGTAGCACATTGAAATTTTCCTGAGAAGTCTGTTAAAAGCAATATATAATTGCAAAACTTTGTTTCTCAGAATCACCTTACAACACCGAAGCTCAAAGAACAAAGCCAATAAAGGCAGCTGATGGTAAAGCACTGTCCAGATGGAGTTGAGAAGCCTAGATGCAAACTACAGTCTGACACCTATCTTGTGCTCACATCCTTCTGATCTTGCGGACATCTCTGCAGTTCCCAAAAATCAACTGAGAATCAACTCAGTTGAGTGAATCAACTCCCACTCTGAGCAGCACAGTTCAATCTCCCATCTAAATCAGGACTCAGATGTTAAGCATTGCTGCATAGTTCTAACAGGTGCCTGCTTTGGTAGGAAGACAAAACCACAAACATTTGTAGAATCAGTCCTTCCTTTCAAGAATATATATATGGAATTCTTCTTTGAAAAACAACAAGATGATTGCAAAGAAAATAAATTTGTGGTTTTAATATGTGTTTTCATGCAATTCCTTGAGAAGTTGTGCAGGAAATGAAATACCTCTGTTCAAATATCTCTTTGGACTGAAGGAAGTTAAGCCTATGTTTCTTACATTCCCATAAAGTATTAATTGAGCAATAAATTAGTCTAGATTAAGATGAGAAATTAAAAGGTGAAGATCATAGCTTTCTTCTGTATCCAGACAGTAATTTGTCTTTACCTTTTCTTGTCTCTCACTTGTTACACACATGAATTACAACTGCTTATCAGATCTGTTATTTATCTTCAGTCATGCTTGGTCTATAGTCGTTTCTATCCTCAATGTATTCTTTAGAGAATTTCCATATTCCAGTGCCTGGATATTCAAGATTCAATTCCTTTTATGTGTAATGCTGTCCTGACACTTATCTCACTGGAATAGTTTGAGCATGCTTAGAAGGCAGTTGAAGATTTCAGCACTGGTGTTTGACTAACCTGACAGACTGGTTGATGTAAGAATCTGTATATCTCTCTTTCATAGTTTATTCTCTGATTCTTTCGAGTCTTTGCCTTGAAAACTAGCATATGAATGACTTGCTTGACACACTCACTTTTTATTTTTGTTGGGTTCAATATTCAGCTGCTTTATTTTCATGGAGGGGACTGCTCTTCACTGTGTTTCTTGCTCCCTTTCTCATGGCAGACATCTAAACTGGAGTAGTGAAGCTTAAGTTGTGAGGTTGCATGTGCTCAATATCATTTGAAAGACAAAGACAAACAATGTTTTTTAAAAGTCCTTAACAGCAGTATATAGATTTTTTTTTTGTCCTTGAGCATCCTAGTCAAGCTTTCCACTTATTAACTCTATTTCAGAACATTTATTTTCAAAAACTTTGCTCAAATCATGTTGATGTAAAACCTTCAACCTTTCCCTTTCATGTGAACAAAGTACCAGGCTCTGTCTCTGTCATTAAAAGCTACACTTGCCTTATAATTCGTGCCAAAAAATTTTACCATTTCATAGGGGATTATCAACACCTTTATGCTTACAAGATATTTAAATCATGATCAGGCCATTATGCCCATACTGTGCCAAGATGAGGTCTAGTAGACCTGGAAAGTATTAACACATATCTGAGGAGTTCATTTTAAATTACATAAATTAATCTGAAGGACTTTAATAATTTATGAAGTAGCTGACATAAGGTCACCTGCTGTAGTGGTTTTATTGTTTTTAGAGTTTAGTTAAGATATTTTGGAAATTAGCAGATATGCCTTAGTTAGTAAAGACAGATAATCATAATTTCAGATATCTTTAATATCATTTTTATCTAACTTTAGATTCATTTTCCTTTTTCATTTTAATGGTGTGTTTTGGTAATGACAATGACAAGGAAAATTAGGAATGCCTATGCCAGGGAGAAAACTTCAGTCATAGTTGATAAACAACTACAAAGCTCAGATCTGTAGAAAAAGTGAGTTTACTATTGCTCTGCTGCTTGCAGTACTATTTGTTTCACCTCAGTGAAAGCCAGTGAATTTATGTTTTTTGATAGTTTGTTTGTAATGTTTGGTTTATGTTTCTGAATGTTACAAATTCATCAAATTAATATATTAGTAAATTCTGTTCATTAATGTTTGGAAAGGTTGTCTGTACTACTTGAATATTCTGTGCATGTATTATGCTTAGATTATTATCTTTTTTTTTTCTCTGATTTATTTTATCCTAGGGAGTTTGTGGCATTCTGTGGTTATAAAGTTGTTTTGATTAATTGTGGTTTTAATATTTTATAGCACGTAAGAATTCAGATATTCCACTTGCATCTTACTCTTGTTTCCACCTTGTCAGTGTCCGGTCATAACTACAGTCCTTGCCTTGTCCATTTGCTCAGGGACTGGACTTTTTTTAGATGCTATAACAATTAATCCTCCTCTGTATCTGTCTTTCCCTCCCTATTTTTTAATCAAATCTTTGCAGGAACTCGACTCATACTAGGTAATCAAGGATAAAAATAAATAAAATAAAATGTAAAATGCAGCGCTCAAGATTGATCTCTTCTTCCTGTCAGCGTAAATGCCTTTAAAGAAATTTACAATATAACACTATATTGTAAACTCTCTATTAAGAAGCTAAATGTCATTAGCACTTTCTGTACATAGTTTATGTATTCTGTGTTGCTAAGCCATAGCTAAAATTCTCTGGTTTTAAAAATCAAAGAGTAACCTTATGGAGCTCATCCAGGTATTCTGAGCTATGGAACTGAGGATATTACTCCAATAATTTATTTTTTTGTCTGATAATTGTGAAATGGAGACTTCTGAAGCACTACAGTGTTTCTTCAGGGTTAAAGTAGAAGCATAGTTTTTGGTGGACTGTGAATTAACAACCAGACAGAAAAAAAAAAAAAAAAAAAAAAAAAAAGACTAATCCCCTGCAACCACCTGGAGAACAATTAAAAAAGAAAACCCCATCTTCAAAAATCCCTTGATTTTTAGAAGGCCTAGAAGGCCAGCTCTTAATTTTTAAGCCATTTTACTGTTAGACACAAATTAAAAGTTCATATGGTCTTTCTGTTAGTGATAATTGTAGAAACAGTTTACTATGTAGTCAATTCAATTAAAAAAAAAATCATGAAAATTAGCAAAATCTCTTTTATTCTCTAAACTGAACAATATAAGAATGGAGCTCTTGAACATAAAATATTAATATTGGTCTTGGGATCATTATTCAGAGTAGCACTGTCTGTGAAAGTAATTTTATAATTAAATTTAGCACCAGCTAACACTCCTTCAGATAATAACTATACATCTGTATATAGACAGTGGATTTATTATAATCAACTTAGAAATCCTTAAGTTTGTCTCTCCTAAAAGCTGTTGTCAAATCTAGAAATAAAAAAATGTCTTTGGAGATGATTTTTAACCTTTGTCTAATTTGACCCAAGATTATCTTGAATCAAGGAAATGGTTGGCAGGGACAGGGCCCAGAAATAATGCATGAAAGGTGGAGAAAGGGCAATTATCTTCATAATAGTGATCCTCCATAAATGTCTGTTTGGTGGAAGTAGCTTAAAGGAATGTTTTCAAGTGATGCGTGGCCTGACATATACATTGTGTAAAACTCTTATTAAGCCTAAACCACTAGAAAAGACTGCATTGTGTGGTTTTGTTTTTGTGTTTGCTTATTCTTAAATAGTGAAATACATGGGACTATTCCCACTGAACCATGATTTGCAGGGCTTGAATTCCAAGTTCAGATCCTTTGTTCCTGTCTGTCAGATAGGAAGCATAATGCTAACATTTTTGTAAGTGCTTTGGGATGGGCTGAAGTTGATTAAGGGAAAAAAAAAAAAACATTAATTAAACATTTTTTGCTGTGATGGGGCAAATAGCATATATAACAGTACAAAAGGGACAAGAAAGCAATGTAGAAAAGAAGCCATAGTAAAGAAAAAAAAATCTCAAACACAAGACACAAAAAAGACCTTTAAAAATGTCCTTGATGACTTAAAATTCTTTATAGTTAGTATTTAATGCTTGCATTGTAAATGCCAAGCAGGGTAGGACATGTGGCAGTTATTGTGGTGTTTAAGGAAGAGGTAGAGCCTTACAGGCACCTCAACAGCCTGCAAGATTCATACCCATCTGTGTGGAAAACACTATGCTTCTGGGGGAGTCTTGGGGAGAGGGAGTTTCCTCCCTGTCAGTCAAACCAGCAAGCTCCCTCCTATGTCCAGTGAGAACAGCCACAGTGTTCCTCATGAATACTGTGTGTTATGGATTGCTTAGGGACATTGTACCCAAGTTGTGTTCCTAACTGTGTTAATCAAACGACAAGTAGACCCGAGTGTTATGCAGCATTTTGTGTTTGGAGAAAGGTTTGGTGGTTCTTCTGGGAAAGAAGTTACAACTTTTGTGTAATTGGAAAAAGACAAGTAAATTGTGTGTTCTTTGGCACTCTTGATTCCACTATAACCCCAGCAGGTTGTTTTGTCCCGCAATTAACAGTTACTTTAAAATCTACTGCAAAATGAGTAACATTATCACAACTCTTTCTTGTTAAATGTTAATAATTTCTTTAGCTCTTAGGAGTTCATAAACAGGAAAAAAACAAAGGTGGAAGCCAAGTAGCATTTTATACATCTAAGAGCTAAAATGGCTATTACGTGCAAAAAATTCAATGGAGCTAAACCATTGTTCATGCAAAACCAACTGCCTATCTGTTTTTCCCTTTGGAAGACTAAAAAACAGGTGTTCAGTGTTTTTCTGCTCTCTGTTATGTGTTGAATGGCTTGGAAAAGAAAACCTGGGTTTGTTAGCAATGACAGATATGACCGGGAAAAAAGTGCTCTTCATAGCAAATGCTGTTATGATACTCTGGAGCATTAGTATCAGGAGAACTTGTGGTGTCAACAACATGAGGAGCAAATGGATTATAACCTTTGTCCTGAGATCATCAGTAAGGAAAGATGCAGCGGGACTCCTTGTCTTATTCCTACTCCCAAATCCTTTTCCTCAACTTATCTTATACTCTTATTAGTGACAGAGTAGCAGAACTGAGGGGTTTTTTGAACAAATTAAAATGGGAGAAGAAGAGTTTCTGGCTCCTTTTCACTCAGAGTGAAATCCGTATTTTCCTTTCTAGCTCAGAAAGCTTAAATAAAAAACAACATAAACACACACACACAACATCTTTTTCTTTCCCTATTCTGAGTCACAAAACAGTGTTGTTGTTTGGGAGAATTTTCTGTTACATCTTGTATATCATATAAAACTTTTCTGAGTAAAAAGAATTAAAATTTTACAAGCCAAAACCACACCTAAATGATAAGTAACCTTAAAAATCTCTAACTCAGATAAATGCTTTCAAAGGCTTCAATAAAAGGTAATGCTTGTGGTGCTTGATTCTGATGGAAAAAAACTGTAAAATGTCAGCCTTGTAATAAATGCACTAAAAGGTGAATGTCATATTTAAATAAATAAAGCCTTCTGTCTGAAAAGAAAGAACACTAAAATACATGAATACATGAGTGTTTTAACTTGATGGTCCTCATCTGCTCTCACTCAAAGGAGTGTGAAACAGGTGCAAGTCTGAAGAACTAGAGACATGCCTGCATTAAATAATAAAAAGTGAAATGCAATGTAGGACCCACAACCAAGGACATCAGACCTTGTTATTTTTTCACAGCTGTATCCCTTGTATAACATTTATTTCCTTATTTTGTGGTGTTTTAAAAGATATGTGTGTTGACAGTTTTTCAGTATTTTGATATTAAAAACATTTAGATTATCAGTCAAGGTATAACTTTAGCTTAAGTATGTGCAGTCAGCTGATGAAGCAGAAAACAGTGTAGTACATGTTAAAATTTGTATAGCTACTTTGAATTTATACTGGATCACAACTCAGTGTCAGAAATCACTTTTTGTTAAACAGTTTTAAATTTCATACATTTAACCTTATGCTTAATTATCATGTTTTTGCCTGGGACAGTTAATTTTCTTCACAGAGGTTTGTATGATTCTGTGCTTTAGATTTCAGGTGAGAATAATGCTGATAACACCACAGTGTTTTAGTTGTGGCAGAGTAGTGCATACACAGAGCCAAGGGTTTTTCAAATTCTCATGCTGCCCTGCCAGCAAGGAGGCTCGGGATGCAGCAGGAGTTGGGAATGGACACAGAGAGGACAGGTAACCCAGAGTGGCCAAAGGCATCATAGAATCATAGAATATCCAAGTTAGAAGGGGTCCACAGGGATCACTAAGCCCAACTCCTGGGTCACCAAAGGCCTACCCAAAAAGAAAACAAAATAAATGATCAGACCATGTGTCTGAGAGCATTGTCCAAACACTTCTTGAACACCAGTAGGCTCAGGACCATGACTATCGCACTGGGGAGCCTGTTCCAGTGCCCAACCACTCTCTTGGTGAAAAACCTTTTCCTGATATCCATCCTGAACCTCCCCAACTGCAGTTTCAAGCCATTCCCTGTGGTCCTATTTCTGTCACCAAAGAGAGAAGTGCCTGCCTCTCCACTCCCCCCCGTGTAGACCATGATGACGCCTCCCCTCAGTCTCCTCTTCTCCAGGCTAAACAATCCAAGTGACTTCAGCCACTCTTCATACGTCTTCCCCTCTAGACCCTTTACCATCTTTGTTGCCCTCCTTTGGACACTCTATCAGTTTTATATCTTTCTTATACTGTGGTGCCCAAAACCGCACACAGTACTCAAGGTGAAGCTGCACCAGCACAGAGTAGAGCAGGGCAATCACTTCCCTTGACCGGCTAGCAATGCTGTGCCTGATGCACCCCAGGGTGCCATTGGCCCTTTTGTTTGCCAAGGCACACCGTTGACCCATATTCAGCTTGCCATCAGCCAGAAACCTCAGATCCCTTTCCACAGGGCTGCTTTCCAGCTTCTTGTACCCCAAACTGTATGTAAGGTCAGGGTTGCCCCATCCCAGATATAGCATCTGGCACTTGCTCTTGTTAAACTTCATATTGTTGGTGATTTCCCAGTCCTCTCATTTGTCCACATCTCTCTGCAGGACCTCACCACCCTTAATGGAGCCAACAGCTCCACCCAATTTGGTATCATCCATGAACTTGCTCAAAAAAACCTCAGTTCCTTCATCCAACTTTTTACAAAAACATAGAAGAGGGCTGGTGCTAAAATAGAGCCCTGTGGATCCCCACTAGTGACAAGTCACCAGCCTGATGTAACCCCATTTACAAGAACCCTCTGGACCCAACACATCAGCCAATTGTTCCCCCATCTTATTATGCTTTTATCTAACTTTATTCTGGTCATTTGTCTAGGAGGAGAGAGAGTACTGAAAGTTTTACTGTAATCCAGAATGATTACATCAACTAGCTTCCTTTGGTCAACTAGCTGGGTGATCTCGTTGTAAAAGGAAATTAAGTTTGTTAGATATGACCTTCCCCTAGTGCACCCATGTTGGTTCTGACCAATGACTGCATTGTCCTTTAGATGTTTTTCAGTAACTCCCAGAATAATCTTCTCCATAATTTTACCAAGCACTGAAGTGAGAAATTCCACACAATATGGCATCATACTCTGTAATAAAACCTTGTGTAAAGGACGAAGGTGGAAACATTTGGAGTGATGGAGTTTGTTTTCCCAAGAAACCATTATGTGTGATGAGCCCTGCTTTCCTGGAAGTGGCTGAACATCTGCATGCCGATAGGAAGTAGTGAATGGTTTGGTTTGGTTTGCTTGTGCACGAGGACTTTGCTTTACCTAGTAAACTGTCTTTATCCCAACTGCTGAGTTCTTGCACTTTTATTTTTCCCTTGTCCCACCTGGGGAGAGTGAGTGAGCAGCTTGGTGATGCTGAGCTGCCTGCTGGGGTTAAACCACAACAATAATCTTACAGCGTATCACAAGTATATTTTGAAACTGTATTTGAGCAACATTTAAGTTTTATGAATGGCCCCTGTACAACTATGTGTTGATTACTATAAGTCAATACAAATGTCATCCTACTGAGGCATATTTGTGGCATACGTGACAGTTTGACAACAGATATTTACTCCATTTCTCTCCCTGTTGACTTAAATTCATTTACTCTTTGCACCATCAAAAGCTTTTACTGCAAAAACTGAGGCATGAGAATGTAGTAACAGAAATGTATTTTCTAGCCTCATAGAAAGAATGATACCTTCTTCCTCTAAGCTTCATTGTCTTTGGTCAATAGAAATACTGCTGCTATCATTTGGTGTGCCTTGCAAGCATGGCTTGATGTCCAGTAGATGTCAGATGGTTGAGATATATAGCTGTATGCTCCAAGGAAATATCCTTTTCCTGTTTGAAGGCTGGAGAGTCCCTCTTTCATTCAGATCCTCAGGAACCTGCTGAAAGGCTTCCCACACTCACTTTGCTAACGTGAAAAAGTTTCTATGATGGTTTGTCCTTCATCACAGAGTGTCCCTTGTCTTTAATTTTATTGCGTGGCATGGAGTGGTTAATGAACTTTAGGTTAGTTTATTTCTGGAATAAAACCTGCTGCGGTTATTCACAAAAGCTGCTTTTCCCTGAGTTACCTAGTACACCATGTGTGAGATGCTTCTCTCCTTCCCCCTTACTCCTGGCTTCTCTCTGTTCTCCACTAAACCATTAAAAATTAAGCCTTTAGGCAAATATTAGGAGTAGTGCTTATTTTGAGAAAATAAGAGAAAGTGGAGTTGTGTGAAAAGCAAGCAAATATGCTTCCATAAGATATGCGAACATACAATAGCTTAAAAGTTTTAGATTTGCTTGTATTTTACCAAGTATCCAGGAATGAAGGAGTTATTTACTCCTTTAGGAAAGCAGAGAAAGAGTGTGACTCATGGATTTTTAGAGTTTGAATTTGGGTACCATCTTTGCTGCTTTCCCCCGAGTGGCAAGCAGTTACTTACCTGGCATGTGTGCTGTTTTAAGCATTTGTGCTTTTCTGAGTTAAAGAGACTTGGACACTTAGATTGCTCTGCTTTATCCTCTCCCCTCCCCGTCTAAAGCTCTAACCTGAATTTTATGGTATGTGTTGACTTTCAGCCTGGTGATATAATGCTGAAACTCATAATGTAGGGAATATTTATTGTATTACATGTGATTTGTTAATGTGTGATTAAGGAGGTTATTTTACTGAGATCACAAAATGAAAATCAGTTTTTCATCTCAACCTCCTGGATGTTCCTCAGTTTACTGAAAGAATTCAGCAAAGAGTAAAAGAGATTAATTTTCACTGTTTATAAAGTAGTAGAGCAGTCGTATGCATCAAAAAAAAAAAATTGTTTACCATACAGATGAAAGAAAAGGTGAAAAAATGGGAAATTCAATGCTCTTACCATATTTTGATGAATATGTTAAACTTTGATGAATATTTGATGAATAATATTTTAAGTTGGAAGGTAATGAATATTAAAGGAAGAAAGAAAAGATAGAGTAGTTTTTCCCCTTCTGATCTGTTGATGAGAGAAACATACAGTAGATGTGATTAAAAACTGGACATTATCTATTCACAATAATTAAATCAACCATGTTTTTTATCCGGTATCTTAGGCTTAGAATTAACAGGAAGAATGCAACAAAACTAAATGCTTAATGATGCTATGTTATGTTTGAACTAAGACATTAAACTGCAGATAGAAATTCCAAGTGATAATTTGTCCATTAAACAAACAATTAAGGATACAAATATGCTATCATTTAGTCACCTTCTTTGAAATGTAAAAGGTTCCCATATTGGTCCTCTTTCTGATGGTTCTATATTGATTTCTGTTGATAGGTGACATGTCAGTGTTCTCAAAAGGAGAATGTAGATTGAAAAATTGGGTTCAAGGGCTGTCATTTTACTGCATTTGTGTAATGCCTAATGTAATGAGGCATTCCTTTTGACTGGATTTGCTGTTATAGATATTCTAAGAGAGCTACCCTCTTTAGTGTGTGTATACAATCTAAGTGACAAGAAGAACATTGGGGATCCAAACAATTAATTTGATTTTTGGAAGGTAAGTTAAAGAATATTTTTCTGGTTACAAGGCAGGATGTCAAAGGAAAGCTCAACTGGCAAATGCAGTTAGAAGAGCATCTCCAGTTGATTTTGAAATGGAAACATTTCTGAGAGAATAGCCAGATGGAAAGAGCTACATGATGTTAATGTCTGCAGGATCTGAAGGATGCAGATGGCCAGCAACTTATAAGGTTGAACACTTGCAAATATACATGGGACTGAAAGAGAACGAGAATCCAATAGAAAAATAACACTTGGTGATCATAAGTCTCCAACTTATTTGAAATGTGTGAGTTATTTGAAAGGAATCCCATTCAAACTGAAAGCTTTCATGAGAGAACACCAAAGATGAATGGGAATTTCAGCTGCTGCTCGTAAAACTGTGCATTAGTAGATGAAGATGACAAGTTAAAAAAAAATTTTAATGGGATTATTCTTTGGAGACAGATGAAAACCTTTTAACTATAGATGGCCAGACACCAGAGAATGAAAACAGAATAGAATGAACACACAGGACTCCTTAGGAGCAAATGAAAATGCTGAAAAAAGCCTATAAGAAATACAAGCATCTAGATAGTTGCACACATGCAGATAAGTCACATAAATGCCACATATCTCATATTCTGGTAAGGATGGAGAAGAAGCAGCACAGACATGAAGAAATAGCTGTAGTGAGGGTGAATTACATGACTTAAATTCAAAACATGAAATGTACAACACATATAAAAATATATACCTATGAACAAAGGGTATATGCAGCTTTTTATTTATTTGTGCAGAAATGATAATTACAAGATCTCAGAAGAAAGGGATTATATGCCAATGATAAAAATTGAGTTAATGATTGACTCTAAGGCCTTGAAATTGGGCTTGGCTTTGGTATAAGCTGTAGAAGTTACACAGTCGTAATGGAGAAAGTTAAGAGTAAAGATAGTCAAAAAGATTATGTGTACTTTGTTTAAATTATTTATAGGGATACCACCACAGTCAAATTACAGGGATGAAAAACGTTAACTCATTAACTGTTAATAGATATACAGCCAATAAAATAAGAACAATTTTGATGTTCTAGACAACCATCAGAAGTTTCTCCAGGAAATATGAAGGTCACGTTATAACTATAAATATAAAACACAATCACTAAACTAAATTCTAGGTTGTCAAATCAGTGACTTTCAAAGTCCTCTACAGGTGTTCTTGAAAAAACACAAATTGATGTATAGAACATGATGAGATGCTTACAGTAGGTCTTCTCTGTGGCAGTCAAGATTATGACACATCCTCCAAACCATTAACTGAAGAACAAATGTCACCATGTTTGAAAGAACTGAGGCAAGATAAAGGATGAAAAAACAACAATTCTTCAAAACAACATGATGGTTTACCTTAAATTAAATGCATGAAGTTATTTAAATGGAAAAAATGGTATGGATATTTGGTACGTTTATATGACTAGTACCACTTACCTCCTAGAGAATGTATTCTCTAGTCATTTAAAGGTCCCGAAGCCCAAAGAGTATTAATTTCAGACTCAGGATGCAACTCCATCTCACAGAAAGTTACTTAAAATCTGTGTGCTAGTATAAGGATCATAGAATCATACAATTGGCTTGGGTTGGAACTTAAAGATCATCTAGTTTCACCTCCCCTACCATGGGCAGGGATGCCACCCACTAGATCAGGTTGCTTATAGCCTCATCTAACCTGGACTTGAACACCTCCACGGATGGGGCATCCACAACTTCTCTGGGCAACCTATTCCAGTGTAAAGAATTCCAGAGTAAAGAATTTTCTTCTAATATTTAATCTAAATCTCCCCTCTTTTAATTTAAAACCATTCAGCCTTGTCCTGTCATTGTCTAACCGAGCAAGTTTATCTCCATCGTTTTTCATAAGCCCCCCACTCACACCTTGAAATACTGAAAAGCTGAAAAGGTTTCTCCAGATCCTTCTCTTCTCTAGGTTGAACATTCCCATCACTCTCTCAGCCTTTTTTTCATGAGAGGCGCTCTAGCCCTCTGATAATCTTCGTGGCTGTCCTCTGAACCCACTCAAACAGATTCACATCTTTCTTGGGTTGGGGGCTCCAGATCTAGCTGCAATACTCCAAGTGGGTTCTCATGAGGACAGAGCAGAGGGAGGTAATCATCTCCCTCGACCTTCTGGCCACTTGTCTGGTGATGTAGCCCAGGATGCAGTCGGCCTTCTGGGCTGCAAGCATGCACTGCTGACTCATGTCAAGCTTTTCATCCACCAGAACCCCAAGTCCCCAGGGCTGCTCTCAATGAGTTTTTCACCCAGTCTGTACTCCTGTCTGGGATTGTCCCGACCAAGGTGCAGCATCTTGCACTTAGACTTGTTGAACCTCATTATGCTCACATGGGCCCACTTTTCAAGCTTGTCCAGGTCCCTTTGGACAGCATCCCTTCCTTCTCTTTTATGAACTGCTTGGTGTCATCAAAAACTTGCTGAAGGTGCACTCAATCCCATTGTCTTTTTCACTGATAAAAATATTAAACAGTACTGGTCCCTATACAGACCCCTGAGGGACACCACTTGTCACCGTACATAGAGCTATTAGCAACCACTCTCTGGGTGTGACCTTCAAACTAAATTCTTATCCATTGAATGATGATGTAGAGTGGTATCCCTCTTGATGCATTCCAGTTTGCAGAGTTCTGTGTGCTCTTTACATTTGATTTGTCACCTTCAGTGAGCTCACCTGAAGATGTGTCACCAAAATTGCTGTAGTGGTCGCTTACAGCAAGCCAAGTAGTCAGTGGGAAAACTAATTTAGAGTAAAATAAAAGACACACATTCCTTGTGACTCTTGAAATCTTCATCAGCTTAAGGCCTCTAAGAATGCAAGAAATATGTATGAATCAGCTGTTCTCAGTGTAACTTAAATCATTATTTATACTACGCCAGACTGAAGCATCAGTCATCGGGTATCAGTCCTAATGAACCACTAGAGATGTACACAAAGAGTGAGAAATAGTAGATAATTATTTCTTCAGACAAAAGGTGTTTTTTCATCTTCCTCTTGTTTACAGATTGGGTGAAATGTTCAAACAGCTTTGTGATTTTGGGCTGTATTGTCATATGAATGCAACAAATGAAAAGGAGGGTGAAACTTACTGTACAAGCTCATAGTGCTTCTGCACTCATCACTCTTAATTGCTCACAAAAACCTTTAGGCAAAACTTAACAATTGCACAAAAAAGGAAGAGCAGTAAAATATACCATGATTAAAGAAAAATCACAGGCCTAGATCAGTTGCAGGATATTCAAAATATGAGAGGCTACAAATCTATAGAGAGGAGAGAAACACGGTCATGTGAGCTGTTGACTTTTCTTACTCAGTCAAATTAGACTAATTGATTTTTAAAGTAAAAAGGAGGAAAATTAAGATAATTCAGACAGATCTCTGAAATCATCCAACATCATCTCTTAACAACATTCTCACCTGACACCCACCTGCTTTGAAAAATTTATATACAGCTTTCTTTTTTTTTCACTATATTTTTTGATTGCAACCTAAAAGATCTGTTAAAATTGCATTGTAATTTTGTGAATACCATGTTAATTACAGCTTTCAAATCTCTATTAAATAACCTATCAGCTCTGCCATAGTGTTGCTAAGGTAGCAATTTTTAACTTTTGCCTTCAGCACTTAGAAAAATTGAGACCACATTTCCATTTACCGTCACACCTGTCTGTCATATACTTTTTTTAACATAATGGAGATCTATAGTGTGTTTTTTCTATGCACCTGACTGTTCTGTGCACCCCTGATCTTCATGTGAATCTATGATGCATTAAAGTTAGCAGAGGTTTTTGTTGTTTTGTTTTGTTTTCCCTTCAGGATTTACCTTGAAGAAAGACTTACACTTTATTTTTTTTTCTTTAAAAAAGTCATGAAACCTACTATCAATGTTATTTCCAAGGCACTGGTGTTAAAATTAATACCTCTAACAATGTGTTTAATACTTAAGTGGTAAATTCTACATTTTTTTTTCTTGATAGTTAAGACTAATTCTCTTACTTCTCAAGCTGCTATCACTTTTGCATGGTAACATCTAAATCGCTTGTGTGTCCTTACATTACTGTGTATTATTATTATTTGATTTACATAAATTATGGCATCTTGTCAGAAAACATTAAACATTTAAACATTCAGGACAAATTCTTCAAATATGATTGCATAGAAAATTATCTTGTCAGATTTTTTTTTTTTTTACCCTTTTTCTTTGAATCTCAGGCGTCATAAATGAGTAGGGATTTACAGATTCTACTTCATGTATCCCAGGTTGTCTAGTCTAACTGGAACAAGATGTATCTGTAGCTGTGTTCTGGTAATTACTGGCATGGTAAAAATATTAAGGTTGAGCTAATCAAAAAGTTACAAAACTTCTTTTAATTATGTGAGTTTGGAAAAATATTTATTCCATTTTCTCTATCCAAAGTGGAGGGGGCTTCCTGCATACCATGACCATGGGGAGACCACTAGCCTATATTTAGCTTGCTTTGTGGTGACTGTCTTATTCAAAAGATCCTATTTCTTCACATCAAATTCATAGCATTTCCATCTGGTATGGTTTCATGAAAATAGCTCATAATCCTACATAGAGACTGTCATAGAATTTTTATTTTTATTATTTTTATTTTTGTTTTTTTTTCTTCTTTTTCTTTTTCTTTTTCTTTTTCTTTTTCTTTTTCTTTTTCTTTTTCTTTTTCTTTTTCTTTTTCTTTTTCTTTTTCTTTTTCTTTTTCTTTTTCTTTTTCTTTTTCTTTTTCTTTTTCTTTTTCTTTTTCTTTTTCTTTTTCTTTTTCTTTTTCTTTTTCTTTTTCTTTCTTTTTCTTTTTCTTTTTCTTTTTCTTTTTCTTTTTCTTTCTCTTTCTCTTTTTCTCTCTTTTTCTTTTTCTTTTTCTTTTACTTTTTCTTTTTCTTTTTTCTTTTTCTTTTTCTTTTTCTTTTTCTTTTTCTTTTTCTTTTTCTTTTTCTTTTTCTTTTTCTTTTTCTTTTTCTTTTTCTTTTTCTTTTTCTTTTTCTTTTTCTTTTTCTTTTTTTTCTTTTTCTCTTTTTCTTTTTCTCTTTTTCTTTTTCTCTTTCTCTTTCTCTTTCTTTCTCTTTCTCTTTCTCTTTTTCTTTTTCTTTTTCTTTTTCTTTTTCTTTTTCTTTTTCTTTTTCTTTTTCTTTTTCTTTTTCTTTTTCTTTTTCTTTTTCTTTTTCTTTTTCTTTTTCTTTTTCTTTTTCTTTTTCTTTTTCTTTTTCTTTTTCTTTTTCTTTTTCTTTTTCTTTTTCTTTTTCTTTTTCTTTTTCTTTTTCTTTTTCTTTTTCTTTTTCTTTTTCTTTTTCTTTTTCTTTTTCTTCTTTTTCTTTTTCTTTTTCTTTTTCTTTTTCTTTTTCTTTTTCTTTTTCTTTTTCTTTTTCTTTCTTTTTTTTCTTTTTTCTTTTTTCTTTTTTCTTTTTTCTATCTTTTTTCTTTTTTCTTTTTTCTTTCTTTCTTCTTTCCTTTTTTTTTTTCTTTCTTTTTCATCAGTAATGTCAAGACACCACAAGAAGAATGCACCATTCACTTAATGTCTTTTAAACACATTGCCCAATTTCGACCAGAATTAGTAGAACAATCAGGGATGTTGATATCTTACAAATGCTGTGGATCACATAGCATTTAATAGAAATATATTCACCCATTTAAGAGAAAACTGAGAACCCTTATGGAAGCTTAATCCTGAAACACAAATCCACTGCAAACTGAAGTCTGTAGTTCTGCCTTTTGCTGAACTGTATGATTATTAACAGAAGTACACACCAGGGACGGAACAGCAAAGCTGAGTCAATTCAGTTCATTTAATCCCAACAAAATCAGTCATTCTTTGTTGTCGGGTTTAAAGCAAACTGGTGTGGTAATACTGTTCTGACAGGTGAATGAAGATTAGTGTTGTGTTTTTTTTTAATGAGCCATAAGTGCAATTTAATGTTATATTCTGCAGATTATTGCAGAAAATTTTAGAGAAAATATGTCATAAAATGTTTGGAAAAATCTGCAGTCTTTTTTTTTTTTGTGTGTGTGTGTGTGTTTCTTTTCTCTTATTCTTGAATAAACAACCAAATGAACATTGTGTTGACTTGATTTGTGATATGATGTTAAGATACTAATTATGTCAGACTTAAATGTGTTGAAATAGCCTTCAGGCTTAGCAGCCTTTTTTTACTAGATAAAAGTACATAAAAATTTTGAATATATATTTAGTCTATGGAATAAAAACCTGGACAGCGTAGCATAGCAATATTTTATTTTATTTGTTTTTTTTTTTTTTTTTTTTAAGAAGCATATTGTGGTGCAATTGCCTAAAGTAACTAGGAAAATAAAACTAATATTCACATTTTAAAGAAAATGTACAGCATTGAAGAGGCTTTCAGGGTAGGGTGTAGCTACATTACCTGAGCGTTCCCTAGGCTTCCAACCTTAGATGCTATCGCACTGGGGGAACCTGGTGTGCTGACTCTAAGGAACAGTACGGAGCATAGAGTGGAGTGGAGACACCACAGCTAGGCTCTGTGACCAGGTGGGGTCTCGATTGTTCTTGTGCACACCAAGACCGATAAGCCGCACTTTTTGCTACCTTGAGCCAACGACCTGTCATGTTTTGACAAATGCTGTACTCTAGCGTACTTTTGTTCATTATAATATCATTATAACACCAAAACACACCTCCATCCCAAAAGCTACCCCCCTCCAAAGTGCGACCACTCCTCACTGAGCACACCCTCTGAATTTCTCAGAGCCTACTCCTTTAAATGGAGACGGAAAAACTTTTCACCAATCATAACTAAGATATGGTTGACTAGAGTCACTCAAGCTCCACCTAAAAGATAGAAAATAATATAAATTGGAAGATACTATCATTAAGATACCACCATCAGGGGAGATACCATCCTGAGGGAATATACCATCCCGAGGGAATATACCATCCTGAAGACCCCCTGACTCCTGGGATCAGTCGACGGGCTGAGCCTCTCTTCCCCTCCCCCCATTGGGACGCCTTTGGGTGAGATTTGAACACTTGGTTATACTGCGTGTCTCTGCGGAAACTTAGAAATCTCTATAGAGTCTTTGTGCCTTTTAATGCGTTAATTTCCAGGCTGCACACCTGTGTATTTCATGCATGCTAGCTTGCTTTTGCAGACAGTAACTATCGCCAGCAATCCGAAGAACCTGTGTACCTGTTGCTGTAATAAATTGCACTTAACTGCATTGTTCCTAGCCATGATAGTTCTCATTGAACGTGACTAGGGTAAGGGCGGTTATACGTTACCGGTGAATCCATGACCGTGGTAGTTCAGTGCTCTGAATACGACCAGACCCATATCAGTTAATGCCTTATCGGTGAATCTGTGATTGTGATAGTTAAGTACCCTGAATCCGACCGGACCCGTAACGGTTAATCAGCTACACCCCTTAACGCGACACATATATTCCAAATATTCACAAATTGAGACATTTTGGGAAAACAAACAAACAAACAAAAAACTGCCCTTTTTTGATTAAATTAGCTTTTTGTTTTAACAAGTTTATGGGAAACGTTCAATTTTTCATTTATTTCTTTCCTTTTTTTTTTTTTTTAATGTAAAACAAGATAAAAGAAAATGACAACAAGGAAGTTTCAATTCAGAGAATTATCTTTTGCACTAGCTTATAGAAAAGATGTCACTTTATCAATTCATGGGAAAAACTGCAACACTGTATTTCATCAACCCAAATGAACAATTTCAAGCAGTCTGAATTTAATTAAATTCTTGTCCGTCCCACCCCCGCCCCGCTCCCCCTCCACTTTAGACATTCATTTCTTCATATATCAATATTCCTCTGTGGGGAAACTTTGACAGCTTGGCTGTGGGTGAGCTATTTGTTCCTTATAGGCATGGAATTAAAGAAAATATAGATTCTTAATTTTATCAAGAAAAATTCAGACACGAGTGGTGAACTCTGGTGTTTAACTGGCCTTTTCCTTATTCTAAGTAAATTCCATGTTGTTCTTCCTTTTGATCATTGCTTTACAAAAAATGGTAATTTTGATTTTTCTCTGCCTCTTTCTCTTGAACAAAAGAGAGGTATGGCAGCAAAGGACAGCTGTCAGTACTAATGAGATGATAATATCATGGCTTACTTTTCAAGGATGGAGGACAAAAACATTGGACTTAAATGTATATATATATATATTTGGAAAAAAGTCCTGGTATTCAAAATATTAAGCACCTTAAATGGTTTCCTGATCCACGGATCAGGAGTTATGCTGTATACACTGAAACATCTCAGAAAGTCAGAAGTTTAGGGACTGTGTTTGAAAATACAAGTTTGTTGTTATTCATGGGACTTAGCACAGAGTTGAAATCCATTCTTCAAAGAAAGAGAAGTTCCTGACAGAAGTGAGACAATCTTCCTTACATGGAAACTGCTCTATTTTTCACAGTGAACACAGTTTGTAAGAAGTATGTGTCCTGGTACATCAGGCAAAAATAATTTTCTCTGTGCAATTAATACAACTTACATTAAGCTAATGTTAAAACAACAACAACAACAACAACAACAACAACAACAACAACAACAACAAACAGGACAGTTACCTCCATTATGCAAAAAGCTTCCGGTAAGAGGATTTGACAAAGATGTTAGCACACACCAAAACTTTATGCTACTGATGAATGTAGGTGGGCAAATGCCTGAGGGAAGGCTGAAGTACTGAGCAGGGAACTGAGAACAGTGATGTGACATTATTAATTACAAGTGTACTTTGGCCTCGTCTACTATATTATAAGCACAATATAAAGTAAAAATGTGACAGCTACTGTATAAAGGAAGGAAATCTGTATTTCTGTTAAACTAGACATGACTTTTTTTCCAGAGTAAGAGATATTTTGATCAATCCATAAGGCAGAAGTGAAATAGAGTAGAGCTGTAACACTTATTGCAATGGAATGAATTTACACACTAATTATGTGTACTTCCATGCTGCTGCAGCATTTGGGAGTGTACACACTCCCCTCATTGCATATTTTCCCCTCTCTTCCTCCATAGAGGCATTTACTATCCCTTTAAGTGATTTTTGTTTGTTTGTTTGTTTGAGAACAAAAGTTTCAGTAGCTACTATTAGAATGGAGTTATAACAGCTGTGACTCAACTCAGTTAACTAAACATAGGAAAAAAAAAAAAAATCTCAACACTGATGAAATAAATCCAGAGAACATCCGTGTCCTGCCATGTCTTTCATTTATTTCACAATGTAATCAATGGATAATTCTTTTTCAAGAAAAAAAATGGTATTCAAGAATGCCTTCTTCTCTGGTAGAAGCCTTTTTCCTTAAGTAGCTCTGCTTTCTGAATATAGTCTTTAACCTCACACAGTGAATTTCAAGTTGCTGTAGAGCCATACTGTTACCAACACTAGGCACTCCTTTCATTTTTTTACTGTAAAAACTCAACATTGTGTCATTCCATATGCAGTCTCTTAATTATTTCCACATCACAAATGTGCACATATTTTATTTCCTTTAGCAAAGTGGAATCTTCCAATCTTTTACACTACTATGATGAATAAAGCTGTTACAGACCAAATTATGCAGCAAATTCAGAAGTAGAGGTAAAACCTGATAGAAACACCATGTTTAAGCATCCTTGAAATTTGGAGACATGCAACACAGAATGAACATTCCCTTTTCTCAATGGCAGCTCTTGAACACATCAGGCCTGATCTATATTTGATGAAGTAAGTTAGACAAAGGACTTCAATTTCATTTTCTGGGTTTTGGCTTAGGTTGCTGTATATGTAGCTGTAAGTGTACTTACTACTTTTAATATTTCACTTTAAAAATTGTAGGTCAATACAAAAGTTTTCTTTTCCTTTAAATAACTGGTATGTCATAAATACTATTGTACCTTTCACAATCTCATTTTTATCAGTTGAGGATTACTGGCAAAATCCTCATGAGAGATTAATATTCTAAAGCTGCCTTGACTTGTACCTTCATTCTGTTTCAAAAGATGCCTAACTAGTTCCTTCAGTTTTAAAAGCGGTTTGAACAATCTTATTACTTAATACCTTACTGGAAATATGTGAAAGAGATTTTAGACAAAGCCATACAAAAGCAGGTTTTAAAGCTCAGAATGTTTTAGAGAGAAAATCACTTTTGGGAGTTTTGCTTGATATTTGTCCGAGGTGTACAATATAATTATTTATATCGGAAAAGAGAACAATAATACTGCATGTGACAAAAGTGGAAGACATAAGAAAGTTTACACAGGTTTTGGGACTCACATAAAAAAACACATGGCAGTTGAAATAGGTGGTGTGAGAGAAAAAGGCATGGGTTTTACAAGTAGGTACAGCAAGAAGGTCTGAAGTTTTGGGACAGCCCAGCTAATGGGAGTAAAACAGGCAATAAGAGGAATAAGGTTCTGGAGAGGGAGCAGGGTGGGACGAGATAAGAAAGATGTGGATCAAGTACTTCCTTATTGTATCTGCTATAGATATGACCTTTAGGAAGCACAGGAAGCTCTGCTGAGAAGAGTTATGTAAAAGAGAATGTCTTTGTTAAGTAGGGGAGAGGGAGGCTTGGAGGCAATATCAGAACTGTGGAGAAGAAAGAATGGATTTAGCACGGGCAATGTGTATAAAAGGAGAAAGAAATAAAGGAAGAGATGTCTGGGAGAAGCAGAGAATTGAAAAAGGAGAATAACGGAAGAATGTATGAGTTTGAGATGTAAGTCAAGGAAAGATGTAAGACTTGGAAAGCAAATGGTATTCCAGGGATGGATGCAGGAGGATTTCCATAGGGAGGGAAACTGAAACAGGGAGGAACTAGAGATAAGGAAATTTACTAATGATAGAAGATAGAGGAATGTGTTGCGTGAGTGGGAAAGTGGAAGTATAAAAGAGGAAGAGGTATTTTGAGGGAGGTCTAAGAGAGAAAAAGTTATGACACAATAAAGAAAATGAGTAGTTAAAAGGAGCAACAATGGAGGTAAATGATAGAAAATCAGCAGGTGATAACGACAAGCACTCAGAGTATCTCCTTCTGACTGTGATCAGAAGTAACAACTGGGTTGTATAACTGAGCAATTTTCATTGACTATTAAATTATCAGTCTGGGAATTACCAAGAATATAATTAGTGTCATTTATTCTTGCTATTATAATTATGCTTCATTCTCAGGGAGCTGGATTGTTTAGAGGTGTTAATTTTCCTTTGTGATTTTTTTTGGGCGGTTTACTAGCTCTACAGTGTTGTGATAACCTACCTGAGCTGTAGCAGCTGGTCTTTGAGATTGCTCATTGAGAGTTTAAGTACTGTCACTACCAGCCTTAAATATGTTAGATGAGAAGAAAAATACTGAGAATGGTTCTTTTCTTTCTTTCTTTTTCTTTCTTTCTTTCTTTCTTTCTTTCTTTCTTTCTTTCTTTCTTTCTTTCTTTCTTTCTTTCTTTCTTTCTTTCTTTCTTTCTTTCTTTCTTTCTTTCTTTCTTTCTCTTTCTTTCTTTCTTTCTTTCTTTCTTTCTTTCTTTCTCTTTCTTTCTTTCTTTCTTTCTCTTTCTTTCTTTTTCTTTCTTTCTTTCTTTCTTTCTTTCTTTCTTTCTTTCTTTTTTTCTTTCTTTCTTTCTTTCTTTCTTTCTTTCTTTCTTTCTTTCTTTCTTTCTTTCTTTCTTTCTTTCTTTCTTCTTTCCTTCTTTCTTTTTTTTTCCTTCTTTCTTGCTCTCTCTCTCTTTCTCTCTCTCTCATGATCTAGTTTGCTCTCTGATTTATATAGTAAGTGTTTTGTGTCTTTTATCCATGTAAGAATTTTAGTTGCAAATTTGAGAGTAGTGTAGGTACTACTGTTGCGATGTATTATTCTGTTTAAGATAAATGGTTGCTTTGTGTTCTAAGTGTGAGAAACACTCCGTAGCCAATAACTTAGGCTCAGGCAAGGATCTCAGTGAAGTACTAATTTACTCGTGATTGCAATGGCGGGCGTCCCACAAGCAGGAGCGCACCTCCTGGTTCCAAAACACAGTTTATATACTTTTTGATGACAGGACCCTCCCCTGTTTCCCCACTGAGTGGGTAATCCAGGTTCACAATCTATGTGATGCTTCACAGACAATGCATGGCCTTCAGTTGCCGGTCTGTTAAATTTCAAATTTCTTTAGACTTTTTTACTGTTTGAAGTGGTAATGTTTCTTTACTTATCTGACTTGACTTAACACCGTGATTTTCACCTAATTGTTCTAAGGAGTCTGGTTGTCTGCATTTTACAAGGTTGCCTGCTAAGTTTTCTTATCACTGCCAGCATATCTCAATACCCCATTCCTTACCTTTAAACAATGTAACTCTGCAAAAACAACATTTTTATTCCCACAATTCCCCCCTTTTCTTTTTTTATAAATTGTTGATTTTTGCAAAACTTTTCTCTAAAGTGTAATTTGGTAGATATCTTCCTCTTCTTCACCTTATTTGCTTTCCGTCTCCTCTAATATCATCACCTCATCTGAGTAAGGTGGTGGCTTCATGGTCATTTGTTTCAATAGTGCAGTTTCAATTAACCACTGTACTAGTCTTCTTACACAGGGGATAATGTAACAACCAACTGCTGTCAAAACTCCTGCTACTACGATCAAGGATGTAAATATGCCTAATTTTTCTGCCAATTCACTGGCAAGGGTGGTAAACCCTTGCAATGCTCTAGTTACTATGCCATCCGGGGCAGTATTGTTGGGTATAAAAGTGCAACAATGGTTGCTCAGTATCACACACACACACCTCCTTTCTCTGCAAGCATCATATCTAATGCTATTCTGTTTTCCTAAGCCATTTTGCTGGTGGCATCTAGTCGTTCAGCGATTCCTCTTATCGCATCCCTTGTATAATTTATGAATCTCTGCTGATTATAATAAATATAAGTAATCCAATCCACATTCTTATTGATTGTTACCCACCAGAACAGTGACTCAAACCCTGCAGCAATTTGATTCCTGGCTTCCTGTTCATCGGGAACTCCTCTAGGCACCCCAATAGAATCTATGTACGCTCTATCATCAAACGATACTCCTAAGCTTCTTTTTCTTCTTCTGGGTATTTGTGATGTTTCTCTTTCAAATGCCAGGGTGAAGGGTATAGCTAATTGAACAAGTGCACAAATGCCTCCCCAGTTAGATGGTAGGGTGGACCGTAAGATCTTCCCTCCACAGTACCACCACAGATCTGCCCTGGGGATCTCAAGTCTTGAGCAGTTTCCCATCAAGTCCTTGGTAGCATTCAAGGTCCTCGTGCGCAAGGCAAATTCTCCCAGATGCCGGGTAGCACTCACACCCTGCCGTGAGAGGCAAGCTCTATGGTTACCTATAGCTGTAGAGAATGCAGGAGGAACCCTGATATTGCTATCACGCAAGGAAGGGAACAGCAAAGAGAAAGACTTACAGGCCTCATTTCCCCAGGCAGTCTTTTCTTGGTACAATGCAATCATACATCGCATCCCCTGGGAATCCTTGGTCCACCTCAATGGGCAGGGCACTATCTGGGCAATCGGTCATCCTGAGGCACAAGCATAGCAATTGCTATGGTTGAGACTCTTGACAGTATATTTGACCCATTCTATCCAGGCATTCACATCCCCATACCCTGTTTCAATCTCAAATGTTTGAACTGCCACATTTCAAAGAGGGCCTCCTGTTTTCTCTCCTGTTTTCTCCTTGAGTTTCTCCCTTTCTCTCATGGCAATAGAGGATCGTTTCCATACAGCTATTCTCAATCTGGCTGTTGGGTCTCTCCCAGTTATTTGTTCTCTCTGCTCAATTGTCGTTGGGCATTTAAATCTCCACAAGCTAACATCTCACAAGCATCAAACATGACAGATTTTGGTACATAACCCTCTGTCACATTCACCCATATTTTTATGGGGTATCCTGTCTTACTATTATCTGGTCATGCCTTTTCCAAGTTGTCATTTGACCAAGGCTTTCTCTGAGGCCTACAATCACTAAAAACAAAATTAATAATTGATTTTTGCCTGTCATTATTTTTAAACCTTAGGTTTCCTAATAATTATCAATACAAAGAATAAGATATTGTTGTGGTTTAACCCGGCTGGCAGCTAAACACCACACAGCCGTTCGCTCACCCTCCCCCCTCCCTCTCTGGGATGGGGGGAGAGAAACGGGAAAGTGAAGCCTGTGAGTTGAGATAAAGACAGTTTATTAAGACAGGAAAATAATAATAACAATAATAATAATAATAGTGATAATGGTAATAGTATTAACAATAATAATGTGTAAGAAAACAAGTGATGCACAATGCAATTGCTCACCACCCGCTGACCGATGCCCAGCCTATTCCCGAGCAGCCGGCCCCCCCACCCCGGCCAGCCACCCCTATATATTGTTTAGCATGACGTCAGATGGTATGGAATACCCCTTTGGCCAGTTTGGGTCAGCTGTCCTGGGTCTGTCCCCTCCCAGCTCCTGCTGCACCCCCAGCCTGCTCACTGGCAGGACAGAGCGAGAAGCTGAAATGTCCTTGGCCTGGTGTAAGCACTGCTCTGCAACAATTAAAACATCAGCATGTTATCAGCGCTCTTCTCATCCTAATCCAAAACATAGCACCCTACCAGCTACTATGAGCTACTTAACTCTGTCCTAACTGGAACCAGGACAGATATACACTACTACTATAACAAACCCCCCTTGGGAGCACTTCAATTCGCTATAGGTCTGTCCTTTCTCTCAATCACAAGTCACACTCATTAGTTACCTGTGAAAATAAAAGGTTAGTTTACAATTGCAAGCTTTTATCCCGCTCAGAGTCCACTATGAGATTTTTCTCTTCGTTTCAGCTTCCAAGAAGTCTTCTGTAGGAACAGCTTCCCAGGTACTAGGGTCGACGGATGCCCTCACTCGAGTATAGTGAGTCCAACCTTTTTCCGCAGTTCCTATGGCTGTTTCAGTGGTTAGTAGTACTTGGAAGTGTCCTTCCCATTCAGGCCGGAGTTGATCCTTTCCAGGTCTGAATCAGGACCCAATTTCCCACGGGTCCTGAGAGATGACAAAGAAGAGGACAACCCCAGAATACAGTTCTTAAGAAAACTCTTGTTTCGAATTGTGGTATCTCATCCCTTCTGCCCAGATAGGGTAATCTGAACAGCATCTCATACGGTGAAATTCCTATATCGTTTCTTGGTGCTGTTTGAACCTGTAGGAGTGCTAAAGGTAAGCATTTTACCCAAGGAATTTCGGTTTCTAACACTAATTTAGTTAATTGCTTCTTTAATGTCTGGTTCATTCGCTTTACCTTCCCAGAAGAGGAGGGGTGCCAGGGGGTGTAAAAATCCCACTCAATCTGTAAGGCCTGCATTAACCCTTTCAGTACTTGTGAAGTGAAATGACTTCCTTGATCTGAATCAATGTTTTCAGCTATCCCATATCTAGGGACTATTTGCTCCAGTGATACCTTAGCCACCGTGTTTGCAGTGGCAGATACGGAGGGGACAGCTTACACACATCCAGTCACGCGGTCAATTAGGACAAACAAGTACTTAAGTCTCCCTGCTTTAGGTAACTCAGTAAAGTCTACCTGTATACTTCGGAAAGGTCGAATCCCTGGCTCCTGTCCCCCTCTAGGCGAGTTACAGATGACCTTTTTATTTACCCTTTGACATATGGTACATCCTCTGCATATTTGCTTCACTAAAATGTATATTCCTACACAGACATACTTTCTTAGCACAACATCACACATACTTGCGCCTCCCAATGACTCTCTTGATGTAAAGCAATTAATATTTGCCTCATTGGTGCTTTATTCAGCATTTCTCTCCCATCAGGGAGTATCCATTTTCCCTCAGACTTCGTGGCTCCTGATTCCTTAAAAAAATCTTTCTCTTAAAACTTTTTAGTTCTTAGTTTTCAACAATTCCCTGAATCCTCTCTGGATTTATTCTCCGTTTTCCCTCAGACATTAGATGCCTTAAATACCTGACTTCTCTTTCTACATATTGTAATTTATTTTTCAATACTCCCAAGCACTGCTTTCCCAGAAAGTTGAATAGCTTGTTAGTAGCTTCCTTCACAACTGTTTTCTCCTGTCCTGACAATAAACGATCATCCACATTTTGTAACAGTACTTCCTCCTTGGGAGGTTGGAATTGCTCCAAAATCTGTTCTAGAACTTTGCCCAAATAAATCGGTGGCCCTGTAAACCCCTGAGGTAAAACTGTCCATATGTATTGTTGCTTCCGCCCCCACTTCAGAGTCTTTCCAGTCAGAGGTGAATATATCTTTGCTCTCAGGGCCTGAGAGCACTCCATTAATAACACTGTTATTCCAGTCTAACAATTTACTATTTGAATGCCCAATTTCATCATCAGATCCCTTCCCAACAAGTTAGTCCCTGCCTTGGGTACATACAATAATTGCCCAGAGATCATTTTATCCCCTAGTCTCAGCTTGGTATCCCCCAAAGGTGGCACTGTTATCCCAGCCCTTTCTACCTCCATCACTTTTTAGGGTTTCATTAGTTAATTTAATCCCTGATACTTTATAGGCCAGTAATGACCTAGCTGCCCCAGTGTATTGGGTTTGATGGCAAGGTTCGGGGGGGGAGGGAGGGGGGGCTGCAGTGGCAGCCCCCACGAGGAGAATCCAGAAACTGCCCTGTGGCATATAAGGGACAATTTCATCCGGCCCCAAAGGGGCCCACCGCTGCCCAGAGCCAAGCCATGAGCGACACAGTCCATGCCTCTGTGAGAGCACATCCACGAAAACAAACAAACAAGCAAAAACCTGCTGCTCAACAGCAGCTGGGAGAGCGAGGAGTGAGAAACCTCCCCGCAGACACCAAAGTCAATACAGAAGGAGGGGGTGGAGGTGCTCCAGGCACCAGAGCCGAAGCCCCCTGCAGCCTGTGGAGAGGCCCCTGGTGGAGCAGGCTGCCGCCCCCCGTCCCTCTCCCTTCTCGATACTTGGGAAACTGATCAAACACCACAGCAAATATACCAGAATTTCTAGACTGTTACTTAGATAATGCCTACATCCTCTTTCCCTGCTCATTCAGCTTTCCCAACTCCTTCAAAAAACAGCTCTGTCAAACATTACATACCACACCTTTAACACCTTCAATAACCCTTTTTAACACTTTTTATCTTTCTCCAGCCTGTACTTTCACCAAGGTCTCCGTCATTGGCCAACTTAATTCCATACCTTTCTCCAAACAGGATGCTGAAACAACATATCAGTATAACATATTTCATCCCATTTTCCTTCTCTCCTCCTTCTTCCACTCCGGATATTCCTACCTGAAGTGGCCAGCCTGGCCACACTTAAAACATCCCATCAAAGCCTGTCCCTGCTAAGATTCAGGCCACAACACGGGTAGCTTTCCTTGCCTGCCATTCCTTCATCTCTCTTCCTCTCTTTTCCATCCTGGCCCTGACTCCCCCCTGAAGATTTTCTTCCTCTTTCTCCAACCCTCTGCCTCACTACCTGCTACACTGTCAATACCATTAGTTTCACTCTCTGCTTTTCCTTTTCATCTCCCCTCCTGACACACACCTTCAGGGCCTCCCGCAGGAGGGCCCCCAGTGACTGTTCACTACATCCCCCCCCACCTTCTGGAGCATTTTCTGTGTATCTTGCCAGGCTTTAATCACAAAATGAACTTTCAAGAGTCCTTGGGATACCGTGTCCTCAGGATTCATCCCCAAGTACTTTCTCATTCTGACCCCAAGTCTCTCATATGATTTCTGTGTTGCACACTATTATTATTCCAGCCAGGATCAGCAAGTGGGTATTTCTGCCCTGCCAGTATTACCCCTGGTCCTGGAGGATGAGCTCTTTCCCATTTTTGTATAGCAGCTCTCCTCCTGATCATTCCCATTTCTTTCCCTGTAAACAACATATTTATATACATAATTCCCGCCCCAAGAGTATAAGTTAAGTCCTAGGAACTGGTCTAATAGTTCAGCTAGCCTGTTGGGGTCCTCAATTAAAGACTTCATCTCCTTAAAACTCCTAACCTCTCTGCTGGTAAGGGGAGGGGGGAGGAGTTCACCTAAGAGGATACACAGTTAGTGTTAGTACTGTTAGTATCAGGGAAGGCAAAATTCTCAGTACGTCTTCTACCTTGTTCTAATTCTTGCCAGAGCCTAGAGCACGCTCTTCTCTAGGGACAGTGTTAATTGCAGTCCCTGTCTCCTTTCCTGGAGCGACTGCTGCTGCCACCGGTGCAATATTAGGATTATAGGGAGCATAACTTGGCTCCTCCTCTGAAAAAAAAAAAAAGGAATCTTATTGTTTACACATAAATTTAAAGCCTGAATTTTCATCAGACCCGTATTTTGGCCAAAATACTGCTGTTTCCTTAATTGGTTCTTTTGTCCAGACTGATACACAATATTTAACCTTTTTTTTTTTTTCTTTTATCATCTCCTCTAATTTTGAGATTATTTTTCCAATTTCTTATAATTCTTCAGGAAGAACTTTCAGTAGGCACTCTCCCAGGGATATTTCCCTGTCCCCTGGAACTCATATTTCCCATTTTTCCTGTCAGTGTGCTGCTACAGAAATTTCCCTCCTGCAGGGTACCACACACTTACGTTCCGATTCTGGAAAATGGGGGTGTACTACCAAGCACTTCCCCGTGCAAGGGGTACCGCACACCTATGAGTCTACCAGATTCCCTGGTGTACTTCCAAGCACTTCCCTGTGCAAGGATTACTGTACACCAAATTTCCCTGGTGTACTGCCAAGCACTTCCCTGTGCAAGGACTACCGCACACCAAATTTCCCTGGTGTATTGCCAAGCACTTCCCTGTGCAAGGGCTTACCATACACCAAATTTCCCGAGACTCTTCCTTTCTCTCCCTTATCGCACGCTTTGTCCGTCTCCGGCCACGCCCCTCACGGAGCTACGGAACCGCGGATCAGGACTCCACACTCGCTTCGTACAAAAGTACATCTCGATCACACATCACACAGAGTCTCACCTGACCCCCAAGGCAATACTTAATATTTCTTACCTTGGTCTGTGCACAGAGTTACCGGATCAATTCTTAAACCCAGAGGGCCTACCTTCTTCACTTTCCCACTACTTCATGGATCCTGCCTCTTTAATCAGTCTCGGGCCCTCTGTCAGCTCTCCGCAGAACCGCCACCGTCGATGCACAGGACTGCTGAAATCAGCAGGGCATGTCTTCCTGCTGCTGCGGCAGTGGGGCTCCCCAGTAGGTGACTGGATCCTGGACTAGCCCCCAAATTGTGAGAAACACTCCGTAGCCAATAACTTAGGCTCAGGCAAGGATCTCAGTGAAGTACTAATTTATTCGCGATTGCAATGGCGGGCGTCCCACAAGCAGGAGCGCACCTCCTGGTTCCAAAACACAGTTTATATACTTTTTGATGACAGGACCCTCCCCTGTTTCCCCACTGAGTGGGTAATCCAGGTTCACAATCTATGTGATGCTTCACAGACAATGCATGGCCTTCAGTTGCCGGTCTGTTAAATTTCAAATTTCTTTAGACTTTTTTACTGTTTGAAGTGGTAATGTTTCTTTACTTATCTGACTTGACTTAACACCGTGATTTTCACCTAATTGTTCTAAGGAGTCTGGTTGTCTGCATTTTACAAGGTTGCCTGCTAAGTTTTCTTATCACTGCCAGCATATCTCAATACCCCATTCCTTACCTTTAAACAATGTAACTCTGCAAAAACAACATTTTTATTCCCACATAAGGGACATAGGTTTCCTTGTGCAGGTCTCTGGTCTTCAGGTACCTTCCATTGTTGTAGACTAAGTGGATTTTAATTTGGGTTTTGATTTACACCTAAAGATGTTAACATTCTTCCTCTTGGATTCTACAGTTCTGCAAATAATTTGTTCATAGCTCAGCTAAAGCTCTGCACCTATAAATCTCTCTCTTTTTTATTTTATTTTATTTTATTTTATTTTATTTTATTTTATTTTATTTTATTTTATTTTATTTTATTTTATTTTATTTTATCTTTTTATTTTATTTTATTTTATTTTATTTTATTTTATTTTATTTTATTTTATTTTATTTTATTTTATTTTATTTTATTTTATTTTATTTTATTTTATTTTATTTTATTCAACTGGACTATCATTCTTATAGAACTTAGTGTTTTGTTTTAACTTTTTCCTCTGTGGACCTACTCAAGTACACTGAATGCACAACCTAGATAGTACTTTGTAGAAATGATGGCTATCATACGTGTATGTACACAAATGTAGAACACAAATGTAGAATATTTTTACATATAGCTGATAGAACCCTGCTTGAAGAATTAAGTAACTGATTATTTCTGTGTTTTCTTCTCAGAGCAACAAGTTACCTAAGTTGGGCTCTATTCTGACAGAGCTGAGAAGTTCTACCTCTTACAGAACCACTCTTTAAATTCACCTTCAAATGTTTCTGTCCCTTTGCCTTTTTCTAAAACTATGTGCTCCTGAAAGAGAGAGAACGTGGGCTTAGCTCTAACCCAGTAACTTTTTAAGTACTTTTCCCACAGTACTATTACAAATTGAATTGTTAACAACTTCAGAATCATATTTAGCTCATAAACTTCTTTAAAAGATTAGATCAGCACTGAATGTTTTATAGTTTTGATGATTTCTTTCCAGTGGTAATGTAATTGACAGGAGCTGATAAGCTTGTAAACTCTAAAATAAATATTGAGTGTACTTCCAAACTGAAAAATAGCCCATTCATCTTCATTTGCAGTGTTTTCTATTGTCCCTGTGAAGAATTACTCCAAGCTAATGGTGCTCTTGATCCCACTGTTAATTCTGTTCTGGTACCTTTGTACTTTTACAGAATGAGGTGAAAAATTGCTGTTTTTACATACTTTCCAAAATATCATTAAACAAACAAACAAACAAATAAATAAATCATGTGTTTCATTGTCTTCTTTACCAGTGCTCTGGGCCCTGATTTTTTATTATTATTATTATTTTTTTTATTTTTCAGTGGATGACATTTCCTAGTTGCATGGTACCATACCATCTGTCTCTACTGAATTTTTGCGAGGATGTTCTTAAACAGGAAATTTTTTTCACTTCACCCATACTGCACCAGTGCAACAGCACCCTTTCCTGCTGCCTATTTATGTGTCTGACTGAGGAAGGGAAAGTATTTCAATCTCTTTTGATTTTTTTTTCATGTAAATCGGTGTTTAAACAAATGAAATGTTGAGTTGGTCTTCCACTAACTTCATGTTGGTGAAGATCACTTTTATGTTGCTTAATTTATTAAGTGAAGAATCCATTGCAGCTATGTTTAAAAGGCACTGCTCTTTAATTGTTCTTATATTATAGTAAATACACCACATATATCTGTGTCATTGGCAACTTTAGCTGGAATCTAATGATGACCTTTTTATGTTGGATCTGTTTTACTGTGTAGTCCTAATTTTGGAAGTCTAAATTAAACTAAAAACAGTGAAAGCACAAGTACATATATACCATCACAAAATAAACAGATTACGAGACGCACAATAGTTCACAATAAAAGCTTAGTAAAACTAAACAAGAGAATCCTTTAGCTGTCTCTTCACTATGGAACATTCTCAGAGAGACTAAGCTGTAGGACAATTGTATCTTAATATATTTAAATCCTTTACCTTCTATAGTATTGACATTCTTCGGCATATCACTCTTGAAAATTAACTACAATAAAAATATTTTTTAAAAAAGAATAATGACTGTATTCTCATATACCTACTTCCTGAAGGCAGCTCCTAGAAAATTAGACCAAGAGTACTTCTAATTTATGGAAACATCTTCCCAGTGTTTATGACACTGCACAGTTGCAGAAGAATGTTATTGCTGTACTTCAAGCAATCATTGGGGTAAGAGCAGAAAATAAATCATCCTGACTGCAAAAACACCATTTAATAACTATGAATTATTGGACAGTAAATTACCTTCCTCGAAAATATTCTTTTAGTCTGGAGTTCTCTTACAAGGAATCTTTATGATCTCATTAGGTTTTCCTCTTGCTGCAGAAATTTAAATAATTTAGCTTTTGATTACTAATTCATAGTAAAGTAATTTGTGAATGTTTACATTCTATAAAGCTTATTCATTAAATTATTCATCATCAGATATAATTTCAATAGGCATTTGTTTAATTTTTCATGCTTTACATACAATGCCATTAGCACAACAATGCCCCACAGTGTATATTACTGTAGAGAAGCGCTCTGATTTTAAGCAGAAAGATACAAATGAATATTTTCAAACAATGTCACTTTTCTTGTCCCTTCCTCTTCTATCTCTCCCCATACCTTATTGATAATATGTACAGTGACCTTGTACTACATTTACCACTGGAAATTACTAGCAAGTGGAAACAGAATCAGATTTATAATAATTCTGACAAGGGATTTATGGTAGCTATTTGGTCTTGTTTGTAGCAGAACTCTGCTTCCATTGAAGTGCTTGTAGAACCAGTTCATAGGTGAAACAACTGAGGCAAAACTTGTGAACAAGAAATAACCTTATGTCTTGTAAGTGGATATGAGGGCAAAGGAGCATCCATGGAGTATTAGGGTTGGGGAGTGATGCTGAACAGGGTGTTGCTAATTACATAAATTCTTGGCATAGTATAAAATGGCCTTGTGTTAGATGAGATATGGAAACTAAGCTTGTAGCTTTTTTTGTGTGTGATGTGTTTTATCGTCAGCAACAAAAGGTGTTTCTGATCACCTACATATACATTGCACTTAGTAATACAGCATCTATTCTTGTGGGCTTTTACTGGAACCATTCTTTCAAGAAAGTCGATCCACTAGTGAAAATTAAGAAAATTTGCATTGTGAGGTTCACTGTTAATATATGTGAGAGAATTTTTCCCCCATTGATTTTTGGCTTGAACTATGTATTCTTGTTTTGCTTTCACTCATTGAAATCTGTATTTAAATTTGCAAATTCTTTTAAATACTTCATTGAATTTGAATCTAGGTTGAATGATTGTTTAAGATTATGTTACAACATGTTGTTATTGCTTATTGACATATAATATTGTAGGTGATTGATGGATAAAGGGTAAGAAAGTGAAATGAGTAGCAGCGATCATACTACATATGGCAGATTGTTTTTAACTATTGATTGAATTTGAGATTTGAAAGTTGTAGAGTTAAAGGTATGCGGCTGAAGTACACCCTCCCATTAAATCATGAATTTGGGAAAGGACCCCTTTGCTTCCTTAACTCCTCAGAGAGAAATCTAGGTGCAGCTGGATCCAATCCTAGTCCCAGACTTGGTCAATATTGTATGTCTAAAGGATTACGTGTACTTATCAGAGTCAATGTTTGCCTGTTTCAGAGACCTGTAAGGACTTTAACAGACAGTTCTGCAAAGTTAGGATCATAGAATCATAGAATATCCCAAGTTGGAAGGGACCCATAAGGATCATCAAGTCCAATTCCTGGCACCACACAGGTCTACCCCAAAATTCAGACCATATGACTAAGAGCACAGTCCAAACTTCTTAAACTCCAACAGGCTTGGTGCTGTGACTACATCCCTGGGAAACCTGTTCCAGTGCACAACAACCCTCCCAGTGAAGAACCTTTTCCTGATATCCAGCTTGAACCTCCCCTGTTGCAGCTTGACATCATTCCCTCGGGTCCTATCACTGGTCACTAAAGAGAACAGATTGGTGCCTGCCCCTCCACTCCCCCTCATGAAGAAGCTGTAGATTGCAATGAAGTCTCCCCTCAGCCTCCTCTTTTCCAGGCTGAACAGGTCAAGTGACCTCAGCCACTCCTTGTACGTCATTCCCTCTAGGCCCTTCACCATCTTAGTAGCCCTTCTCTGGACTCTCTCCAATAGTTTCACATCCTTTTTGTACTGTGGTGCCCAGAACTGCACACAGTACTCGAGGTGGGGCTGTAACAGCACAGGGTGGGATAATCACTTCCCTTGACTGACTAGCAATGCCGTGCTTGATGCACACCAGGACACGGTTCACCGTCCTGGCTACCAGGACATACTGCTGGCTCATATTGAGGTTGCTATCAACCAAAAACCCCAGATACCTCTCTGGGGGACTGGCTGAAAAGACAGGTAATTTATTAAGGTGATAGACATAACAGATTTGGAATCGCCATTGATAAATTCACTTACTGCAATAATTGAGGTCATTATCACTATTTTTCCCAGGTAATATTTGACATAGCTGGAGGCATGAGTCTTACCAAAGAGGTGTCCCTGCTTTCAAAGCAGAGAGGTTCAGGCCCATTGACCCATTCAATAATTGGAATTCTCATCCTCAAATTGCAGGATTCTAGGTGCCAGATTTATACTTTTGGTGAAGAGGGGACTAAGTTATTTATCATTTGTCAATTGACTCTTAATGCTTGTTTGCGCTGTTAGTCAATAAGAAAAGAGGGAGGGTTGAGGTCAATATTTGCTATGGAGGCATGGTTGTTTTCCCAGCTTCACTTGAAACAACATTGAGCTGTGAGGCTTCTGACTCACTCCAGACATCATTTAGTTACTACAGTTGCCAGGCCTCATACATACTGGGTGTTCAACTGCAAGCCTCCAACGTCTGTCCTGTGCTTTGAGCAGATGAACAAGGTAAGCATGCCGATCAACTCACATTCCTGCACATCAGTTAACTCACTTTTGGGCTCAAGCCCAGTTTCATAGAATCATAGAGTGGTTTGTGTTGGAAAGGACCTTAAAGATCGTTTAACTCCAACCTCCCTGCCATGGACAGACACTCCTCCCACTAGACTACATTGCTGAAAGCCCCATCCAAACTGCCCTTAAACACTTCCAGGGAGGGGACATCCACAATTTCTCTGGGCAACCTGTTCTACTGCCTCATCACTTTCCAAGTAAAGACTTTTCTCCTTATATCTACCTATGTCTACCCTCTTTTAGTTTAAAACAATTATTCCTTGTCCCATCACTACACTCCCTGATAAAGAATTCCTCTCCAGCTTTCCTGGTGGCCCCCTTTAGTTATTGGAACATCTCCCAAGAGCCTTCTCTTCTCCAGGCTGAACAACTCCAACTCCCTCAGCTTGTCTTCACAGGAGAAGACCTCCAGCCCTTGTTCTCAACAATTGTCTGCTGATTTATGGTCACATGGTATTTCAATACCAACAAGCCTGGTAATATTCCACAGAAGAATTGTGAAGTTTTAGATAAAACAGATATTTACTTACTTTTTTCACCTTAAGTCTCAAATCAGAAGTTAGGCTCAGCTTCATGTAATGTAGGAAAACTGTGCAGGTTCGCTTTGACTTAATGTATGAGAACTTCCATAAGAGAGGAGGGAAAAAAATCATTGATTAGAGTGATTTTGTGATAAGTATTTGAGCCACACAACATTTTCCTTGTTTGAGTGAAAGATTGTCAGGAAACCTATGGACTTTTTACTTTACATGCCAGGTGTACAAGATACAGGTTTGCAAATGTACGATTGTATTTACAATTGGTTGAACATGGTCCTTACTCTATATCCATGCAAATAGATAGTAAATTTGTTCAATAATTAATTTATTTGCTTATTTGAACTAGACTTTTCATTCCTGTGTATTACTTAGTAAATCAGCTTTTTCATTTTGATTCATTAATTACCCTATCTTCTTGGGCTACTAACTTCCACTCTCCTCTCCCTATTTACAGTGAAATTAAGAACTATTAGGTCCATATAGTAAATCACGTTCATGTTTTCATTATTCCTGTATATAATCTGGAAGAGTAATTTGTATGTGTAGATACCGCATAAAAAAAGACCCGTTCACAGTGAGAGTGGTTTATGTTGTTCTGCCTAGAATTGGGTCACAGAAATAACGGAAAAAAGTATCCATGTTTTTAGACAGTTTATGATGCTACTGTAGAGCATGAGGAGTGCATGGACTTCTGAATGTAGTACAGCCAAAAGAAAACTGTAACTCTTAACAGCAACATTTTAATACCTATAAACATAATTGCTAAAAAGTACTACCAGTGTTAGTGATAACAGAGATTAGCTGGAGGTGGTTTAATCAAAAGGTCAATTTCATTTTAATTGTTTGATGTTAATTAAATAATCAAATACTAGAATATTTATATGTTCATCAATCATGATGGATGAGAATGTAGATTGAAAAAATACTTTTCTTCCTTTAAACTTATGATCAGGTCTCTTCTCTTCTGGTTTAGTAACGACTGACATGCTAAAAGTATCTCTGGTCAGAGGTGTCTGGTGTCATTCTGCCCTAAACAGCCTGTGTGTTGCTGCAAGTGGAAGTTCTTCTTGGTAGTTTTCTGTATTTTGGCAATATTTTCATAAACTTGTTTTTTTTTTTTTTTTTTTCACATGAATATTTATCAGCATGTTTCTGTTTTCATACTCATACTAAGGGTCTTCTAGGTAGTTTTCTATTGGAGGTGACTCCTGAAGGATAAAGATGGAGTGTGGGTAAGGCTCTTATGGTGAGGAGTCCTGAATTCTGAGAAAGCCATATTAACTGCAAAGGTCAGATGTGTAGATCAGAGGATGGGGGGTGGGTGGGGTGGGGGTGGGGGGGTGGGGGGTGGGGTGGGGATGGGAGAATAGAGAAATCTATAGCTTTCTTTCTGATTTCTCTCATTTCTCCTCTTCTCCAAAAGTAGTTAGACAGAAAAACTACTTTGTGTAACTTTTTCTTTAGAAGGACAAATAATATGTGGTGGGTTAGAATTAGCTGTCTGCCAGGTGTCAACCAAGCTGCTCCCTCAACAGGACAGGGCTTCTCTTCTTGGGACTGCTGTTCCTGTCAGCAGCTTCCTCCAGTGCAGGGTCCTCCACGGTGGTCCACTGCTCCAGAGTGGTATTCCATGGGCTGCAGGGGAACTTCTACTCTGTTGCCTGGACCACATCCTTCGTGTTCTTCACTGACCTTGGTGTTTTCAGGATTTTCTCATGTTTTTCTTGCTCCTCTCTCTCACAGCTCTTTTGCAGTACTTTTTACTCTTTTAAGTGTTTCCACAGATGTGTCACCAGCATCACTCATTGAATCAGCTTTGACCAGTGGTGGGTACATTTTAGAGCTGGCTCTTTATGGTATAGGTGCAGTTTCTTGTCTTTTCTCACAGAAACCATCCTTGCAGCCTCCTGTTTCCAAAACTTTGTCATGTAAACCTAGTATGTCATAAGATAAATTACAAACTATAGAGTATTAAGTAAACTATCATTATGCTCAACTTAACAGAAGAAAATTTGGCACATGGGAAAACAAAATCCTTTGTGAAAATATAGAAGGAACAGAGATAACAGTGTAATAGCCTTTTCAAAATTTAAGTTTATTTAATGCAGATTCTTACCACATTCAGTGGAACATCGGTGTAGATAGACTTGAAAGCGTGAGTCAGATTTTTGCATTTCAAAAGCAAAAAATGAGAATGGTAGATGTGCCATACTAATTTTCAGGTATTTAAGAAAACCGTAGTGAATCAAAATGAATTTAAAGTCTGAAAAGATTTTAAAATATCCATGTGACTGGTTCGTATGTCTGAAGAAAAACAGAAGGCACTTAAGCCTTTAGCTTTGAGTTGTTGTACCAATTCATGGTCAAAACTGGTCCACAGAGGTCAGCTGAGTCATTGAATTAAGTGGGTATTTGGATGATTTTCACTTGTCTGTATTTAAATGAGATCATTCCTTTAATGGGCAACTTTTTGTTCTCCCTGACTTGCATTATTCATACAAATAGGAAGAAGAAAGCTGTTCTTCAAACTGAAGAAAATGATTGAGGAGTCCTGTCTTTCTGTTTTAATTAGCAATTTGCAAGGTGATCTTTCACAGAAGGATTGCTAAATAATGTTGTCTTACTGCTTTATCTTTGAGAACACTTACTTTTAAGGTGTTAGTGGCATTGCGTGGATAGATACACAATAAGGAAAAATCCTGACAAATGACGTTTGTGTCACTTTTACTTTCAGATAAAAAGAACTCGGGGAATAATAAAATGCAGAAAAGCCTATTCTAAACTAGATTAAGCAAAATCGAAAACATGAAAAGTAAACCTGAATATTACTACATTTTAAGAGTGTGTTTTGTACAAGTAAATTTTTTAGCGTGGTCTACCATTTTCAATTATCGAATCAATTGTTTACATATGTACACAAACATATTGTCAGAATGTATATTTATATAAACACTCTGATAGTTCTGCTTTGCCTGCTTAGAACAATTTAAAAGGAGTTGTACCATCTTTACTCCCTATGCATGTTCTCCTGACTTTGCAGGGAATTCCTTTCTGTACCTATGCTGTAAGGAAGCTGTTCTCTAAAATTCAAGTTCTCACAGTACTTCCTGAATTTGGAATAGCAAAGCTTATGTGTTTTCCAATTGACCTCCACCAGTAAATACTGAGCATCATGCATGTGTGTTATTTAGCTTTCTATTTTTTTTCCCCCTCAATCTAGAAACATTTGGAGGTCAATTTCTTCCAACATAGATATAGCAGTACTGTCTATTGATCTGAATACTTCCTTGTTAATCCTGATTTATTTGGCAATGTTAAAATGATATGCTGCAATGATTGTTTGGTTGCCTTTATTGTGACTAGACAGATCAATCAGCTGTATCTCTCAAATCACTGATTGCAGTTTGGTGTCTGGTTACCTATCATCTTTGAAATATTTATGACTATCCTTTTTTTTTTTTTTGGTAATTCCTTTTCCAGTCTATGTGATTTCTGCTCTATTATATTCTAATTCATTTATTATATTCTAATTCAATTTAAATAATAATTTTAAGTAATAATTTTAAAGATATAATTGTGAATCAAATAGCTTGAGTGTATTACAAAAGGTTGACAGCATCTATTTTCTTATCCTATGAAACAAAGCAATGGTTTGATTTGACTAATAAATAAATGTATTTGTCAATGTATTTCCTTGATTCTGTTTATATGTCAATACTCTTCAATTTTCTCTTTAATCCTTCTTGTGTATCTCTTACATAAGATTCTATCCGTTCTGTTATGTTTATCAGATATTTTCAGGACATCATTGTGGTTAATTCTAACCAAGACTGTCACTTCTCCAGCCATAAATCAATGTTTTCCAAAGCTCCCTAACTAAAACAATAATTAATAAAAGGCATGAAAAAAAAAAAAAAAACCCTCACTCTCATTTCTGAAAGTGACTTGAGCACAGTAGGGCAAGATCCAATAAAATACCAATGGATGCTGATTCTCCACAGCTGAATCCAAAATTGAAATTCCAGTACCTTTGCACTGTGCACACTCTATGAGGGGAAGTAGATGCTGAATAAATATTTAAAAAAAAAAAAAAAGAAAAAAAAAGGTGCACTTAATAGTAAACAACATAGAGCTAGCCAATGAGAAATGTTTAATATGAAAGTATACCTGAACACTCATCATCAAGTACATTGGGAGTGAGCTTTGCCAATGGCATACTTGAAATAAGGGTTCAGAGAACTTCCATGGTTCCTTTTTTGCACATCACTCTTATGTTCCCCTACCCCTTTTCTTCCTGGCCATTGTCCAGTTAATATTTCCATGTATCCACCAGCAAAAGTGGGAGTAGGGAAACAGTGAGTGCATGACTTTGGAACAGTATGAGGGAAGACCATACTGAAGCAAGGTTTGGGCTTTTGACCTAGCACAATTAGAAGAGACAGTGCCAGTAACTTGGGACTGAAAACTTTCCAGTCCTGTCTGCTTGGATAAACAGTCTGTCTCTGAAAGAGCAATGTTCACCTCTCTGCAAGACTTTTAGTAATGTTCTTTGTAGACTACTAGTTAATTGTTCCACTCTGAAAATAAAGGCTTTGCACTTGGCACTTTCCTGAAATTATTGAAAACGAAACTCATTTTTGTGAAGAATGTATCTAGGAGCAGAGCTGCTATACTGTTCAGTGAACTCATTGTTTTCCAGTGTCAATCATGATCTGAGGATACTTCCTGGATCCAGTCCTCTTAGGGGAATGAATCACATCCCAGCCAGGTTTTAATGCTTATTTATTACAGATCTGGAGCACACTAGACTTTTCTTATCTTTTAGGCTCCTTTATAGTCAACCTGGTATTGAACAGTTAATTACGTTAAAATTTTCAGTTGGGCAACAGAAATATTCCAAGATGCCAGAGTCCATATGTTATCTTTTATCACAGCCCCGTTTTTTTGCATGTGCTAAGCATACCACCAGTGATGGGTTAAAACATAAGGATTTTCTTATGGAATGAATGGGCAGGACATATAGATCAAGATAGCTTTCTATTTGGCAGCTCATATTAAAGTCCTATTTGACACTGCAGCGATGGAAGTGATGGAAAGCAGTCATTTGTAGTATCCCAGAGGAGAAGGCAAAGAATATATTCAGTCTAAGCTACTGTGAGAGTACCTGGATTTGAAACAGAGAGTGTGCGATGATCTGTTTTAGTTCAGATCCAGAGTGTACTTTTGAAGTTAACCTCCTGATGGTCCCTGTTTACAGAATTTTGACTCAAGTTGTGAAGTGCTCTTAGAACATATGAAATGAATTCCTTTGAGAACTTGGAATATTTCCTCTGAAAGTGACCTGATATTGTTCTACTTCTAGTGGACGTTCAATGCATGTGTCCAGATTTGAGCCAGTAGGAAAAAAAATGCTCCTGAAATTACTATTGTGTATTTCTGGCTCTTCAGAAGCAACAGTTTCGCTTGGTAGATATGTTAACATTTTTGTTAACATATGCACCACATTTTGTTAATGTAATCATAGCTTGTGACTGCAGGAGAGGACTAATCCTGCTAGAACCGAGGGCACAGGCATTGTTATAGTGCAGTGTGTTTTATCTAAGGGTTTTCCCTCAACAACAATTATCTCATTTAGAGATACAGAGAGAAACCAAGCTGTTATTGTTATTTGTTTTCTAATAGTAAATCAGTTTTTCAGAGTGGAAACCATCCGTATGTTCAAGTGTCAGACAGGCTCAAGGTTTAGGTTGGATGTTAGGAAAAACTACACTGCAAAGATAATGTGGCACTGGAACAGTTCCTTCCATCTCTGAAGATTTCCATGTCTTGATCAGAGTTCCATGACTGACCTGATTTGGTGCTGGCACTCCTGCTTTGAGCAGGAGGCTGGTTTCCTCTGGGCTTCTATATAATCTTAGGGGCAGAGTGGGGAGGATGAAAAACTGAGACAGTTCTGCCTAAGCTGACTAGGATAGGAGTTTGGCCTTCTGCAGATCTGTTTCTTTTCTCTATTGTTGGATTTTATGTATTGATTTATTTTTTAATCCACAGTTCTACACAAATGCAGCAGCAACCAGACTTTCAACAGGAACATAGATAACATTCTTAAAGAAAAATAACCAGTTATTCCTCTTATAAAACCAGTCTTCCATCATTTTAGCTATAAGCCTATGCTGTAGTTACAGTTATATTTCTGGTTGTAAAGAAAATATGAAACTGTACTTTTTTATGAAGTTTCAGGGGAAAATTTTTTAGACCAGGAAAATCTATCTAATATTGAAATGAATTACATGAATTTTCTACATATTTCACTTTACTTATATTTTTACCATAGAATCTGTACTTAGATCTCTTCTCTTTTTAATGCAAAGGGACTGTCAATATTTTTCACACATATATTTCTTTATATGAAGGCATAAGTACCTTTCTTTATATGAAGGCATAAGTACGATTTTTTCTAAGTATTTTTTTCCTAAAGGTTTTCAGTTAAGCTACTACATACATGTAAAATTCAAAAACTAAAACTAAATAAAATGTGGTTCAAAAAATGTAGTTTTTATGGCTTGGGTCATAATTTTTGAACATTAGGGTTTGGAAATATAGTGTAACATCAACAAGCAATTTATGTACTCAGTATTATTCAAGGTTACAGACAGTTTGAGAGATTCTTCTAAAGGGATATTTATAAGATTTCTTTTATTTATTATTTGCTTTACAAATAAGTAGTTTGATTCTCTTCAATCATTCATCTTCTATCTACTTTAAGATTTGGATTAAGATGTAGTAAACTGAAAGGCCTTTTCTGGCATACCTTAATTTTCACCAAATTGAAAACCATCATGATTTGGGTACAGTATTACATAAAGATCTTTCTCAAATGTCTTTCTCAAAGGGTTGGGGCATCCCTGAGAATGACAAGGTGAAACAATGAAAAATTTAATACTGTAATTATAACCTGTTGCTGTAAGATTGTTGAAGTCTTAAGCATATTTATTTATGAGAGAGTGTGCTATGTATGTCCAAGTTTGAATGATCATCTCTTACTAAAATGACCTCACAGCACACATAAAATAATAGCACTTATTTTAATTAGTAGTTCAAAGTTCTTAATTTTCTTTCTGTTGGTAACTTTTCTTGTTTAGAAATATAAATTGGAAGAGATAATTTGGAAATTTTCTGTTGACATGAGTTTTATTGTTTTAATTCTCTAAAGAATCTCCTCTTCATGTAAAGGTTATTCAGTTATAAATTGTATATAAATATTCAGTTAAATTCAGTTATAATATGTTTGTACATAGTACACAAAAATGCACTACTGAAAAATATTAATCAAATTGGCCTATTCAGATGACTAAATTGAGCTTATTGATAACGATTAAAAAAACCTACAAACTTTGCTTGTTTCATTGATTTTTGAAGTGTTCAGAAGTGAAAATATTTTGCGGGTAAGACACAGTCTTTAGAAAATTAATCTCTTTAATGTTCCTAACTATGATATAAGTAATTGGGGGAAATATGAAAACCTGCAGATCCCAGGCCTATCACCTTTCCCACTCTAATTTTTAGACGACAATTTGCTGAATGAGCCGAGTCTTGAGCAACCTTAAAATGCGCAAGTATTTTAAGCTTCTCTGTATTTGATAATGATGATGCTTGATTGCTGAAGGAGTGCAAGGTTATAATCATCTCCCTTGGCTTTTTTGTCATTCTATAAAATACTTGAGCTGCTCTATGCTAACATATGACATCTGCAGATGTCTCAAATGAATTGTAACTTTGTGTGTACTTAGTAAGTTCCAAGGACCAGTCCTTTTAAATAGGATGAGATTTTTAATTGTCTTTTGAAACAAGGTTTCATGACATACAATTTGTTTCTCAATTTATTAGAATGTTCATAAAGTGAGGTTTGTGAACAGGAAATGAAAAGTAATTTAAACTGTCCCAGTCCTTTATTTATAACTTAGAGACTTCATATCACTTATATATCACATATCACATATATTTGATCTTAAACTAGCAAATATGGCTGGAAATAGTTTTGGAAAATTGGCCCAAAATACCTTTGCTGTTTTTTCTTGTTTGTGCTAATCCCTGTTTTCAAACCATATCTTATTTTTCTATCAGAGCATTTTCCAACAAAATACAACCTGTGTTCTCCTTGGAGGAAGATTGTTTGAGGAGACTGATGTTTCTAAATTGTTCTTGACTTTTATTTTCACCTAGGAATCAATAGAGTATCATTCCTATTAACTGATGAAATGCCAGTATGTGACCCTTAGGTATTGGGAAGATATTCAGTACTTTCCTTAATACCGTTATTATGGCTTACTGATTTTTGTTGTTGGAGATATGTAAGTCAGCCTTTTAAAAATTATAGCAATAAGACATGTAGAATGACTAGAACAATTTCATTCTGTTTCTTAAAAATTCACTTACAACATGGTGAGTGATGTGAAATATGATATGAGACTCAGTGTATGAAGGTAGTGTCAGTTTTGTATTTCAGTGTATGAAGGTATTGTTGGTTTTTAGTGGCAGTTTGTATGACCCTGTAAAAGCCAAAAAAAAATAATCACAAAGGGCCTTATGCAGAAAGTTGATTTGAATAGGCTGCAGAGAGAATATACTATAGCAGATATAATTTGACAGCATCTTTGGCACTGTTGGAAAGTCATGGCCATGACTTGTACTTGGTTCACAAGTAGACTACCTTGGTCTCCAGGGAAAGTTGTACATATAAACAGTGCGTATTCTCCATTTCTTTCCTCCTCCCCTTCTTAGTAAAATCACTTCTTTCAGACAACATCAAATGACATATAACCCCACAATGGTGAATTTTTTAGTGACTTTTTTCTTCTGCCTGTCATTTTCAGTTGGGGGAAACCATTATGCTTGGCTTATATGCCACTTCCCAAACAGATTTGGATGTTAAATAGTAGTTAGGTTTAGCCTGTGACTTTAAAGGTCGTATTGAATAAAAATATATCAGTCACATGAGGAAAATTACTTCTGCTGGGTTAATTAAAGATCACAGGTCAAATAGTTTCTTGTTTTAAGTGGGTGTAATTCCTTTGGATTCAGCCCAGGTGTGATAGCAATTTATTTATTTATTTATTTATTTATTTATTTATTTATTTATTTTTCTGTGTAATCTGCTTGAACTTCACTATATGTAAACTCTGTGTATTTAATTCTCTTTTACAATGGTTTTCTCTTTAGAGGGGTGATACCCTCACATCTTCTTTCTTTCTATCTATCTTCATATAGAATGGGTCAAGATTATGATGGATTGTATATATATATATATATATATGTAGCTTTGTATTTATTTCCTGTTGTCTGTTTCACAATTCCATGTTGTCTATCTGATGGAGAACAATATTATTTTGGACAAGGTCTGTAAGCATTGTCCTATCTATTTCTTCCCCTTTTCCATTTTGGCTTCATCTCATCCTGCAGGATTAGAAAGAGTATTTGAAGCCATTATTCAAAAATGGATAGTTACACAAGGGTAAAAAAGAGTGTCTACAAAGGAGAACTCCTCTCTAGTTCTCAAATACTTTCCTAAACAGGCTTTGGATAATCACATCTGAACACATATTTACAACCTGAAGCATAATTTGAGGCCATTCCCTCTAGTCCTATCACTAGTTACCTGTGAGAAGAGTCTGACCCCCAGCTCCCCACAACTCCCTTTCAGGTAGTTGTAGAGAGCAATAAGGTCTCCCCTGAGACTTCTCTTCTCCAGACTAAACAACCCAAGTTCCCTCAGCCGCTCCTCATAGGACTTGTGTTCCAGGCCCTTCACCAGCTTCGTTGCCCTTCTCTGGACACGATCCAGGGCCTTGATGTCCTTCTTGTAGTGAGGGGTCCAAAGCTGAACACAGTACTCAAGGTGTGGCCTCACCAGAGCAGAGTACAGGGGAACGATCACCTCTCTGGTCCCGCTGGCTACACTATTAGTGGTACAAGACAGGATGCCATTGGCCATCTTTGCCACCTGGGCACACTGCCAGCTCATGTTCAGGCAAGAATCGATTAGCACCCCCAGATCCTTTTCCTCTGCACAGCTTTCCAGCCACTCTGCCCCAGGCCTGTAGCATTGCATGGGGTTGTTGTGACCAAAGTGCAGGGCCCAGCACTTAGCCATGTTGAACCTCATCCCATTGGCCTCTTCCAGATCCAATCTGTCCAGATTCCTCTGCAGAGCCTTCCTACCCTCCAGCAGATCAACACGTCCCTGCAAATTGGTGTTTTCTGAAAACTTACTGAGGGTGAACTCAATTTCTTCATCCAAATCATCAATAAAGATATTAAAGAGGGTGAGCCCCAACACTGGGAAACACCACTTGTGACTGGTCGCCAGCTGGATTTCACTCCATTCACCACCACTCTCTGGGCACAGCCATCCAACCTGTTTATAACCCAGCAAAGAGCACACCTGTCAAAACCGTGGGCTGTCAGATTCTCTAGGAGGATACTGTGTGAGACCATGTCAAAGGCCTTGCTGAAGTCTAGGCAGATTACATTAACAGCCTTTCCCTTCCCAGGGTTACCTGGTTATAGAAGGAGATGAAGTTGGTCAGGCAGGACTTCCCTTTCATGAACCCATGCTGGCTGTGCTCGATCTCCTGGCTGTCTTGCACATGCTGTGTGATTGCACTCAAGATGACCTGTTCCATCACCTTTCCCGGCACAGAGGTCAGACTGACAGGCCTGTAGTTCCCGAGATCCTCCTTATAACCCTTCTTATAGATGGGCATCATCTTAGAAAGTCTCCAGTAATCTGGGACCTCTCCAGTTGACCATGACCACTGACAGATGATAGAAAGAATCTTGGTAATCATGTCAGCACCCTCAGGTGTATCCCAACTGGCCCCACGGACTTGTAGACAGTCTAGGTGGAGCAGTAGGTCTCTAACTCTTTCCACCTGAATTGTGTGAGGTTTCTTCTGCTTCCCATCCCAGACTTCTAGGTCAGGAGGCTGAGTACCCAGAGGATAACTGATCTGACTATTAAAGACAGATGTAAAGAAGGCATTAATAATCTCATCCTCTTCCTTACCATCAGTAGTCATGTTAGCTCCCGCATCCAGTATAGGATGGAATTTTTCCTTGGCCCTTCTCTTACTGTTAATATATTTGTAAAAAACATTTTTTTTTTTTTTTGGTATTTTACCACATTGGCCAGGTTGATCTCACGCTGGTCTTTATCCTTCCTGATTTTTTCTCTGCATATACAGAGAAAAATATTCCTTGTACTCTCCCTGAGTTGCCTGTCCCTTCTTCCACTAGACGTAAACTCACTTTTTCTCCTGGAGACTTAGCAAAAGTTCCCAATTCATCCATGCTGGTCTTCTTTCCTGTCGACTTATTTTATGGCACACAGGGACAGCCTGCTCCTGCACCTTTAAGACTTCCTTCTTGAGAAGCATCCAGCCTTCCCAGAACCTTCTGCCCTTCAGGACTGACTCCCAAGGGACCCTCCCTACCAGTGTCCTGAATGCTTTAAAGTCTGCCTTCAGGAAGTCCAAGGTAGCAGTTTTACTGACCCCCCCCCCCCGTGACTTCACCAGGAATAGAAAACTCTATTATTTCATGGGCACTCTGCCCAAGACAGCTCCCCACCACCATATCTGCCACCATATCTTCTCTGTTCGTAAACAGCAAGTCTAGAGGGGCACCCCATCTGGTAGGCTCACTAACCAGCTGTGTCAGGAAGCTATTTCCCACACACTCCAGGAACCTCCTGGACTGCTTTCTCAGGGCTGTATTGTATTTCCTGAATATGTGTGGGAAGTTGAAGTCCCCCATTAGAACAAGCACTGGCAATTGTGCAACTTCTGCCAGCTGCTTGTAGAATGCTTCATCAGTCTCTTCATCCTAGTTTACTGTTCTGTAACAGATTCCCAGCAGGATGTCTGCCTTGTTGGCCAACTCCCTGAACCTTACCTGTAGGGACTCAATATTATCATTCCCAGCTCTGAGCTATACAACTCTGAAACACTCTCTAATATAGAGAGCCACACCACTGCCCCTCCTTTGTTGCCTATCTCTTCTGAAGAGCTTGTAGCCATCCATTGCAGCACTCCAGTTGTGGGAGTGGTTCCACCACGGTTCAGTGATGGCACCTAAGTTATAGTTTGCCTGCTGTAGAATGGCTTCCAGCTCCTCCTGTTTGTTACCCATGATGTGTGCATTAGTGTAGATGCACTTCAGTTACACCATTGCCCTCACCCCCAACCCTGGCATTGTTCCCCTAGCCTCATCTCTAATGAGCCTCATTTCATCCCTGTCTCCCTTCATACCCGGGATTCCAAGGTTCTTTGGTTCTTTGTAAAGGAAAGAGTTGCAACGAATACTACCTACTAGCTGAGACTTTGCTGCAAGGTATGAAAAGAAAAAAAAATAAAGAAGTGGAAGACTTATTAAATCTTTCTCCTTTGCTGACTGATTTTCCTTTGCTGACTGTTTTGTCTAACATCTGCTTTACTGTGTTGAGGGCTCTGTTATGGGACAAGGTAAACTGCTGTTTACCCCTCAATCTTCCCCACACTTCTCCTTTAAAAAATAAATAAATAAATAAAAAAATATATATATTCACATCATCTCTCTCTGAGAGTTTAGAATTATCACTTCAGAATAATGTTAAGACCAGTATTTAATGCAAAATATACAGCAGTTATCATTTATTGTTTTAGATGTACACCTCTAGTGTATGTCTCAGCACTTAATATTCCTTCAAAGAGATATGGAATAATGCAGTAGAATGCAATTGTGTTTTATGGAAGTGTAAAAAAAAACAACAAATACCAAAACACCACAAAACAAACAAACAAAAAAAACAATTACTTACATGTTCAGCTTAGAGTTTTAAGTTTCATCAGCCTGACTAATTCATTTCCCTGTACTAATATATTGACTTCTGAGATCCTTGAGGGGAAACTGAGTGGAGTTGCTTCAAAGGAGCATTACTTTTAGGAACATTATTGCCATAATTTACTATTTATCACAGGTTGATATGGAAGCTCAACATCAGAAAGCAGTGAATCTCTTTGATGAGATCTATAGTCTGATCTTTGCTTCTGAGAAAAGACTTTTCTAATAATAGCATATGACCAAATTTTTTGTAGTTCTTTCTTTTTCTGTGTGTGTGGGAGTTTTCCTCTATCTAACAGTAACCTCTTTTTCAGTTCTTTACTCACCCTCTCAAAGAAAAAGTAATACTTACAAGATGATAAATCTTTTTTTTTTTTTTTCTTCTTTCTTTTTTGGTCAGAGCTCAATCAGCCTCAATAATAGTATAAATAATGAAAAACTACCTCACAAAGTATTCCATTTTAACAGTGTTGTGTTGGAACTACTTCTGAACTGGCTAGCATTTTCTGGATATACACCAAGATACCAAAACATTAAGGTCCTCATAAAGAAATCTTTTAAGAACTTTACTAGGTTCAATGAGACTTGGTGGCATTGTGAAAAAATAAAAGTAATAATAATTAAAAAAAAAAAGTCTGTAAATGGAAGTTGATTTTTTTGTTATTATTTTTTATTCCAGAAGGTTTTCTTTAGTTATTTTTTCAGTGCAGTTAAAAATACATTCAATTATCACAAGACAAATAGAAGAACAATGGAAATCCTATGAAAAATATTTAACAGGATATTCCAGTGATCCTTGACCCTTGTCTTAATGTCTGTGATACCTTCTGATTTTTTTTCTTGTGCAGAAATTATTGTCATCTTCTTCATAGACCAAGAGTAGCTGCAGTCCAGTAAGATAGAAAAATATTGGAATTTCCATACCAGTCCCAATGTGAAAGCCTTCTAATAATCTTTTGTTCTGTTTTCTATTGGATCATTTATACTAATTTTTGAGACATCATTATAATGGATAATTATAGCATAAGACATTTTCTGACACTTTCTGGTGCTATACAACTACAGTTCTTTTGAAAAACTCCTACTGACATCAATGGTGCAGGATTAAAAAAACAAACTTATTGTGTGACCCCATTATTTCTATTTATTTATTTATTTTTAAATCAGGATCAGGTAAACCTAAGGAGATGAATTGATTTACAGTAGAACTGTTTTTTTTTTTTTTTTTTAAATTGAATAGTCTCAGCAAGATGCAGCTGAAATCAAATCCTTCAGTCATTCTTATAAGACATCTTATATGTGAATGCTTACTTATTTATTTATTATTTTTTAAGGTAATGCTGTTATTCAGAAAGGAAATGAAGAAAAGAAGAAAGCTGCACTTTCGTTATAGCCAGACTCTACTGAATTGACTACAGATGAGAACAGTTGTTTTATAACATAACAGTTATAAGAGTACATATAGTATATAGAGTACATATAGAGTACATATAGAATATATAGAATTATATGGCTATGATGATGTGGATCCACGTTTTTAAAGCTGCAAATGCAAACCAGAAATATGTCACTATATATATATATCTGTAAATATATTAGGCTAGATTAGAACATTAAGATTTGTTGGAAAGGGTTGCAAGAGAAAGAGTTTCTTCAGAAATGTTTATCAGTCTGTGACAGTTCTACTATAACCTTTCAGAGTCCCTCCTGAAAGAAGAACTTAAGGCCTGCTCTGCACGCTGCAGAGCTGACACCTTCAGTGCTCTTGGTTGTATCTGGGACCTGTAGAAATTTAGTAGTCTTAGACATTTTAAAACTTCTAGCTAAGTTGGAAGCAGACCTTAGGCTCTTGTTCTCATAATTCATTCATTAATGTAATTACATTAATGACTTATGAACCATATGTCAGGATAGCTATCTGCAGAAACATCTTCTGAATAATTCCATATGGCTTCAAGTTTATTTTGGTTCTATGGCTGTAATTTCCCCGTTAGAGGTACTTTTTTTTTTCCCCCCTTAAGACTTTCTTTAAACTTTCTTTAAAGATTGGAAGATATAGGCTAAATCATAGATTAGAATAACTGTTTTTTTACATGGATATTTTTGCTTTAAAAGATAGTGTCTCACAGCAGTAGGCAAACAAATGCAAGGTATGATACTCAGTGAGAAGGTTCTGAAGATAACTTCAGAAAAAATGAAATCTCCTCCATGGTATTGAACTAGAACTATATGGAAGAGAGGGAGAGATTTATGTAGGGTATTGCCAGCTATATGTCTTATGTTGAGTGGCAATGTTTTTATGTTAACCTTTTAGCTTTTATTTGATTAATATACAGAAAAGTTGCACTTTTCAGTACTTTCAGTACTGTTGTACTTTCAGTACTATTGTACTGAAAGTTGATTCTTCTAAGTAATCTTTGCTCATGTAAAACAATGTTTTAGTTCAACAATAGATGTTTATAAATCTTTTGTTACCAATCTTCAAGTCCAATAAGGTTACAATTACAGAAAATAGTAGTGGAAATAAGATCTAGCTGGTGATTTTGTGTTGCTAAGCATCAGGATCTACTAGTGAATGCTTTTTAAATATGAAGGCTATTGCAGATCTTAATGAATAATACTCATTGTCTCCTTTAATACTTAAATGTAGGAGCAATTAAGGGCCCTACTTCTTAGTAATTGTTAAAAGAATTAAAACCATTGCTCAAAGCATAGATAAACTACAGTGCTAGAGTTTTGTTCGTTACATGAGAAATGTAAGCCACACTGAAAACACAAGGTCTGTGCTCTTGAATACATTGCAGATGTGATGGAAACAATCACAAAATGCATATAATTACTAAGAGAAAGTGAAGGGAGAAGTTCCTTTTTGAATTCAATCTTGCCATTTCAGCTAAAGCTTGAAACTAAACAGAAAGGAATTTTTTCTTTTCTTTTGTGCAGGAGAATAGAGCTTGGTTTATGCTCTCTGTAAACAGGAGTACAGTGACTTAATATCTTACTTCTAACTTCTATCAAGAGAAATTCCACATTAGTTCAGCAGAAGGACCAGGAGGTAATTAATTTCTCTCTCTCTCTCTCTCTCTCTCTCTCTCTTTGTAATTGTCTTAAATGTTTTCTTTAGCAGGGAAAAACTTAATTTGTAAGACTGCTCACCTGAGCAAATAATGCTCTGCAACGTGCTGTAGGTGGCCCTGCTTGGCAGGGGTGTTGGACTGGATGATCTCTAGAGGTCCCTTTCAACCTCAACCACTCTGTGATTCTGTGAATCCAAAGCACAATGTAGTACATTATTTTAGTATATAGCTTATACCCATTATGTAACTTCATATTCTGTTCACTTTGGGAATCAGATACTACCCTGTCAGATTCAATGATATTTCAACCATATAATCCCAAGAGTTAGTAAATGAGTTGAATCTTATATTCATCTATTGCCTAGTTTTTTTTTCTTTTAGGGAACCATTTATCAATTTTTTTTTTTCTACTGTAACCCATACTTCAGTGACAGTAAAATAAAAACAAGTAATAAATTGCCAATGAATTCCTGTATGCTGTTACTCAGATTGCCCATAAAAGAAATCATTTATTCTGAATTTGCTAAACTTAAGTATTTTATTTATTTTGTTAATAGGAAAGGGCGGCGGAGGGAGGGCAGAAGCTAAATACTAGAAACTTATGCAAAATATTGCTATTTTACTTTGTTTTTTAGTAAATGGGAAGGTCTGTAAGAAAAAAAAAATGCATAAATAAATAACAAGAATAACAATAGCCTCACCAAGCTATGTCTAGTATTGAGTAATAAGGCATTGTTTCAATATGGCTCATGTAGTCCAAAATCTTTTAGGCTGAGAGCACCAAGCTCTCACTTTTAGTCCCTTTACTGTGAGCATTCAGACTCTGGATTTATGTTCTGCTTTTTGCTTAACTTCGCCAAATTTAGTGAATCAATCCAGGTTTTATACTCTCAGCTGCACCTCTGTAAATTTAATTTTCATTATTTAAATACTGAAATGTATTCATTGAAGGTTTGAACATTATTATCCAGAAAAATATTTATCACTAGGAAGAAAGGAGTCTTTCTTGCCATGTAGAATCTTGATCTTGTAAGGACCCCTTTATGATAAAATGCTTACACCCATAAAGAGACACACCTCAAGAGAGGTACCCAAGTTAGATATACTGTCGCTAATGATAATTTAAAAATGAGATTAAAGCAAAATTTTGCTGTATTAAAAGTGAATTCACAAGCATATCTTGGAGGAACCATGTCTGTAGATTGTTTAGTGAGATTAAATGGAGTAGCAAATCTGACAAAAAATCATATCACTACATATCTTAACTTTGTTGTTCATCTTCTTTTTCCCATTTTGAAAATTGTTTCAAAGGAGGTACATCATGTTGTCATCAATAAAACCTTTATGTTGCCCTCTGTGGGAATAAGTTTAGCCTGTTACTAAAACATACATCCTGCTTACTTTGTTTCCATAATCATTCCTGAAATTAAGAAAAAAGAAATGTTGCTTGAACACCTTTTTTTTTTTTTATTTCTTCAATCGTGAAAATTCATACATTTTAAAGACCCTTAATTAATTAAATATAATGAAGATAGAGTGACAACTCCTATAAACCCATAGTTTATTAAAATTCCAATTAATATCTTTATTTATTTATTCATTTATTTATTTTAAATGTGCTTCGGTGTTTTCCTCTTATATGGAACAAACACATTTTGTGGATTCCCTAATGTTAGCCAAGTTGTGTGCTAATGTTATTAAAGACTAACAATAAAGCTGAAAGAATTTACTCCAATTCTTTTTTTTCCCCTGGAAGATGAATTTTTTTGCTAGTCATAGCCTCTCATACTCTAACATGACCCATATGTTCCTGGCATAAAAAGATCATAGTAGATATGACATTGTTTTTGCAACTTTTTAAAATTAAATTTCATGGAATTTAATAAAGTGATGTGCAGTAAAATCAACATAAGTGATGAGGCTCAATATGTCCTCTGAAAAATCCTTTCCTAAGAAAGATAAAACACAAATATAGCATTTAGGCTATTGATTAACATTTGTAGAGGTTTAGATTTACTTGCCAGTCCCTACCTGCAACATTGAAGCAAGTCTGAAATGTCACAACAATTATATCTTCTCGTTAGGAAAGGTGATTTTTCAATAACATTAGGATAATGAAGTATTTCATAAGTATTTTCAAAACAAAACAAAACAAACGCAAAAAAGCCAAACAAAAAAAAACAGTTACAGAAGAATTAATGTCAAGTAGGCAAATACAGAGTCTTAAAATTTTAAATGAGTCTTTGTTTCTTGAGTAGTAAATATGCTTATTTATGGATTGGTTGAAAACTCAGGGGTCCTAACGCAAAACAAACAAGTATAGTTGCTTAATCAAAATGAATTTCTTAGCTGGACAGGTGAAAAAAAAAAAGACAAAAAGAATGAGCTGTATTCTGCTGCTTGTTGCACATTCTGAGAATATAAATGTTAGGATACAGATAGCATTTCAGAACTGAATTTTCAATACATTTTTTTTTTTTTTTTTTTTTTTGGTTCCTGCCAGTAATATACTGTACTCTTCCCCAATATAACATTCAACTGCATTTTCTCAGTTATTACTACTAACCCACTGAAGGTTTGAGAAATCAGATTCTATCACAATAACTTTTTTATTAAAAAAAAAGTTTCTGAACTAAGTATTTCTGGAAATCTTTGAAATTCTTGTGTTTCAGTTGACTGGTTACAGTATATCTGATCCAGCTATGTAAATTCTGTGGCTTGGTTGAATTGCAGTAGTCACTTTGGGATGGTATCTCTAGCATAAGTAGACAATTCTGCTGATGGAAAAGAGAAAATATCAGAAAGAAGTTACAGACTAATAACTGCGTAGGATGCAACTTGAAATCTAACAAGACATCTAAGTGAAAATATTTCTGGCTTGCGTAAATGCTAAAGCAGGTAGTGTTTTTCCCCTTACAAAGAAACATAGTCAAATGTAAATTTGGTTTTAAAGTCTGACAACAGGAAGAGTTGAATTTGATTTACTGTGCCAAATACTTTTTCTATTAAAAAAAAAAAAAAGGAAAAAATAGGAATGCTGCTTTTAGAAAAACCACTACCTCAAGTTCAAGTGGGTGCCTAAGCATGCTGCGATATTGAGACCTAGGAAAATGAAACAAGGACTGAGAATGACAATGCTATAAAAAGGGCTCTTCAGTGTAGATTAAGGATCTCATTCTATACAGCAAGCACAAGGATACTGCATTTCTAGTATTAGTTATTTTTTAACATTAAATTATTTATATCATATTAGAACTAATGTTTCTAATATCAGTTAATTTTGCTCTGTTATCCTGCTTGCCATTTATCGCTGTGTTGAACCAGTAGGAACCACCAGGTGTTTTTGGTCTATTCATGAAATAAGCTCTGTGCAACTCGAGGGAACTTGATGGATGGGGAATAATGGAAACAATGACAGTGATAAGAAGTTCCCAGTCCCTAACTGATAGTCCATTAAGAAACTCCAGGCACAGTTTTGGAGAGGGGTACCCTTGACTTGGTAGTTGATAAGGGGGAGGCAAGAGGAATATAAGGTTTTGGGATGCTTGAGAATTGGTGGAGGAGGGGGGATGGGTGGGTTAGGGGCTGTGCAAAATTTAAGAAACCATTATGAGAGGGAGACCAGGGAGGAACAAAGGTGAATAGAAAGAAAAGGAACAAAAGGGAAGAAATTAACACACAAAGAGTTTCTGGTCAGTACATTAGACCTGTGGTGATTACTGTAGTCTGTCCTTTTTTATTAGATCTGCTCTTAACTAGCTTTCTGTGTAATCTTAGTCTGTACTCTGTGTGAGCCCTATAAGGACTGGATGCCAGTTCTTGTGGGGATCCACATGAGAGGTTATGGGGTCAGCAACCTGCATCAAAACAGGGCGAAGGTGCTCCCAGGTTTGTCCTGTTCAACTGGAGCAGGTAATGGTCCCAGTGTCATCCACCAGTGCTGGACAATGGGATGTGAGACTGGAGTGCTATCTACCGGGGTTCTGGATTATTCATACTTTCCTGTAACCTCATGTGTGGAGACATGTGCATGCATAACTTGATAGCAAACTTGAAGCTGGACTAGTTGGTGAATAGGAGGCCCTGGGTCCAGGCATCCATATCAGGTGGGCAGAGGACCAGCAGCATTCCTGTGAGATGATGTGAGTGTGCCTATTTGCTAGCAAACATCAAGCTGGGCTAGTTAGTGAGTGGATACCCATGGAGGTCAGCATTCAGGCAGGGGTGTTAAGTGAGAACACTTGTACTGGTATTCAGGGAATCTGTGAATGTGCTTATGGATCTAGGGAGTCTGGGTGTGTGAATGAACTTAATCCTGACCAGATGGAGAGAATTAAGCAATTCTGGCTATCTACACTATATGATTCCGAATAACATTATATTTGTGTGTGCAGTTAAAAAGGAGTGCCCTGTCTGTGGCAGTCTGTAGGTGGCTGTATTGCTTGCTGCCTGTGTGTATGTCTTGGACTCACACAAAGCACCCCTGATGCCTTAACTTGCAAATGGGAAAGCAACAACTGCATCCATCTCCAACTGCCTGGGTTGGAGAGATCTGTGGGCCTGGGCTGCAGTGGCTGGGAGGGAGCAGTCCCAGAGGCAGTGGCATTAAACATCTAGTAAAGAACACCTGAGAAACTACTCCAATTCCAATCAGTAAACTACAATTTAACCTAATTTTTCAGTATATTAACACTACTAAGAAAAACAAGAACATGACTGGATTTTTAAGCCTTCTTTAATAGAAGGTCTCATTCAGTACTTGTATTCAGGATTGTTTCTGGGAATTTTGTAAGAAGTCACATAAAGTGAATTAAGACCTAAGTAAATGAATTAAGAAAATTATTAGCTCAAAAATTCAAAGGTGTCTTTGATGCAGTTAAGAACTGTTCTGTTATATACGGTAAAACTAAAGACAACACTAGTGGCATGGTCTCAGGTACAGGAGTACATGCAAAAGTGAAAAGGTGTTGCACTGTATAGAATGCAGGAAATGGGAGTAAGTTTAAAAATTACAGGCAAAGGAAGAGTGGAAGTGTTCTGATGAAAACAGGCTACTGAATGTTCAGTGACACCAAAAGGTGTCAGGTGAAAGAATCTCAATTTCTTACTGTTTTTAAAACAAATCTCAGAGGATGAGACATTGAGGACACTTTTTTGGGTACTAAATTCAACACTGGTTCATAGTCCATAAAGCTTTTTTGTTATTATTATTATTTTATTATTATTATTATCTGCCATACAAAGGATATTTGAAGCCTCAGATGTATAGGCAAAAATGTTTCACAGATCAAGCCATAGTGCCAATCAGAAAACTTATAGTGGTAGTGACCTATGAAACTCAAAGGGCACAGTTTCCATGATATGTACTCTGAGGGTCAAAAAAGTCTATGAGACTGAAATGAGATCTTTCTAGGTAAATTTTTTTATATGATAAATGACCTCGAAAAATTGCCGTTTGACAGTTGAATGAATACTGTAGTGTCCAAGCAGGTTGTCTTGAAAGTAAAAGAGTATACCCTTGCACAAATTGTGGGTTCTTAAGTATATTTTTCTCATATCTTAAAGGAGAATAGAATAAAAGCAGTGGAATAGGAATACTTTGGATAGCATAAAAAGCAGTGTGGAAAGGACTCCACATAAGATACTTCAAAATCAAGCTAAAACTTTTCACTTCCATAATGACAGCCACAAAACAAAAACAACCAAAGAAATCACAGGCAGGATAAAACACTGAGATCAGGACATAACGCTGAGATCATGACTCTTATCAAGGAGAGGACAACTAAACAGAAAATATTATTTTTTTTAGGGTTTACAAGTTGGAATACTTGTATTTGAAATGAATAAATACGACAGTGTCTTTAATATTATTAGAATATGGTTACACACAAGTTGGAGCCAGCCTCTGGTTTGCAGCTGTTACAGGAATGGAAGCTATATCCGTGGTTTTGGAAAAGAAAGGAATAACACCATTGTTAGGATATCCAAGCTGCCAAATTTTAAGTAAAAGAGTAATAGCAGTATTCCAACACTGCAATTAAAGGGAATCGTCTAAAGAACTAAGACAACTGTTTAAAGGCAACCGAAAAAACCAGTTTTTATAGTATTCTTAGGACTATTTTCATTGTCTGCTCATTCAATATAATCCTTTTAAAATCTGGTACTAATGAAGACTATTTTTTTTTTCTATATCTATAATTTCTAACACTCTTCAGTTCTGTTACAGCGCTCTATTTCTTGTCATCATCTAATATTTCTCTCATGATACAGCTCAGGAGAGATGGCTGGATTAGGCAAAGTGCAAGAATAATTACAAGGAGAATGGCTGCAGCAATTTGAGTGCCCTTGTACAGATGACTACTGAACAACAGGAAACAAGGAACAAGGAATAGGAAAGACAAAAGCTTGAACTCTGCGAATACTAGACTGGAGATATGAAACAGAAGGATATGTTAGTACATATGAATTGTTTTCAAAAGTGTCAAGGGTATTCTTTTAATCTGTTGCTTCTCAAAATTGAGTGGAGCACATATTTTCCCATACAAAGGTGCCAAAGGATGAGCATACATTGCTGTTTTTCATATGGTTAATTTACAGGTATTTTTAGTAATGGAAGGGAAGAAATTGAAGAAGGTAAACGCTATGAAAACTAAACGGGAGCCTTTGGGCCTTCAGATGTATATGCCTAAGTGCTTTATCGTGACACCTTAGAATTATTATGTATGATGAAGGTATTCATCTGATGTCATTCTTGGTGGTAAATGTTATGAGAGCTTTGTTTTTGGCTTGTGTTTAATCTTGATGTCCAGAAAAAAAAATAGAAAAAAAAATCACTGCCTATGGAATTCAGTATTCAACTGATACTTACTCGTTAAAATAAATGTTATCTGAAATGAAACTTTTTTTTTTTTTTGTGACCAAGTTACTTCAAAACATTCAGTTTCCTATCCGGTTTATTACAAAACTGAATATACCATATCCATTGATTTGTTTCTGTGCTGATTTAGACAACTACCATTTCTTTCTCGTAATGTTTTTCTTTTACTGCATCAGTTAGTTGATTTATTTTTTGATGGTGCATGTTGTTTATGCCTCAAATCCATAATAGAATTGACTTTGTGTGACAAAGTTCGCCAAAATACTTCAGACTGAAAAGGTAAATAATCACTGATAGCAAGTCTCTTATTTGCCATCCACCATCCCAGTTCTAGTGCAAGTATTTTGTTAGAACTTCAACTGCTTCTGAAGTAGCTTTTGAAGACATATTGTCTTGAACATAAGAACTAGCATTCAATTCCCTCAGCCCCCAGTTTTTACCTGACAGTAAGTCATAGTCTAGAAGAAATCCCTGCTGAACTGCTATTGTGTTGATATTTACCTTCCATTATTCAAGCTCTCTAGTTTAATTTTGGAAGCAAAATGTAAAACTGCACTCTAAAAACAAAGGGACAAAATCTCAGTATTATATTTTCAAAAGGCTGACTGAAGTCAGTAGGGTTTATTGCTCACTTAGAGGCAACTAACATGACGTCTTTGGACCTAATTTCCGTTTTGTGAAACCTATAAATCTTTTTCTCCCCTGCTTTGTATCCGATTTTGTTTTCTCACCAGAAGCATAAATTAGGCTGTGTTCACTGTGATCCAGAGATCTTTTCTCAGTGAATGCTTTCCAAAGGACAAACCCACTCTTCTTTCTCAAAGCTTCGTTTTGTTTGTTTCTGTATGTACACAGTTAAACTTAGCTACTTTATAAAAAACACAACATTCTATGGGTCCCTTTTAGAGTGCTTTTTCATTGTGTGTAGCTCCCTTCACTTCTCTTGTTAAAATATTTCATTAATCTCTGAATTGTCTGTAAATTTAATACATGTTATATAATTACAAAATAATTTTTACATAATAGCTGATGACTGATTAAAATATTGAATAAAAGCAATCTCTGATTTGATTTTTTTTTACTCTTTTTTTGAGATCAATCTATAGTCTCTTCATCAATTAGTGTGCTTTGATACTTTATAGAGCTTTATTTAAAAATCAGATTATTCTGTGGCACTGAGACAAATATTAAGTCTATGTATATGTTTCAGTGAAAAAGTTTAATAAGTCAAACTCACTTCCATCAAAGAATTATATTTTATTAGAAGTATAAATACAACTTAATATAACTTAAAAGTTGACTAAGCAGAATATTATTCTCTTATAAGTCTTTATTAAGTGAGTCTGTATTGCTATGTCATAGACTTGCCTAAATTTATGCTTACCTAACCAGATACAGCTCTTTCTGCCATTCTGCTTCTGAAATATCCCAGGCTTGTTAGATTTAACCAAAATTTACATCAGCAGGGAAGGTGTTCTCAGTTAATTCTTCTTTTAGGGTACTTGAATGCTTATTATAATGCCTTCTTCTCAGTAACAAAAATTTCCAGTTCTTTATGCTTACTATCTTAGCTCTGTTTGTGACATAGTGTTGGAGAATTTCAACTCAGAGAGACTTAAATTTATTGAACCTATCCCTCTGTCTTCAAGAATGAATACCTTTTCCTGTGTTCTGATCAATATCTATCTAAACTTTTATCAAAGACCTTCAAATAGGCAGATTGCATAACATCTCCACACAATGTATTCTAGTGCTTCAATGTTCTTCTTCATCAAAAAATCTTCCTTATTTTTAACTTGAATTTCTTATATTTTAATGTAAACCCATTATTGTCTTATGCAACATAGGAAAGGAAAATAGACTTGTCCCTTCTTTACAGAAGCTATTTATGTATTTATAACATGTCAGTGCTCTAAGGTAAATAAACCTTTTAAATTTCTCTTTAAGGTAAAGAAACAAAGCTTTTTCAATATTTTCAGTTAGATAAGCTTTTGTAGACCCATGATAATTTATTTTTTCTTCTAGACTTCTACATTTAGTGCATATTCTAACATAACAGCTGTCCTGTTCTTTCCTACTCCACTCCCATAGTGTTAAATGGAATAGACAGTTTATCACAACTGATCTTTACATTAATGCAACAAGCAAAGTTTAAGTATTGCTATTTTTCTCAACCTCAGTTATTGATGTTGGTTGTAAAAGAGCCAACAGAATGACTTGTTTGCACCTATTTTTATTATTTTTTTTATGGAACAAATTAGAATCACAGAATCATTTAAGTTGGAAAAGATCATCTAGTCCAACCTTTAACAAAAACAACTTCTTTCTTTGGCCTTTCCTAAATTGTCCTCACATATTTATGCTCCATTTTTGTATGTATCCTTAAGAATCTGACTTTTTCCACCTTTTGTATGCTTTCATCTTATGTATGAGGTCAGTGAAGAACTGTTGATTAACCTCATTCATCTTTTGATATGTTTCTCAACTGTCTTTCACAAGAGGATGGTTTGCAATTATTTAATCACTTGAAATACCTACTTGAAATTAAGAATATTTATCACATTGCTTATTCTTTTTTTTTTTTAGAGGTTTTGATTTTTCTGTTTACTTATGAATTTCATTGAAGTTACTTCTTACTGTGATATTTGTCTTAACCTTGTTGCCCAGAACTGCATCTAAAAAACTTGTAAGTGCCCCCTGCAATTTCTATATCAAGAAACATTTGCAGAGCACTCTGGACTCTGCTGGAGATCTTACCTGACAAATTAGTAAACTAAGACAAAACTAGTCACCCAGACATCTTTGATAGTTAATAAAGAGTAATGGGCAGACCAGAAGTTAATTGATTAGTTAATTGATAGCAGATGGTTTGCCAATCCATTTCAGATTTTTTTTTTTATTTTTATTTTTTTCTGCAAAAAGAGAATATAAATGAAATCAGTCAATAAACTGTCAACAGAACTACTGAAGCTCAGTCCAAGAGAATGAGGCATAAATATTGCAGTGAACAATTTTTTGACTCATGTCCTAAGTGGACAAATTACAAATTTCATCTGTACATTGAGAAAGTGTGCAAGCCTTGTTTTTCTCTTACAAGAACTGTAGCTTCAGGACCATTTTGTCCAGCTCCAAAATACTAAGATAATTTGCTATAGGGGCTCTTATTTTGACAGCTGGTAGTAAAATAAATAAAAATATTCTATATCCTAAACGTGTTAAGAACAGTAACTTCTACCCTTGACTATTTCACAGTCCAAGCTGTTTGTCAAATGTGCTGTCACAATAGATTCTTTGGGTAATAATTTGAAAAAATCAATCTTCCTCTCTCTCTTTCTCTCTCTCTCTCTCTCTTTTGTTTTTTTTTGATGAAACCTGGCAACTTTTCCATTGATTGCTTTTCTTCTTCCAGCACTGCACCTGCTGCTTTTGCAGTTTCTGATTAATTTTCTACCATTTCAGTTCTCATATATTTCAGTATAACACAGAGTATAGGTTTCTGAGAATATACTAGCTGTTTTGCTCCTGCTTGGATAACCTAAACTGGAAATACTTGCCATGTTTTATATATGTGATATTGTGAGGTTTAGATAAGGAAACACTGGATAGATAAAGGTATAACTCTTTCCTGCATACGACTGTAGCATATTATGATGAAATAACATAGAAGACTAACAAGTCCAGTTTAGTATCATTGCTAGCCAAATGTTTTAAGATGATAGTTAAGACAGAGAAGTTAATCATGGTCTCTCCTATCTATCTATTGTGCAGTACATGTGGCAATTAACAATGAATATTGTGGACTGTAGTAATTACGGTTACAGGTGAATGTAAAGTGAATGCTTACTAGGGCTGTCACTGGAGTATCCTAATTGCATTTCTCTTGTGGGTTTTTTTTCAAGGGATAGGTTTTACATAATAACAAATTAAAACTCATTTATTGGATATTTCCAATTGGAGTGAAGTTTTGTGTTGTTAAGTGCATGTTTATTTATTATTAGAAAAGATTAATAACTGAGGGCCAGATGTTATAAACATTCATGAACATGAGATTTTGCATATGGCTATAAAAGTTTGAGTATAATTGTTACAAATGGCTACAGTTACAGTGTATCTATAACTTAGTGAACTCTAGCCATTAGCCATCAATTACCAACAATAATGTTTGGTTAAGGCTGTTTTAATTATTTTTCAGAAGCACAGTAGCATTCAGTCTTATGTAGCATTCATTATCTCTTCTAATTGTCAGTTTTTGGAGTGAACCATTTTAGACCAAAACTCCTTCAGAGCAGAGATATGTAGAGTTGGTATTCATACAAGCTCCTGTGTTTTTCTGTCCCAAATTGCAAATCTTAACGTTAAAGTTTTCCTCTGTACTAGTTTTTAGACGACAGCTTTTATTTATTACTTATTTATTTTTAAAAAGCTATTATTACTCTTTGATGAGCAACAGTGACAGATATTTATATTTTCCTCCTGTCCACATATGTAGGATATGGCATGAACCAAGCTCTAGCTGGCCTTCTAAAGTGCTCATGCTGAGCTGGTAGTAATGTCCAGGAGTTAGAAGGAACTGACCTGATGTATGTACAAATGGTACTCTAAATATGGTACTCTAAATACTACTCCAGTACCAGCTCACTGCATATTAGCAGATATTTCTTTTGCCTTGTGTATACTGAACCCACTGAGTAATTATTAATTGTCATCTCTGAGATAAGTATTTCTTTTGTTTCTCCTTCATCATTTCAAAAGATGCATCTAGGGGTGCTAGTACGATGACAGCGCCAATTGTATGTAGGAAAACAGATAGAATGACACAATATTACTGTGTCTTGATGGACTGCAGAAAACAGATTTTTATAATCTATAAACTATTGATGAAAAAGAGGTTCAATTATTCAGGGATTAAACTAAATTAAGCTATGACCTTTGTGTATTGATTTTGTCTTCTGAGGTGAGACTGAAGTTATAGTGGGTAAAAATATATATTTTGTCTACTAACAGACATATTTTGATAGAACCCATTGAAAAGCTGAATGTCTCCATACCCCAAAATGTTGCAGTCTCATTAAATGTGCAAGCAATATAACTGATGTCGTGAATGGCTATATTCTATTTTAACCATAGATGTCGTAGTGCAGGCTATGTTAAGCAGAAAGTTGTCCCTAAATCTGCAGGCATTTCCAGTTTTTTAATCAAAGGAAAAAAAAAAAAAAAGATATTTTTGGTTAGTTTTCATTTGTCTAAGGATGAGAAGAAAATGCATTCAATTTAACTTACTGATGTTACTTTGGTCCAATAAGAGACGGCTTTACTCTTTTAAGAGCTGGCAAATGAATATTGACATGTGAAGCTTTAAAAACTGCACAGAAGAGGGTAATTGGTTACAGTAGATCATTAACAATCCTTGCTTATCTCTTCAGGGAGGCACAGCTATTCTTAACTTACTAAACTGTAATGTTCCTTACCTGGGTGATGTAGTTTTATACATTTTTAGTTACTTCAGGTGGTTAAGCAATGCACCTGTGAAACCAGTCTGAATCTTGTTCAGATTAACTTAAAAACTACCAACCATGCCTTAGGTTCAAAAATAATAATAAAAAAATTAAGTTCAGGTATAGTAATATTTTCAAAAATGTTAAGATACTTATGGGCAGTTTTCAAAAAAACACTTATTTGCTTAACTTCTAGTTTTTTTTGTTTGTTTGTTTTTTTCCCCAGAGGATTCTGTATTTCTGAAAAATCTTATTAGAAGACCATATGATCTGAAAACTATCATTCATGTGCTCATAAAACACTGCTACTAAATAGGTCCATGGGGAATACCATGAGCATCTCCAGCAAATTCTACTGTGTAATTTAATGTTAGCTCTATCCTGTTCAGTAATCACAGCTATAATTATCTAAATGTTCAGTCTAAGCATTTGAATACAGAGATTTGAATTAATTTGGAACTGGAAACAAAGTTATAGACTTAACTATATGTATGGATTTTCAAATTCAGGTAAGATTGCCACATGTAAAGTCCTGTATTTTGAAAGCGTAACCTTGATTCGGAATTATAGGGATAAGCAGTTCCGCAAATCAGGATGCTTATGCTCTTAATTTCTTTGTTTGCAAAGGCAGATAGGTGGGTAGGTGCATAAATACGTAGGTTAAGGTGTCTTTGAATCATGGTTACATAACTAAATCTAGTTTGATTACTGATGCAAATTACTTTCATGAGAAGGAAAATGTTCTTAAAAGCATGCTCTGATATGAATCCAAATTAAGTGTACATTTATTTCATTTTCTTTAACTGCATGGTATTAATCTTTCTATGTAGGTCCATCAATTTGATTCTGTTGGGAACAGTGTCTTGCAGAGTCTTTCTCCTTTCTCCAAAGACCTTAATCTCTCTGTGAACAAGGTATAGAAAGCTGAAAAGAGATATAGCCTTCTCAGATAATTTTCACTTTGATTCACAAGTAAAATTTGATCTCTCGCAGTTTTTTTACGGAATGATTATTTCATTTCTAAAAGGAAACAGGAGTAGTTAAGCTTAACTTTTTTATCTTTTTAAACATCTTCTTTCTCCTTTTTTTTTTTCTGACTTTTTTTTCCTTTTTTTTTTTCTTTTTTCTTTTTTCCTTTTTGGTTTTATTTGTGGTAGACATTATTGCAAATTCAATAGTTAACACTTTGGCATACTCTGTTACCTCTTGTCTCTTGTTCTCAACACAGAAAAGTGCTTCAGAATATCACAGACTTCATGAAATGAATAGAGAATGGATAGTAGATGAGATTGTGTTTACGAATGATGAACTGAAAGCTTGGTCTTTCTTTAAAGTAAAAATAAACAGGTGCAGAGGGAAGTTTTTCTTCAGCAGAGTCTGTGAAGACAATTGCTTAACCTGGGTGTACCATTGTCTGACATCATCATTTCACCAAAAACAGTAGGTGAATTTGCAGGCAGGAAGGATTTGTATATGAATTATTATTAGAAGAACAAGTAGACTGCCTAGTTACTAACAAAAAGTTAATCCTCAGGTGTAAAGTTTATAGGCAGTCCTTCAGAAATGTATAAATATTCTGCAAGTAGAAAATTTTTACATTTATAGACATCATAGTTGAATGTATATTTATAGCTATTGTCTAATAAGAGACAGGAAGTCTCAGCCCTAACTTTGACAACGATCAAAAGCTGTGTTTTCTATTGGTGAAAGCAAATACACCAGCTTAATTAGTTCCAGAAGTTTCTATCATGTAAAAGCTGTCCTTGTGTTTCTTGGTATTGTGTATTTGGTTGTTCTTAGAAAAAATGAGGAAAGTGTTTAACTAGTTAAAAGCCACATTTGCCCATTGACTTTCAAAGCCTGTGTTTTTCACAATATCTTTATTTACTCCAATTGAATAAAGCCATTCTTTCTCTTTCAGTTTAGAGATGGGGCAGGGATCATTAGTATAGGGATTGTTGTAGGATGTTGTTTTCCTCTGAGGTTCATAAAAATGAATGCAAGATAGAAAGAAACATGAAGCTAATCAAATAAACCCAAAGGAACAGCAACATGTTGATATTATTATTATTGTTGTTGTTGTTGTTGTTATTGTAATTAAACTAGCCACACAAGTTTATAGCTTTACCCTGTTTGACCTAAACTTTTTGTTTGTTTAAATATTTGGTTTTATGGGTGAGTGCTGCCCCAGTGTTTGAAGCAGAAAATCACTTTAATGTGGTATGTAACAATAAAATAATCATTCTTTATATGCCTTGGCATTATACTCTGCTTTTTCTAGTATCTGGAACTGATAACTCTTAGAGACAAAGTAGTGGCCTAGAAGGACCATGGGCCAACCTTAGAAAATAAGATTTTATATCATTAAATGTAAAAGATGAAAAAATAAGAGTGTTGGTCTGTGGTTCTCAGAAGCATGTATTCATGTGAAATTCCAATATTCATTGGTATGTTCTGAGGAGTAGTGGAAATGGCCTTGACCCCTGTTACTTTCTACTGCCAGGTAGCATGTAGCAGGCATGAAATGAACAACTACGTTACCAATATGAACTTTTCAGTCAGGTGGTGCAGTTGAAGGATTTAGATGTGAATGTTGATATTATGTGCAAGGGTAACACTGTTGATGAATCGTAAGATATTTCTGTATCATCAACCCAGTTAAATAGGCAATATCATCTGGAAAAAGGTATAGGATGCTGACAAGATAGGTGAAGTACCACTACCATTTTGCTCTTCGATTATTTCATCCTATTGTATAAGGTTTTGGGAAAGGTGTGGATAAATTTGAGAAAGCCCAAGTGGCGATGATGATTTCTGGAGGTTCTTCAAATCACAGGATTTTGTGATTTCAACCTGTATGCATGAACTGAGAAAATAAGTGACACTCTGTGTGTGCATATGCAGATATATGTGTGTATAAATACAAATATATTTCTGTCTGTGTAGGAATACCTTAACACTTTTCATTCATTGTAAGGTATCTAGCAGTTCAGAGACATTTCTTACTGTCATTAATTATGCCTCACTAGCTGAGCAGAGATGGAGGTTTCACCCTGGATTCAGGACAAATTGTTTTTGAAGACAAGAAGCAAGCCATAATGAGCATACTTTTCTTTTCTTTGTAGATAAGGACAAGGGTGATGTTGATGAAATCAAATACCAAATTGTTGAGAGTTAGATGGCAGTATTAACTTACATCACATTTATGATATTGTGTTCTTTTTGTTCATGTTTCTGTACTGCTTTTATCACATTTTTTTGAGCATCTCTTCATGTTGTGCTAAGCACCATGACTAATATGACATGTAGTTCTCTCATTCTTTACCCATAGGAGAACTGTGTGCTGTGGTGTGATTTATTTTGATCTTTTTTTTCCTCCTTCCTCTTTTTGATTTGCAGTCTTCATCTTACTCTTTTGTAGAAATTTCTGGTAATAGTCTGAGTCATGTTGCTGTTCTGCAGACTTTGAACTGAATTTGGAGATGAATAATGCATTCTGGAAGACTAGAGGGATTCTAAATTGGTGCAACTTAGAGTTTCCTCTGTCCAATACATCAGCTACACTCAGTAAAATCTCTGCAGACTGTTTAAAATACAGTATTTATACTTTTTTTTTTCTTTGCCAACTTGTAAGTTATCCCCCCCACCCCCATCCTCCCACCCACCTCAGCACACCCTCTCTTCCTTTTCACTATTCTGAGTGGCAGGGCCAGCAGTTTGGTAGTATTCTGATGCTGAATGACTTGAAGACAGTAAGCACAAGGAAAAAAAAATGTAACAAATGAAAATGAAATTCCAGTTCCTCCTCATGTAAAGCTCTTCCTGCTTTAATCTTTTCTTTTAGCACTTTCACAATGAAAGCAGATATAAAGGTGACTGATTTCTCCCTGTGCCTTTAAGGTTTATTTAATAACACATTATTTATCACTTCAAATTTGACCCCAAATATAAATGAGTGTGGAAACAGCTCCTCTTAAGAGGATTTTTGAGTTCATGACATTTCAGAAATAAATATTTTTTAAGTCTCAAATTGCTTGTTAAAATAGAATTCAGTGAAGAAAAATATTTCCTAATTAAGGTAACTTAGACTAAAAATTTACAGATGTTAAAATATATGCTGTTGATTTTCTTCTGCAGGTGCATACATAAAGCTTACTGAATAAACCACCACTCTATCTTGGCATAGATAAAAGTAGGGTTTTTGGATGATGTTCTTCTGAGAAAATTCATCAGAGTACATTAAATCATATTGCCATTGTTATGATTCAATTTCTGAAAGGACTAGCTTCCAGAAGAGACAATTTCTCACTGAAAACAAAAGCATGGGGGCATTCAAAGTAGATGTGTACGGATATATAGTGGACATACTCTTTGGGTCCATGTTTATGCCCCATAGAGGGGTGAACCACTTTATTTTTAGAGTTTGTTTCAAGACTGTGGGTGAAGTAAAACTTAGTTAAGCAGGGGGCTGGGAGGGAGGGAAGAGAATAGTAGACAAGTCTTCTGACTTACAGACTAGGATATTAAACAAAAGATGGGACCAGTTCTACATAAATAAGGATGGCTGTCAGAGTAGGCACTGGAGTTAGGTAAGGGTACAACAAGGCTTCAGATTGTATTCATTTTGGAAAAAACATCTTTTTCCTTCTACCAAACACCAGCTGTTCTCTCAGGAAATGTGCTCCCACTTTCAGGAATATGACCTGTCGTGCATGGAGACACATACAGATGCTAGTGTCACCTAGTGCCAGGGTTTGCATTTGTCAGCTGGTGACAAACATCATATATTTGTATGGTTTCCATTTGAAATTCCTTCCAAAACAAACAAGCAAAACATGTCACAGAGGACTGTATTCTTTTCAGACTGACTGTTACTCTTTTCCTGTCTGGCTTGGCTGTATTTGGGCAACATTAATATCTGCTTTTCTGGAAAACAAATATTTTACCTTTTCTGAGTAGGAAATTGACTCAGTTCCTAATGTAAAGGCTGACTGCAGCAATAGAGGTATTTTCATGGCTACATTTCTTCAGTATAAATACGAATACTGCACTGTCAGTGTGAAAGTCTTACATTCAAACGTTGCTGTCGTGTTTCTTTTATGTCCACCTTTTAAATCTCAGCAGAGGAAAACACTGAAACTAAGAAAAAGCAGCCTCACTGTGGATTTTGCAGAGTTACAAATCCATTTGCAACCTCAACATTCTTCTGACGTTTTTTTTTTTTTTTTCTGTAATTAGAAATATCTTCTGCTGATAAATTAGCAGTTACTAGAAGATTCAGTACCTCAAGGTGTTGCCAGTGAAATACTGAGCCTTTTACTTGTGTGTCACTGTCTGAATCTAGACCAATTTAGGATTGCAATTTGTTTTGTTCTGAGGGACATTTAGCAGCCTCAGTGCTGTGAATTTACTGGGGACTCAATTTTAGTTTTTAAATCACATATGCCACCCCCAGGCTTTGAGCTAATTAACAAACTGTGAAAGTAAAGACTTCTGTAGACTACAGGGACAGCTCTCCCCTTTCACCTAGAAGAAGTTGTTGATTTTTTTGTTTGTTCGTTTCTTTAAAATAATGTCATTTTTCAACCTCAGAGCCAACAACCTTTGGTACATTAGTTTTGCACATAGGTCTGTCCTTCAGTATTAAACTCTTTAGAATCTAAACTGACAATTAAATATTCATACACATTTGTTTATAGCTCCCAAGATGTTGATAGGAATATTTTTTACTTAGCTTCACTATGTAACAATAAAGCTCCTTTATATTCCCTTCCTTACACCTTGGAAATCTTTCTGTTGTATTTCTTCTTTAAGTACGTGTATATGTAACTTAAATCCTTCATTTAGTTTCCAGATAGAGGCTCACCTGGAGTTACAGAGAAGGAGAGAACAGTAAGTTTTCTAAATTTACCCATATTTATAAGACCTAGTTTAGAATAATTTCTGGAAGTGACTTATTGTGGCTAAAAGTATGTCCACATCTTTAGAGAAGGTTCAGTGTTGAGGAAACTTCCAGAGTGAGATGCAGCAGATATTCAAGGAATCTGTTCCATGATAGTCCCCTTGGCAACATAGCCTGCAACTATAGGTACTAGTAGCACCAGGGAAGCTTGGTATTTTGGCTCTAAGAGTTGTAGCACAGAGGGTGGAGTGAAGTGAAGACACCTCAGCTAGGCTCTGTGCTATCACTGCAGGAATGGGTAACCTGATGATACTATGCTACCTATTATGCTATCTACTATGATGGATTGCATGGCCGGCCCTGAGTCTAACTGATAACCAAATCATGTCCTCTGGGTGAACTTTGCTCATTATAATCTCATTATAATGCCAAAACACACCTCCATCCCAAAGGCTACCCACCTCCAAGGTGTGACCACCCCTCACTGAACATGTGCTCTGAATTTCTCTGAGCCTATACCTTTAAAGCAAAAGCGAGAAAAATTTATACCAATCACAATGAAGACATGTATGACTAGAGTCACTCAAGCTCCATCTAAAAGTAAGAAAATAATATAAAAATGGCTCAAGAGAGGAAAATGTCAGGGACGACACCATTGCAGACAGGTTGGAAGGACATCACTGACTTCTGGGTTCAGTCGACGGGCTGAATCTCTCTTCTCTCCCCATAGGGATGCTTAATGATTGAGATTCGAACTCTCGGTTATACTGAGTGCTTCCTTGTGAAACCTAGCATTCTCTATAGAGTTGTTTTGTAAGTTATCACATGTGTAGTTGGTTGTGATTGTCATATTCTTGGTATTTGCATGTGCTTTGCAGACAGTGCTTTTGTCGCCGGCAATCCAAAAGAACCTGTACTCCTGTTGCTTCAATAAACTACACCAGTCATTTACTAGACTAAAACTGTATTTCACTATTTGTGCATCCATGATCATGATTATTGTGACCAGACTTACATTACTGCAATATTTTTCTATTTATGCATCCATGATCATGATAATATATCGAATCAATCATAGAATCATAGAAGTGGAAGCCATTTTCTCAATGTTAAGATTTTTTTTTCCATATAGTACTACCTTAGTATGTATTTCATTATGAAAATATTGCACTTAAAAGTGGTTCTAAGAAGGGACAGGTTACTGTTTAATGTTGTTGGACTTTAGTCTAAAGAGAAATATTGGTAGTTAAGCACAAGAAAACCTGAACACTGTTCAAATATAGAATTGCTACTGTCAATAAAAATAACATAGAACAATCTACTAAGGAAATGAAGTTTATATATTGAAAGAAATGAATGGGGTACTAAAGGTTTCTCCTCCTATCTTGGATTCATACTTCAGTTTTAAATCTATTTATTCATTAGCTAGAGGTGAGAAATTGCTTTTAATAATTTCACACAAAAAAAAATAAATGCACAAACAAATGTTTGAAGAATATATTGGGCTAATGTGGCAAGGTTTTGGTAGCAGAAAGAGTTGCAGGGGTGGTCTGTGTTGAGAAGAGTCCATGAGCTGTCTCGTGTTTGAGAAAATCGAGCTCTAGCCGACTCCAAAAGGGACCCATTGCTGGCCAAAGCTGAGCCAATAAGCAATGTTGATTGAGCTTCTGTGAGAGCAGGTTTAAAAAAAGGGGGGAAAAAATGTTATAATAGCTGGGAGAGAGGAGTGCCCTTACAGCCTGTGGAGACAACCATGGTGGAGCAGGCTTTCCCACTGCAGCCCATGGGTCCCACGGCAGAGCAGATCTCCACACTTCGGCCCATGGAAGAGGTTGGATGGGAGGGAGGGATGTAGTTTTGATTTGCTTTTAGCATTTCATAGCTCTAGAACGTAAGCAATAGGCAATAAATTGCCTAAAAATGAGTCTGTTTTGCCCGTGATGATAATGGGTGAGTGATCTCCCTGTCCTTGTCTCAACTCACGACCCTTTTTTCCACCATATTTTCTCCCCCTGTTCATTTAAAGAGGGGGAGTGAAAGGATGGTGTGGTGGAACTTATCTAGGCATCAGTGTGAAACCACCACAGAAGAATAACAAGAAGATGAACTATAGATGTAAGGATGCCAGATTTCTTAACAATGTGAGTCCTGCAGCTGTTCATTGGCACAAAAATTACTTGTGTTACTCATTTTGGTCTTAATGCAGTATTTCATGTCCCTCAACTCTCTCTTATGTGCCCTAAACATTGTATTGGTAGGAGACTTATTTCCACAAAACTGTTTTTCCTTTGTCCAGCAGCTAATTTTCATGAAACTTATAGGAACCTGTATCTCTGAGATTCTTTTCTAATTAAATTTCAGTAAAAACTACATTGTCCTAAAAATGTCATGGTGGTTGTGTAGAATAAATATTAGACAAAGCTATTTCTGAGTACAGTTTCAGGACAAGTAAATAATCCTTAATTTGGTAGCTCCTAATTAACACTATGATAATGTACTCTTCAAGGTAGCTAAGTTGTATGCCTGTAATATTAAATCATGTAGTTATGGGACAATCTTATGGCCTCAGTTTAGCTTTCATTGGTTTAAGTTTGGAGTGTGTTCAAAATTATTTTTCTGACCACAAACAAGGAAATATCGAACTTAATACTTTTTGCTTTTTTAAAAATATAAAATGAACACCTCACTACAGCTGTAAAATTACTCACTGAAACCAATAATTTCATTTTTATATTAAAATAAGAGTAAATGAACACCACATCAGGCACTGAACTTAAGGGTATCTTTTTCAAATATATATACACATATTTATTTATTTATTTATTTATTTATTTATTTAGTTATTTATTTTTCCAGCAGAAATTGACCATGGTGATGGGAGGGAAGAATGAAATAGAACAAATGCAATGAGAATTATTGTTGGAACAGCTGAAATTCTACTGTTATAATTTCATATGATTTTTTTTAATCTGTTTTTTTTTCTTTTTTTTCCCCATTTTTTAATTATCTGTCTCATTTACAACAACACCTAGCACTTTTTTTTAAAATGTATATATATTTTTTTTTCCCAGACAATGAACAATATTTTTAGTATTTACCAGTGTATTACCAGTCATTTCACATTGGTGAGAACAAAGCTGATTCCCCTATCTTTACTGGAAAATAGAATATAAAGCATCCTCAAGCTGAAAGACTTCATCATTGTTTTTTGTCACTTCAGGAGCATAAGTAGTAAATTCTTATATATTTTTTTTCCATTCAGAACAACTTAAAATAAAGGGGGAAAAAAACAAAAATCCAAGAAATAACAAATTTCTGAGGGCTCTTTGTCCTGGTTCCAGTTAGGACAGAGTTAATTTTTCCTCATAGTAGCTGGTAGGGTGCTATGTTTTGGATTAGGATGAGAAGAGCGCTGATAATATGCTGATGTTTTAATTGTTGCAGAGCAGTGCTTACACCAGGCCAAGGACTTTTCGGCTTCTTGCTCTGTCCTGCCAGCGAGCAGGCTAGGGGTGCAGCAGGAGCTGGGAGGGGACAGACCCAGGACAGCTGACCCAAACTGGCCAAAGGGGTATTCCATACCATCTGACGTCATGCTAAACAATATATAGGGGTGGCTATCCGGGGTGGGGGGCCGGCTGCTCGGGGATAGGCTGGGCATCCGTCAGCGGGTGGTGAGCACTTGCATTGTGCATCACTTGTTTCTTACACATTATTATTATTAATACTATTATCATTATCACTATTATTATTATTATTGTTATTATTATATTCCCGTCTTAATAAACTGTCTTTATCTCAACTCACCGGCTTCACTTTCCCGTTTCTCTCCCCCATCCCAGAGAGGGAGGGGGGAGGGTGAGCGAACGGCTGTGTGGTGTTTAGCTGCCGGCCGGGTTAAACCACAACACCCTTCAAAGCACATCTGTTCTGTTCTGCTTATAGTCAAATTTTAATCCTTTTTTAGTACCAGGTTGTATGCATAGAGTTTTTTCTTTTTCTTGTTTGGAGGAGCTGGGAAGCTATGTTTATTTATCTATTTAGCTTAGTAAAATTACATTGTCCAGTTACTGAAATCTGATATCCACAATATAATTCTCTTGGTACTTGAGGATCTCCTTTTTGATGGGACTATGGCAACACTGATATTTTTGCAAAGGATGAATATATATCTTAATTTTAGCTAATCAACATCATCATTCTTTCCTTGAAATATCGGAGTTACCTACAAATTGACAGAGCTGTGAATAATTTCGTATCTGTCTAATCTCAACTTCAAGATTGCTCACATCAAGAATTCTCTTTGCAGCAATGAGTATTCGCTTTCCCTGATCAATAACATTAACAAAAACAGATATAAACCAGCCTTTCATGCTTGCCATATAGAGACAGAAGGCCTTATACAAGTTAGTCCTAATCTCAGGTTATTAATCTGCATTTTGTACTGTTATTTTCAGCAATATAGAAATGCAAGTGTGGAGAAAAGGAAAGGGAAACACACAAGCAAACAGATGTTAAAAGTACATGATGTTTTTCAGATATCTTATGAAATTTCAGAAGCCTGGAAAAAGTGTTGGTGCTTACTGAACCAAGTAGGAGCTTTTCCATAGTCTTCATTTGGCAGTGAATCAGGGCTACTATCATTATGGCCAAAAGCATCAACCATCTGCTTTTCAGGAATACATAAAAAACTTGCCTGGCCCTGAAGTACGTGCTGGGAATGTACATCATGATCTACTGTGGTGAGGAACAAAATAGAGTTGGAAGGATGGTGTCCGCAGCCTTCACAGGCAGAAGAATATGGAGTAATAAGGGAGATGAAAAAATGTGGCATACCATCAAAACTGAGTTGTTAGCTGGGGTACATAATGGTGACAGAAAAGATTCACCTTTAAGTACTGATGAATTTTGATCACCATAGTACTTTTGTTTGTCCTTAATCTATTCAGAAATAAAACAAAACTCCTGTGAAGCCACTGTAATTCTAATGTTTCTGACATGAAGTATAAAGATAGCGATATTTAGAAAACCATTAATTTAATTGTAGTAATGCTATAAAATCATCTCTTGATTACATGAGTAGAAACAAAATAGACATGATTAAAATAGTGGGTCACAGCCAGAAACTTCAAAATTTGAGTCCACATTAAGTGGCAAATTCTAATGATACTTTCTGTATCCATCTAGTTAGGTTTTGCAATTTATTTAGTTATGATAACTGCAAATGATAAGTTATTTCATATAATCATAAAATCAGAATATCTGAGTTGGAAGGGACCTACAAGGATCATCAAGTCCAACTCCTTGATACACAAAGGACCACCTAAAAATAATAATAATAATAAAAATCAGATCATGTGTCTGAGAGCATTGTACAAATGCTTCTTGAACTCTGGCAGGGTTGGTAGTGATAATTATATTAAACGGTTGGTCTTTCATGTGTGATGAATATATATTTTTTTGACGTACAAGAACTGAATGTTTATTGGTCAACAAGATATTTTTAACCGTAGAATGGCTTGGGTTTGAAGGCACCTTAAAGATCATTTAACTCCAACCTCCCTTCCACAGGCAAGGATGCTACCCACTAGATCAGGTTGTTCAGGGCCCCACCTAACCTGGCCTTGAACACTTCCAGAAATGGGACATCCACAGCTCCTCTGGGCAACCTGTTTGAGTGCCCCACCACCCTCTGAGTGAAGGATTTCCTCCTAACCTCTAATCTAAATCTCCCCTCTTTTAGTTTAATACCATTCTGCCTTGTACTGTCATTGTCTGCCCAACAAAAAAGTCACTCTACTTTTTTAGAAGTCCATCTTAAGTACTGAAAATCTGTAATGAGGTCTCCTCGGAGTCTTCTCTTCTTCAGGCTGAACATTTGCAGGTCTCTCAGCCTTTCTTCACAGGAGAGGTCCTCCAGACCTCTGATCATCCTCATGGCCCTCCCACATCTTGTGCTGGGAGCCCCAGACCTGGATGCAGGACTCCAAGTGGGAATTCAGAAGGCCAGAGGAGAGAGGGACAATCACCTCCCCGACCTGCTGGCCACTCCTCTGTTGATACAGCCCAGGATGCAGTTGGCCTTCTGGGCTGCAAGCATGCACTGCTGGCTCATGTCAAGCTTTTCATCTACCAGAACTCCCAAGTCCCTTGGGCTGCTCTCAACAAGTTCTTCTCCCAGATTACACGTCTAGGATTGCCCCAAGCCAAGTGCAGCACATTTGAACTTGTTGAACATCATTAGGTTTACATGGCCCACTTCTTAAACTTGTACTTGCTTAATACAAGTGAAGAAATAATAATAATAATAGTAACAGTAGTAGTAGTAGTAGTAGTAATAATAATAGCAATTCAAATGTATCATAAATATAGACATGATTTTATTTTGACAGAACTCTGTTATATTTATTGTAATGTACCTGTTAAGCAGTAGGTTAAAAATTCCAGTCAACTGAATTCTCCTCCCAACCTTCTTGGAAAAGAAATTGTACAGTACTTTCTGTCCCTCATCAATTGTTTTGCTAGCCCAGGGTTTGTACAACTTTAAGCTCCTGAACCTGTTACTGATGTTTATTACTAAAGCACTGCTTTGCCAAGGTGAAATATCTAGTCCTTTTCCCTTGATTCAAACATCTTCCACAGATGTAAGAAACTCAGAATGCTGTAAGATTTTTTTTTACAGTCATTGTCTTCTGAAGTAATTAAGGTTATTTAAGATATGTATGGTTCATTTAAAAAACAAACAAACAAAAACACTTTAAAGGACTGCAATATAAAGGATGCATTGGTCATCACAACTCCTGATGATGCTTTCCAAGTGAGTAACTAAAGCAACATTTATATGGTAGCTGGAGGGTAAATACTTTTCATCTTAATCAGTGTCACATAAAATGGCTAATACAGTTTAAGATGTAGCAGTTCTACAGGTGGGAGATTATGGGTACAAGGCATGAATCCCTGAAATATTAGAGATAAATCAGGGTTTACTAAATATGACCTTTCCTACTTATTGCTTCAGCTATATGCTTTCTCCAGACAGTGTCAGAAGAATAATGAAACACTTTAGATCATTTGTCAGTGTAGGAAAACTGATTAGCTCCTTCAACTGTGACTTGGTTTTTACAATCAAATGGGTAGGGGAAAAGTGTTCACAAAAACACTCTTCAACAACAATTCACAAAGTTTATATGAGTAGCCTGGGAGATTGTGGCTTACTCAAAAACAAGATTAATACTTTTTTTTTTTTTTTTTTAATGAATGAAAATGTCAACTGAAGGTTCAGTTAGAACATTATGAAACTTTTACAAAAACCAACCCAGTAACCACTCATGGTTGTACTTTCCATTCATTAAGATTAATGTCATGAAGTATCATCGTGCAAATCTCCAAGATGTACAGTTAGGAAGGACAAGTTCTGTATTTACCTTTCTTATTAGGAGCTGTTGATCTGTTAGATAATGAAGCTTCTACAAATAGGTGTCAGCAATGTCAGCATCTATCTTGAAGTTTGGTAGGGTACAGGCAGGGATGAAGAATTATCTGTAGTGTTGGGACAGGATGGAAGCACACAGCAGAAATGACTTTTTCATCTCTTTCCCACCTTTTTTTCCCTCCCCCTCCACTCTTCTCCCTCCCATCCTCCAAGCTTATAAAAATAACATGGTCTTTTATTATTATTATTGTTATTTAATATTATTTTTTATTTTTTCAGTGGTTTATTATTATCATTACTAATTTTTAATCTTATTCCTTGGAAGATGTGACGTAAGGCTTTGTCTTACTATGGGATCTAGGCAATGAAGCTACTGTTTTATGTTTTCTTTGGAGTCCATTTCACCAAAGAGAACAATTTTAATGCTGTTTCTTTCTGCTCCTCCCCTGCCAGTTCTTCTCTCTTCCTTCTCAGAATTTTTTCCTGCCTTCATAGTCATTCTCCAAGACATTGGTATGCCTTCTTTAATTCCTCTTTCTTCTTTTTTTATTATTATTATTATATATATATTTTTTCCCAAAAGAAATCCTGGCATCATCCTGACAGCAAACCTCTCTGACCTCAGACTTTTGGCTTGAGCCTTAGACATCTGTGGGATTTTATAGGCCTTCAGGCTATTCAGTGCTGCAGCTGTGACAATGACTTTGATTGCAGCAAGGGAAGAACAAAAAATTGGATAATGTTTAGGCAGAGCATGAAGAATTCACTGATGTCTGAAGCTATCTAAAATTGGGGAATGTGCTATTTTATATTTGTGTTTTTTTTTTTTTTTTTTTCTCTACATGACAGAACAAGTCAATGCATGCTCCATATGATGACGCATAGTCAGAATGGAAATCTTAACTTTGCCATTCTCCCTCTGCAGGTGGGTATGTCTGGCAGTCTGGGATGCTCTGGACAGTGACAACATACCACAGTCTCACAGGCAGGCTAGGAACCATTCTTGGCTAGAAAGTTTGAAGCCTGTAGACAGAAATGAACTGTCAATATGGAACGTAGCCTTCCTTCTACAGGAGAGACTTGTTGATTAATGAATGATCTGCCATTGGACTTGATCCAGGATAGAGGAAAGACGGAAAAGGATTGAGATGGATGAAATACTCCATCCAGACCCCCACCATCCCATCTGATTTACCTGATATTTTATGTTCCTTGCTTTATGCCTATATGTTACTGAAGTTAAATGACAATTGCAAGATTGCCAATGATTGCCAGCAGGTGATTTATAGGAGGAGGAAGCTAGCACATCTTCACATGAAAGAAATCAGCATTTTCTACCTTCCTCTGTAGGCGATCAATTCTTTCCTGTCTCCCATGACAATACAGTTGCAACCTTTCTTAAACATAACATGGACAGAACACCAGTGTTAGTTTCCTACAGTTCTTTAAATGCCATGATGTAATGCATGATCAATGATGTTAGAAAAATTCAAAGATAAATTTTGAGATATGACGGAGCAAAACTTTTGGAAAGAGAAGGAACTCTCTTTTGATTTCAGGTCAAGTTGATATTAAAGGAAGCTAGCTGGACAAAAGAGAAAACAGAACATGAGAGAAGCCCCAAACTGAGAGAGCCTGTGAAGCAGACATGGAGAATTGAAAAGACAGAATATTCTAGCCACAGTGTGTAAGCTGAGTCAGAGAAGCCTCAGATTTTTGTTTGTTCACATAGATCTCTCTCTCTCTCTCTCTCTCTCTCTCTCTTTTTTTTTTTTTTTTTTTTTTTTTTTTTTAAGGATGGTCCAATCATGATAGGGCACTTAGGAAGCTTTTATTATGTGCCCTTTACATTCACATGCCTCTCAATAGGAAACTCTAAATTACAGTTATTAGAAGTTGAAGAAGTAGTGTGTTTTAGCCAGAGATCTAAATATTTAAAACTGAGTACTTTGGGCACAGCTGGGCTAAGAAGTTTCATATGTACAGAACCTGTCACCACAAAGGAAGCTGGAGTGGTTAGCGAAACCATGCTGAAGACACCTTAGACTGATGGATGCTGAAGAGTACGATATGCAATGTGGCCACCAACAGCCTGACAAGTGCTCAGGAATGAGGGATTGAATGGGGTTTTAATATCTTAAGCCCAGCCAAGTGGATTTAGATTATGTGAGGTTTAGTGTTTGGACACAGTATTACAAATCAACGGTGGTTTACAATAAACTTCAGTAGATTTAAAGACCATGACTGGAAAAAGTTATTTTGTATGGTATTGCAAGTGAACATTATGAATTTAGACAGGTTGGCAACTCCTATTTTTTATATTTTTCTTCCAAAAAAATAATCTGTTAACATCATTTCAGTCAAATAAAATATGTCTGTGCTTCATTGTCCTGTGTAATCCTCTCCACAAATTCCATTTCTGTTTTACACCCACCAGTTTTTCTTTAAGCCCTGGTTCTTTGCACTCATTTATATCCGGAGTGGTTAGTTATGTGTGTACTTCAGGCTGAGGAATACACATGTAGGTCCCTAAGGGGAGCGTGCCGGGGTGGGGAGTCTTTTTTATTAAGGTGACCAAGTTACTTTGGCTAGTCCTTCTATATACATTGTAGTTTTAGTCACAAAAAATATAGGTACTGCAAGAAACTGATTCCCACTCCCCTATGCCCAATCAGAATAGCTTAGTAACAACATTTATATAATACTTTCATAAACTGAGGTTTCTATGCACCTACGTGCATACTTCTAGTACCTGACTGACAGCCGATTAAGCAGACGCTATGGTGTAAGATGATCTCTAAAGTCTTTTACTCAAAGCTCTAGATTATGCTTAGTGTTATGACTATTTGAATTGGGATCTGCATGTCTGCAATACAGCATTAAAAACCCTGGTTTGATCTCATCACATAGTGTAATATATATATGGTGGGGTGTTGATAGTTCACTTGAGTGCAACAACTGGAAAAGGAAACAGTCAATTCCTTTGCTTTGTCCTGCGTATGTGTAACATCAGTTTTGTAGGTAATAATGTCTCTCTGCAAACACTCTGATAAAAAATAGTGAGCTTCTGGGCATGTGGTCCCTTCTTCAGATACACAGTCCGGTGAGACTGAGAGGATTATAATGGTTACTAGTTTGTCTAAGGTTGTACTTTTAAATTATAATTCAGTAGCAGTATTAGTTTAAGATAGTTGTGCCTAGTTTTGCTGGCACATTTAATTGTGTGACTGTATTATGGATAGTACTGGGAAATTAAAACTGCTGTAGAATAAAAAGATATTCTGTGTTTCTGTGTGTTTAATTTTTATTTTATTCTTTATTTTTATTTATTTATTTATTTATGATACAGTCTGAGACACTAAAATGTGGCAAAGGATGCATGGAAGTGAAGAGGAACAGTGTTAAACTACTATTGCCACTGAATTCTATGTACTAGGAACCATGGCCTTAGTAAGCAGAAGGAAGAGTTTTGAAAATTGTCTTCAGAAATTATAGTTCCGAACAAGTGTAGATGCAATGAATATACTTCACAGTAGTATTTATAGCTAAGTTTTTCATTTTCATTCAGTGCAGGCAGCTATACATATTTAGCATAGCCAGTAGGTCTGCATGTATGGTAAGTACAGGCAAAACAAGTTCGGTTTATAGGAAACTTGCCATATGACTTCTTCACTTGGGCACAGGCAAAATTTTATTTTGTTTATCAGGCAGTTTTGTTGCTGTTTCACCACAGGGACATGAGCTCTAATCTTAGGTGCAGTAGTGTTCAGTGTGAGCAAACAACAGCACTAGATGTTGGGGGACACCTTTAATTGCTGATGTTGGCACTGTTCCCTGGTTCCAGCTGAAGACACAGTGACATCCTGACCTATCACATCACACCGTGTCTTCAAGATTCAAAGTTATTAGATATCTATTTGGATAATGAGCAGTCATAGGAATGAGATGCCTTTTGGTTTGTAATGGACTGCATCCACCATGAGCGCTCACGTCCATATACACTGACAAGCCACCCTGGCACAGGCTGGCTTTTTTAAAGAAGGCTTGCCAGTGCCAGCAACTCTAAATCTTTATCTCATAGAGGAACAGATGGAAATAATTCACACATCTGAGCAGCAAAATCTCAAAATGAACTGGGCACATGGTGGCATACATTTGGCTGGCCATTTGCTGTTTTCTTTGCTAGTTGCTTTCCAAGGCAAAGTACATATTGTCAGGCATCTGCACACAGTAGGCATAAAACTATGCTATGCAAGAAAAAAAAAAAAAAAGGGGGTTGTGGGGGAAGGACACTAGGGACTGGGGAGTGGAAATCAATCTGAGCACCTGATATAATTGCAGTTTCTTTCAGTAGAAATAATTGCATGCTGTCAGCACTCCTAAACAATGCATGAACTAGACATTGATCTCTGGAAAGCCTGTGACTATTCATGTGTTCGGAAGTTCGATAGTCAGAAGATACATACTGGGGATGCACTTCATAGCTTGTTTTGTAGCCAGCTTTTAATTTTGCATTTGAAAAATGGAACTGATGGAACCGTGGAGTGGACACCAGCATTGCTGTTATTGTCTTCAAAACACATCACCTGTGAAAAGAATCTCACCAAACATTACTTGTACTACCCTGCTTTGTCTGCATGTGAAGCAAGAAATAATTGGTTTATTGGTTCAGTGATAATGCTATTTAAAAGATCATCTTTAGTAGTAACCAGAGTATTTAATAGGTATAATAACAAAATATAGAATGAGACTGGGGTCACAGCTAGAAGGACCCTTAGCAGAGGCAAGCATAAAAGGGATTAAAGCTTCATGTTGGTGTTTTGTGAAAATAACTTTGCTAAGGAAATGAAAGGATACTGTGTTTCAGAGTACTTTGGAACACTTCTCAGTTGTAGCCTTCACATCATCTGTAACTGAAGTGGGAAAAAATTACTTGCATCAATGTTGTTGTAACAGGCAGCATTTTTTAGTACATTGTGCTTTTCATACCTGCAGCACAGACTTATAAATGCCAATGTCCTTTACAGATGGCTCACTGACTGCTCATATGTCTCAGGAGAAGCATTCCTCAAATACAGATGTGTTAAAAATGGGCAAGCTGCTATTATTTGTTTCAGTCTGGGGACCTTTTGTGACTATAGTTTGTTTGCCTTTTTTTCCTGTCCACACATTCTTGCCTGTGTTGAGCATGGGATGTATGCTTAAGTTCTCTTATCTCTCCTGGATATTTGTGTTTTCTTAAGCAGTTATTTTTCCCTTTTATACCACCAAGTTCCTGAACAAGGACACTGAGTACTAGATTCCCTTAGGAAAATGATAGAACTTTGCAAAAGTTGTGGTTCCTAGACTGATATACCTTAAAATATTATATTTAAGTAATTTTAAAACATGTAGCTTACTTGAGAAATAATGAGAGTTGTGAATGCTAATAGAGTGAACTTGCAGATGTTATTTATCATTATGTCTTGTGCAAAATTGTATTTACCAGCTCTTTTTACTTTTTATTGCCAAAATATATTTGGTGCACAAATATCTGTCCTTGGATAAAATAACACCCGATCAAAAAAAAAAAAAAAAAAAAAAGCTGTTTTAAGTAGGCAACAAAAAACTAGGTAGCTAAATATCTAGCTTTTAATTATATTATATTGACTGTGGAAAAGATGGGATCTAATTAAGGGTCAACATTATTCCCTAAATAGTTGTTATATAGGCTAAAGCATTTTGTAATTTATTCAATTAATGTCAAGTTTTCATTAGAAGTCCATTTGGCAGAAGCTCTTAAGGGAATCCCCATAAAGTTTCATTTATGCTACAAACATCTGCCAAAGACAGCTATCAGACTATACCAAATAGTGGTTAATATACACTGAGGTGGGTCTTTTAAAATCCTACTGCTTGAAATAAAGACTCTAAGTGATTACAATGAATTTGAATTACAGCCCCTAAGAATTAAAACAAAAGAATAAAGGAAAATATTTGGATGAGGATGAAAATATCAATAAAGAAAAAAGAGAATGAATATGATGCCTGGAAATATTTGTCATGTTACTTAGAAATGCCTGAGTCTAGGGACATTAGTTTAGTTAATGAAATAGCAATTTAACTAGAAATATTAGGCCTGAAGATAAACTTCTAATTTCCATCCTCTTGAAAACTCTGACTTATAAGGTGCATTTTTATCTGTATCAGTTTGAAATCTGGCAACTTTTCAGTATACTGAAAGTAAAACCTGAAGCAATCTTTCATTTAAATTTGTCCAGTCTTCAGTGCACTTCCCAGCTGTATGGCAATGTCTTGCGGTGGTATGGGAGTGCTTGGTGTGCTCCTGCCTCTCTGAAGTGCTGGGCTTCTCCAGGGGGCTCCGTTCCTCCAGTTGCCTGTGGGTTCTGCACAGCAGAGGGGGACAGCAGCCCTAGTAGTCCATTCTACAGTGGAAGCTGAGTGTTTCTCACCTGCAGCAAGGTGTTTTGGGTCAGCTAAATGTTTCCAAAAGTCTTGTTTGGCCAAAAGGTTAAACAGAGCAGTATAGCAGGAAAATCAAGCAATTGCTTGAAAAACCTTTCTGGATATTGCAGACTCTTAAAGTTGAATCTGTGTAAGTGTCACGTAAAGTGTGGTTATTGGTGGACTTTCTCAAAAGTATCATTAGAATAGCCAGACCTTTCCTAATCAGCTGTTTCCTTTCTGTGAAAGATGGTAAAATATTTCTCTGAATGTCCCATGTGTAGTCCATTTAGCATCTATAAATTAACGACACCCATCTATTATATACTAATTGTAAATAATCAAAACCTGTATCATACAGGCAACAGAAAAAAAAATAAAGTACTTGTTGTTTTATTCTGCAGCAGGTTATTATAGTGGTACCCTGTTGCACAGTGAATTTAGTTCTCTTGTTCTACATAAAAAAATAAAATATATATTAATTGCATTTATTAATAACATTTTTATTTTTAAAGCATAAAATGTTTCTTATTCCAGGTCCTGAATACTTGTATATAATTTAAACTCATCATAAAATGTCATGATAGTCTGTCTACTCAATTAACTTCAATTATACAGAAATATGCATAAGCAAATGTAATCAAACAGACTCATTTCCAGAGCAGTCATAACAAATCTCCTTTTCTATCATTATGGTCTCCCCTAAATACTGTCAGGAGAGATAGCCCATGGATATACTGGGAAACTAATAATTGCTAATAATATTAGGAGCAGACTGAGGAAGAATGAAATTGTGAATCTGCTAATATCGCTGTTAAAGCATCAGAGTCTTCACTGGAATCATGATTTTGGCCTTCAGTAGATGATTTAATCAATACAGACTCTTTTATAAAAATGTTAGCATCACCTCTCAGATAAGATATTTAAATTTTATGAGGTACTGTTTTCAAGTTTTATTTTTATGTATGCTCTGTTCAAGTTCAGCAGGTACTTATTTCCCAAGTTCTTTATTTTATCTACAGTCTTATAAAAGTAAAAGTCACATTTTCTGGTGGGATAAATCGTAGAATCATAGAATGAACTGGGTTGAAAAGGACCTTAAAGATCATTTACTTTCAACCCCCCTGCTCTGAGCAGGGTTGCCAAAATGGCGAGAAAAAAGTGACTTCAGTGAGGTTTTGATCCTTTATCATTAGAAAAAAAAAAAAAAGGTATTTCTTCAGAAACAGTGATAATCAAATTTTAGCAGGTCAAAAATGCCATTAATGTATATACAGAGAATGACCCAGACAGTTACTGACTTCAATTGTGAAGTCTTAATGACTGTGTCTTCTAGATTCATCAAGATCGAAACAGCTGTAAATAGCCTTTGGATTTAATATCCAATGAGAATCATTTCTAAAATTTGAAAGGTTGGAAATAGCACTAAATATTGGTGCACATAAGTAAGACATGATAATAACCATATTGAACTACCTTCTACATTTTTTTTAAAATGTTTTTTATGCCTTCAAGGCTGGTGAAATAGCTCTATGTTTCTTTCAGAGATCCACAAAATTTTAATACAGATATGTTTTTTGTTGTTGTTGGTTTCCCCTCCTCCCCAAGCTAATATTGTTTGCAAAAACACAGGTCTGCTGCAGACATATACAGCATGGGAACCCGTTCCTTTGCTGAGGACTGTAATGATTAATGAAAGCATTACATCTCTAAAGAGTAACCCTCTAGCAAACATCTCGCTAAATATATCCATTAAAAGCTGGGATACAATATGCAGAAAAGATTTAAAGAATTATACCAGAAAGCCATCTGGGATTTCAGTGTTTCCCAGAGGGCAATTTTTTGATGGCATTAATGATCTCCTGTAGAAAAATCTGTGTCTAATCATTCTCTGTCCCTGCATGGCTCTATTGCAATATGACATCCTGCAGTATATATTACTACATATGTACTCTAGGGTATTCAATAGCTGGCAAATTACTTGAGCAGGTTATTTACTTTTGAAGAACTTATGATTGCTTCTGCATGTCAACTTCTGATGAAAGAAATAACAGTTATTTTCCAAAGTTTTAACCTTGAGATTATTCCGATACTTGATAGGCTAGAGTTTATGGTCTTAATATCACTGTAAATATATTTTGTTGTACTGTGGTGAACGTTTGCTACCCTTCATGCTTAGCTAGAAAATTATGAGCAGAGAAATGACTTGAAGTAATGATAACTCAAGCTGATCTAAAGCTGCAAAATGAAAAAAAAAAAAAAAAGACAATCTTATAGGACAATGCAGATTATTGTCATACAACAGCCTTGCTGTGCTTGCTGTCTGACAGGATAATGCATGGGAACACCAGGCAGACATAAAAATTCAGATTTTTTTTTCTTTAAACCAAATAGGAGATATATATATGCGTATATATATGTATATATCAGTAAAACTAAGACATATTCTCCCCTCAGAAGTCTGCCATCCCTCACTAGCCCTCTTTGCCCTTCTAAAAGTATGAACAGTGGCCATTCAGGAAGATGATCCTGTCCCTGTTCATCTTCAGATGGAGAATTGTTCCCTAAGCTGAATCATCACATGCAGCTTTTTGTGTCACTAAGGAGGGGTTTCTGCATATCCAGGTTCTATACGTGTCCCTACAGTATCTTACAGAAACATTCAGAGTTTGTTCAGTACCTCATTGGCCCCTTTATATTTGGGGACAGATACATGAATAAGAAGTAGATGGTTTCAGTAACATTTTAATTTGTTTATTGTTTGGTGAAGGATGAGAATCTCTGAGTGCTTTTTGTTCATGCTCTTTTAATTTACAAAAAGCATCATTAAAAAAATTAATATTTTAAAACATAACCAAACTGCATTTGGATTTTACACTTTTTTTTTTTTTCCTGAGCAGAAATGGAATTACTATTGTGATTACTGTAAAACACCCTGTGATAATTTCCTATTTTTATTATGTTAATGTACTTCGGAATATGGTATGTAGCTGTTCTGAAATTTACTGGGAAATTGTTAATGTACTATACAGAGATTGGCTTAACTATCTCTCACTTCATTAAAAGCGAGTGATACTAAGAAAGTACATTAGGACTGCTAAGATGGTGAAGGGCCTAGAAGGGGAGACATATGAGAAGCAGCTGAGGTCACTTGGCCTGTTCAGCCTGGAAAAAAAAGGCCTCATCATGGTCTACAGCTTCCTCATGAGGGGGAGTAGAGGGGCAGGTGCTGATCTGTTTTCTTTAGTGACCAGTGACAGGACCCAAGGGAATGGCATCAAGCTGTGACAGGGGAGGTGTAGGCTGGTTATCAGGAAGAGATTCTTCACTGAGAGGGTTGTTGCGCACTGGAACAGGCTCCCCAGGAATGTAGTCACGGCACCAAGCCTGATGGAGTTTTAAAAGCGTTTGGACTGTGCTCTTAGTCATATGGTCTGAATTTTTGGGTAGACGTGTGGAGCCAGGAGTTGGACTCGATTATCCTTGTTGGTCTCTCCCAACTTGGGATATTCTATGATTCTGTGTGTTAAAGGGCATAAGGAAGGTGTTTTATTTATTTTTCCTGCTAGACTTTTCTAGCCTTTTTTTTTTTTTTAATCTAACTGCTTAAAAAAATGTATCAGTAAGAATAAACTATAAACTGAATTAAGATATATATCAAGTAATTTTAAACATGATTTCACTGTCACATGCTAGCTCTCATTTAAATAGCCTGACCTTCATGGCATGAGACTAAATGTTGCATCCCATTTTTGGACAAAATGAATTTAGAATAGAAAAGTGATAAGATTAATGGAGAAATGACAGAACCCTTAGTTTCCCAACTCGGAATTCAATTAATTTGTTATGGAGCAATAAGCCTTCTCAGATCTGTTACCAAATCTTACTTTGGTGCAATCATAAAAGCAGTTTCAACCTTGCCTCATTAAAGGCTCTATTCTATTAATGCCAAGCTAATCTAATTATAACTGAGATCTATTTTCTGGTAGTTATTTAGTATATATGTTCACAGCATCTGTAACATTACATTCAAATCCTTTTGTGAAGTAATTTTTGTGTTGCAGAAGTGGGATAGGTAATTAAAACCTCCTCTAGTAAGCACTGTGTCATACTGTTTTCAATGGTGTGAGGATGATACCTGAAGGTGCAATTGCCCTTACATTTTTATGGATTCTTTTAAGATCAAAGCTATCAATTATTAGAGAGAAAGCCATTTAGACAATAAGAACAAGTATATACATCAAGAAAAGTCAGGCAAAGGTAATTCTAAAATTGCTTCAACTTGCAAGAGGAAACTTTTAATATTTATAGGAGTATGCTATTTAAAATTCATTAAAAAATAAATCAGAAAACTGTGGAGAAAAGGATCATATGGTTTTCTATGTTAATTATCCAAAACCAGATTTTGTCTCCGAGCCACTAGATCAACTCACCTTGCTGGTATGCTTGATTTCTGATTGTAAAATTGGACAAAAATTTACCTCCTGCCCTCATCTAGGTAGACTAGTATAATCCCAGAGTATGCAATTGAAGCTTTATGTAAATTAAGCGTTATTAAAATAATAATAATAACTTATTTGAAACTCTGTTAAGATCTTTGGTTGTAATAAGAAATAACATGAATACAGTCAAAAATTCATGTTTTCATAAAAACAAACTAATTAAAAAATAATAATAATAATTAAAAATAATCTGACTTTTTGTTGTTGTTGTTGTTAAAAAGCTGGTTGGTGTTGCACATATCCTTGTCCTTTTTTTTTTCTTTTCTGTTTTATTGTTAGTATGCAGTAACTGAAAGAGAATTTTTTAGACTTTACAGAGTAAAATATTTTAAAAAAATAAATAAAAGTAAAGTGTGGTCTGGAAGCATGAAATGTTGAAATACAAAGCAGTAATATTATTTTGTACAAGAAAATATGAAACAGTAGTGTTTTTATCGTTGTTGTTACTATTATTATTATAAGTAGTAGTAGTAGCAATCTGACTTCGTGGAAAAAAAATATGCCAGGTTTAACATTTATGTCATCATTCTAAAAAAGAATATGAATTTTGTAGTCATACATCATACTAAGGTGATGCAATTATTTTTTTGTAATAAATCCTTCCAGTATATTTACAGTATGCATGGGGAGGAGGGTGTTATAAACTAAAGAGTTACTGTAACCTTATGTATGAATCTCACCAGTTTGCAATAACTTTGGGAGATAACAGCTCCATAAATAACAGCCTCAGTTCTTCCCTGCAGTTGGGAACAGACCAGGAAGTAGTTCTCCCCTAAGGCAGAAAGAACTGGCTTTTAGAAAGAACTGGCTACTGACCTGGTTTCAGCTGGGATAGAGTTAATTTGATTTCTAGCAGCTGGTATGATGCTGAGTTTTTGGATTTAAAATGAGAATAATGCTGATAACACAACAATGGTTTAGTTGTTGTAGAGCAGTGCTTACACAGAGCCAAAGACTTTTCTGCTTCTCATGCTGCCCTGCCAGCAAGGAGGCTGCGGGTGCACAAGAAGCTGGAAGGGCACACAGCCAGGACAGGTGTCTCAGACTGGCCAAAGTTATATTCCATACGGCATCATGCTGAACAACAAAAGAGAGGTGGTGTCAGCTGGGGTAGTTCTCTGCCTGGGGACTGTCTGAGAACTGGTCAGGAGGTGGTGGTCAACTGGATTATGCATCACTTGTTTTGAGTATTTATTATTATAATCATCGTTATTATTATTCCCTTCCTTTTCTATTCTATTAAACTGTCTTTATCTCAGCCCACAAGCTTTACCTGTTTTCCAGTTCTCACACAGCAAATGGCTGTGTGGTGTTTAGCTACCTGCTGGGTTAAGCCACAACAGCTGCATAGGTGTCTCCATAAATATTGCAGTTTTGTGTCCTTTGAAGAACCATAAATGTTCTCAGGGACTCGCACTCCCACAGTATGACCAGACTATAAGCCCAAAATTCTTAGTGATGATACAGAGTACAGAGTACACTTTATCCTGCTGTACCCTATGCAAAGGAGGCAGGTGGTGTAAATTCTCACTTTGTTGGTATTTTAATTGGAAATAAATGCCTGATGCCATCTGTAATAAATAAATAAATAAATAAATAGAATACTGCTCATGTGACAGTTTTTTTCTCCCTGGATCAATTACTGATCAACCCATGACACATTACAGATGTTTATTGTGGCTTTTCATTCCAATAGGAGAGACACAGGTGAATGGACTTTGAGGACAAAAATTTGGAAAAGTACATTTAAATTCATATTTCAGTTTCATTTATAGATCCATTCAACTGTGAATGATGGGGGAGAATTGCAAATGTAAAGGAATGTCTATTAATGGTAATGCACAGGTGTTAAGATTACTTAAATGGTAATAAATTTACATTGCAAATGTGGTAAACCTACTGCAGTTCTAATGCTACTGTAATGACTATCAGCTGCAAGCATGAAGACAGAAGAAAGCTGTTAAAAGCTCCATACTCTTGATGCATGGAAAATATATTCTGTCAGCAGTTTACACACTGCTTGGTATTCATTTATGGAGGTATCTTTTACACAGGAACTTTCTGTTCTATAAAAATTTACTTAGCAATGTTTTATTTGTGAATGACACATTTTGATTATCAAGGCTGAATACTTACTCATTAAGCTTCCTGGTAATATGAACATCTATGGGCGTTGTCCAGGGTACTATTCATTCTCTCTCTCTCTCTTTTTTTTTTTTGTCAGCTCTTTCTTTTCTAGCAGTTTCCTGCACTGCAGCAAAGTCATTGCTGACAAAGCACAAGTCAACAATACCAGTGAAAATAGGAATCTAAGAGATGTCTGATATTCCTAGTACTAAATTCAATAGTTCATCTTCAGATAATTGTTTTGTTTTACATTTCATATGTGCTGTTTAGCAACCAAGAGAGTAAGCAAATAAATGATGCTCAATATGCTTGAAAATCAGTCCTGTGCAGGCAACAAACCTAAATAATGCAGTTTCCAAACATGCATAGCATAAGGTTTCCCACACTACTAATGGAATGTGAGGTCCTTTAGTAAAGACAGCTGGATGTTACTTCTATTTTTTTATATTTACCATGAAACTACTTAACATAAATGAGCTCAGAGACAGCCATCTGTACCACATGGAAGCATATATGCTTAACATTTATGTTAATGCTGGGGCAATAATAAAGCGAGAGGCTACTTAAGTCTGTGGAAGCATCTTCCTCACCAGGAAGCACAGACAAAGGTTTAGTGGAACTGGACGGGCTGGATATTAGCGGGGGATGCACTTCATCCTCACAAAGTTGGGACCTGATCCTCTCTGTCTTTGTCTTCACCTTCTGAGATACTGCTGGCTTCTCATGGACAACAGTTCCCTCCAATGTGCTTTTTTGCACACTCAAGGTGCTTGTCTGTATGGAGGCATCTTGGCCTATGGGAAAATGGGAGACTGTGAAGGAAGGTCTGTACTGGGAAGCAACAGGCTGAAAGTTTTGAACCTAGCCAGTGCATTAGCTTATGTGGCTACTGCCTGAAATATGTGTGTTCATCATTAATATCTATAAGCTTGCATTTTTTTGGCCGCAAATATTTTATTGCTATGTCTGGATGGTAATGATCCTTCTCAGTCTTGGACTTTCAGAAAGGAGTTATTGCTCAGCTTCTCTGGCTTACGGACCAAATTCATTTCATGTATCATGATATTTTCTCAGACTAAAATCAGTGTGCTAAGCACCAGAGCAACATACTTAGACACCCTAGCTTGAAGTACAGCAGTTTTTGACCAAAGATTTGATTTAAGATTGACTTGCTCCTACTGCAGCTGACAAAACACACCACTGTAGCGTCTAATAGCTAAACAGTCTGTGTGCAGCAGTGATGAACAGATCCCACACCATCTTAAAAACATGGAAACACACAGGAGAAATGATTTTTTCAGATCTTTCCTACTCTTTTTTCCCTCTCCCTCCACCCTTCTCCCTCCCATCCTCCAAGCTTACAAAAATAGCATTTTTTTAATATATAGTTTTTTCTCCCCTGTGGATTTCCTGATTGTTCTTTAAGTCACAGTGCATAGAAACCACGATGATTCATGCAGTCTAGAAGGAGCTCTGGAGTTTGACTAGTCTGATCCCCTGCTTGTATCGGGGTAACTTCTAGGTTAGATACATGTGTAGAATCCGTTTGTTTGAGTCTTGTAAAGCAGCTTTGTATTTCAAAGGTGTTATTCTGGCACTTACTTCCATCTCCTCTTCAAAACACAGTTTACATAAGGCCTAGGAATTAGCTGACAGAAATGTTTCTCTCTTCCCTTCCGCAGGACTGGCTATCTCACCATCTTTATGAAAATACAAAATTATGGCTTTTCTATCTCACGGGAAATGCAAGAGATGTAAAGATGTCTGCTAATGGCTAGAATTTATAGTGAAATATTGTTATGGTAAGATTAATTAATTAATTAATTAATTTTGGTGGGTGTAACATCTTATTGTTCCAAAGTAAATGAAATTGGTGGTTTGAAAGGCTTATAAAGTAATACATTTCTCCAGGTAGGGAAAATGAAATAGAAAAAAAATGACAATAGAATTATTTAATCAATTCTCTTATAGATTGCGGAAAAAACAATACAAAACAAAAAACTTGCTACTAGTATTTAAAGTAACTAATGTTTTGAGTTCAGAAATTATCCCTAGTTCTAAATTTCTGCTTTACTTCAAAAATGTAATTCACTGTATTCACCCATGCCCCATTTCTATAATGAGTAAAAAAAGCACTGAATGTGCAATTCTAATATTCAGTATTTATTCATTATAATGTTCAGTATTTATTCAATTTATTAAAAAATGATGTCATTGTTTGATAGTCTTATCTTAATAAAGCCCACTTGATTTGGAAAAATTAACTTGGGAAAATTATACGCTAATATTATAGTTCACACTTCTGCAAGGATTCTACAGTCTAGTTCACTGAAGTTTTTTCAGCAATGGAAAAATTAATTTAAAAGTGAAGTTTTTTTAAAAACAAATTAGGTTTTGAGAAATACTAAGGGAAATAAAAAGATTTTGGGTATGTTAAGAATTTTGCATGTGTGTAGCACTTCCCTTACAAGCTGCTCACTTGTCAACACAGGCATGAATTCACGATGTCTAAGCCCAAGTATACTCTTGTGTTTTCTGTTTCTTACATGTGGGTGAACACTGATTTGTACATTGAACCCAATTATAAACCAAACAGCGCTGTCTATATATTTTATTCATGGCCTTTAGGAGTCAAAAATAGATTGCTGAAGTACTGCAGAAAAAGGAGCTGCTGAGAAAGGGTGGGTTAGGCTATTTGTCTTTGACATACCACAGGTTAATATTGGGTTAACAGCCCTTAGGTCAGAACATGGAGATTGCAGAGGATGCCAAATGTTAGGCAGTGAAATGGCAGATTAACAGGCATCTATATCAGCTATAAGCCTACTGCAAGTAAAATTTAAAGAGAAGGCAGAAGATTTCCATTTTGATGTTCCTGCATAGACCAAAGAAAATGAAGGAAACATATTATAAAAACAGTATCATCGTATTATTTACAAATATTCATATTCTTTAGCCCATTGGATATTTAATTTTTACTTAATCTTCTGCCACTTTCCCTCTCAGTGAAAAAAAAAAAAGTTTATATATGCAAGATTTTTTTCTTCAGAAAATTCTGATATATTTCTTGATGCTTCTGTTGTCTTATTAACAGAAGCCTTTTTTTTAATCAGTCCTGAAAAGTTTTGCTGATTGTTCAAAATATGTCAATACTCATTATGTTTTTATATTTTATTTTTTATCCCCATATTTTCTAGATGGCGATAGTTTCTTTCAATACTATCACAAAAGGTTTGTCTTAATATGAATCTGTATTGTTTAAAATAATTCCTAGTAAACCAAAAAATAATATTTTTTGTAAAAATTAGAATTTCTAGGTTAATATCTCACAAAATATGTAGCAACATTTTGAAATGAATGTACATGGATGATTTTTAATTCTGCAAATTTTATTTCAGTTATTTTTAGGTGTGGTATGCCTCATCAATGCAAGTTCATAAGAAATACCTTGAACAAGGATAAGAGTTCAGGAATATTTAATCCCACAAAAGTCTGCCAAATGCTGAGGCATAGATTCTGTCTTATTCTTTCTTGTGTCTCAGACTTTTTTTTTTTTTTTTTTTAAAGAAGGGAAGGTTTTGTTCTGCTGCCAAGCGTAGACTATTGTGGTAGAGGTGGAGCAGTTTGTGAGACGCAGTGATTTCTAGGACCACTTTCAGTTTCTTTTAAGCATTCTTTAGCTTACTTTGGTAGCATTAACAATCTGCAGCTGTAGTAGATTTCTCGTTATTTATTTACATTCTAGAGTAAGGAATGCTATAAAGGGTTATGGATTTCCTTTTAATCTGAAATCTGTTTGGCAAAAGGACTACATTTTCTGTTTTGATTTGATCATCCAGATAGCTCAGTTAATGTCTGTGATCCCTAGGTTCTTATTACAGTAGAAGTAAATAATCATTATAAGAATGACTAAATTATCACAATTTCTTGTCAAAGCTTTTAAAGAAAAACAGAAACTTAAAGGTAGCTTAAATATGACAGTGATGTGAAGAAGAAGCTAAGAAATATAAAAATAATAGATGAAAAAATAGTGGAAAGAATTTTAGAATTGCCACACATACTGGAAGAATATGTATGCACTGCTCACATATCTTATTTCAAAATTGATATCACTTAAGCTAAAACAAGTATACATGTTGCACTACCTTTCATCATGGACAATTTAATGAAAATATTTACATAGTGTTTTGCAACATGTACGAAAATGCCACCACATACCAAAAAGGAGGATACAGAGAACAAAATAAAGAACAACACATCCAATCATTCTTATCAAGGAAATTTAATGAAATATTGATTTCAGTTCTGTTCACACTATTTCTTTTTTGCTCCTTCCCCCTTCAAAAATATAAATAAAAAATAAAAAATTCAAGATCCATAGGGTCAACTATAATACTCATAAAAGAGGGACTTCTGTAAACTAAAATCTGGATGAGGTAGAATTACTTGAAACTCCGTTTAAGTCAGAGAAAAGAATGCAGGAGACGGAAGCAACAAGTAGTAACTGTTGCAGAAAGGAGACTTAGTCAGATACTTCTATTCACTCCCTTTTAATAGAACACAGAAAGAAATTAAATGACAGTATGTATAGAAAATGCTTAAGAAGAAATTATTTTACACAGTGTATAATTAACCTGAGAAGCTTGGTGCTATGATGCATTGGTGGAAACAGAAACTTAGCAGATAGAATCACAGAATGGTTTGGGTTAGAAGGAACCTTAAAGATCATCTAATTACAACCCGCCTGCCATGGGCAGGGACACTTTCCACTAGATCAGGTTTCTCAAAGCCCCATCCAATCTGGCTTTAAACAGTTCCAGGAATGGGGCATCCACAGCTTCTCTGAGCAACCTTTTCAAGTGCCTCACCACCCTCAGAGGAAAGCATTTATTCCTTATAGCTAATGAAAATCAACCTCTTTTTTAAATTATTATTTTTTATTTTTTCTTCATTTAAAGCCATTCCCTCTTGTTCTATCACTACACCAAGAGTCTCTCCCTAGCTTTCCTGCAGGACCTCTTTAGGTACTGAAAGGCTGCTATAATGTCTCAAAAATCTAGATCTTATGGATCTAGAATTAAGAAAATACTTTATTCTATGAAAGGAAGTTCTGCCTTATTTATTTATTTATTTAATACATAGGGATAATAAGGACAACCAGGATCCAAAACAGTGTTGAAAATAATTCAGGGGATGGAAATGTTTATGCTTTTATTAGAGGCAAGAAGAACAATAGATGAAGATTTAAGAACTCTATTTATGCAAAGCTTATTCCATGCTGTGGCCTGTGAGATTTTATCAGTGGGAAAGCACAGAAAGCATTAAACCAGTTCCTGGTGGAGATGGGATATTGATCTCATATGGACTAGAGTTCTTCTCTGATAGAGTCATGGAAACTTCTATGTTGGAAAAGACCTTCAAGACCCTCAAAAGCCCAACCATCAACCTGACCTACTGGATTCTATCACTAAAGCTTAGTGCCACATCCAAGCCTCTCTTAAATGCCTACAGGGATGGGAACTCTACCACTTCCTTTGGCAGTTCATTACAACTCTTGACCCTCAATTCCTCTTGAATTGAGATTGTTCCTAATGTCCAATTTAAACCTCCCCTGGTACAACTTGAGACTGCTGATGACAACACTCTTTTCTTTTAGGTCATTTGGGTAGAAAGTATTTAGGGATCTGAGAATATCTGGAGTTCCTAATCTTTATAAAAATCAAAGTTGGAGAACAGTGGAGAAAATACAGTTGTTTCTTTTATAGCTGTTTCCTCATTTTAGCACTGAAAGTGTTAAGGGAGTAAGAAAAAGAAGGAGATGGTACTTAAAAGAAGGAAATATATAGTAACTTGTCCATCTGTCTCTGTCATCATACACAGATGTATACAACACTGTATCAAAACTACCTAAATCATACCTGAAAAATGTTTGTAAACACTTCCAGACACAGATTTTGCTTCAGTCTCCTGGTTGTTGAGGGTACTTCTTTCTCAATGTCTAACCTAATTATATTACTATTCTATTACATTTTAACTAGCTTCCGATTACCCTTAATTTGTAGGATTTGCCTTAGAATGAATAACACAATTCAGGTGAGCACCAGATGCTATTAAACAAACAAACAAAAAACCAACAAAAATAAACTGAACAAAACCCAAAGTTTACTAATTGAAAAGGTAATATTGTAAACATGAACAGAATGAAAACTTTAAACACAGTTCCTTGGAAGAGTAATTCTAAGGAATGACAAGTTTGTCCATCACACTCCAAAAATGTTTCACTCTGTAACAAACACTAGTGATTTTAAAATCAATGGTGATTAACTGTTTCACTGCTTACAGGCATGACATAAGCAACCAGTGCACTAGCCTACCATCTCCTCGGAGATTTACTGTGGGAGAAGTCTTAAGTGACTGTACACATCTCTTAAAGTTTTTAAAAGTTTTTACCTACTTTTTTAGGTTATATTTTCAGTACGAATTTAAAATATGAAATTGTGAAGTGAAAATTAAAAAACTGAAAATTGATGGCACACATTAGAATAATAATAATAAAAAAAAACATTTTAAATGTTTTATAACTGTTGCATTTTTCCATAATTATTATTTTAAACTCAAGCTATTTGCTATTTCTGGATCTGAGACAAAGGGATTAAAATTCTAACAATATAGGAAACTATCAACTCTAGATTCCTGAAATGCAGAAAATGTTACCCCTCCTGCAGTTTTACTAGAATAAAAGCAAAGAAAAAAACAAAAACAAACCAACAAACAAAAAATAGAACAAACAAACAAACAAAAAAGACAAAACAAAAAGCAATCATTTTACTTCCAACTATTTTGCAAGGAAGAATTTATGAGTGTGAAAATTAAAACAAATTTATTATGCTTGTATAATTAATGCAATATTTTATTGTGTGATCTATTACTCTGCTCTGAGATCAGCCATTTAGAGTAAACATATTTAATATTGTTTGCCTACAATGCTAGCACAGTCCTTACTGACAAACAGAAAATTTATTAGGTAGCTATGCATTTTCCAGCTAGGGTATGAATCATCCTTTAAGATTTCTGTTTCTAAAGAGAGTTCAAAAACTATCTACAACAAAGGAAGTGAGAAATCATAATGTGAGCCTTTGTCTCCTAGATCTTGAGAATTTCAGGTTCAGAGCAAGTACTCACATCAATATGAAGATTAACAACATTTATCTGTAGTTGATTCATTTATCACTTGCTTCAGTCTCTGCTTTTGTATTCATGAATTGGAATGTGCGTTGTTCTCAGCTGAACTTCTATGCTTCTGTGTTTCCCAGCAATTAACATCCCTGACATCCTATCTCAAGATAAGATTTTCATCTCAGAAGATTCATAGGAACTGAATTGCAGTCTCTCATAATTAAGTTAGCTTTTTGATAATGACCCATTGTAACAAGGGCTAAAGGAAGCCCATTTCTTTCCAGTTACTAGCCTCTCTAGTCTTTGCATTTTACATTTTAAGTGGAGTACTATCAACATCACCTGAGTATCTCAAGACTTTGAAGGTTTTTGGAAAGCTAATTAGCTAGATATAAGTAACCCAAGTCGTCTTGGAAGAATGGGAAGCAGCTGCTGTATGCAGACATAATGTGAAGTGCTTCGCTTAGCTTCTAATTAGACTTTATATGTGAAGCAGTCAAGGATTTACAAGGAAAGGGTGGGAGGATCTGTAAAGTCCTGAAAGTTCCTCATGTGTGTAGCTCTGTATGGTGTTCATGTTTTGTGCTAAAGCACGTGTTAACAACAGCATGTCTGCTGTCTTGCAATTCATGTGGTGGTTGTATCCATCCTTTGTTCATTCAAAAAGAACAGGTAAGATATTTGAGTGCCACTTACTATGTATGATAAAATAAACATCAACTCTATCTTTTCTATGCCTTCTCTGTCAAGAAGATACTAGTGGTATCTGCAAGAGGCTCTTTCACAGTGGATTTGTTAACAATATTAGTTGCAACCTTAGTTCCAAAAAACATTGAGTAGAGGGGATAGGAGTCTTCAAAAGGGGCAGCTGTCTACTATAGTGTTATTTTGAGGACTAATCACTTACAGTAGTAGGATTTTTTGAAAAACCTGTTCTCATTCTGGAGCAGGCATTGCTGGAAAAGCCTGTTCTCATTCTGGAGCAGGTATTGCTGAAAAAGTTATCCCGATTGTAGCCTTAGTATTTCCTAGTGGAATTAAAAAGTTTGTTATCAGTGAAAATTTTCTATCTGAGATTAAAAACAAAACAAACAAACAAACAAAAAAAGCACAAGTAGCCATCCAGTGTTTTTCTTCTGTTGTTCCAGCTTAAGTATCCAAAGAGATTGTTTTATTTGAAAATTACTAATCCACAGATGATGTTAGTAAATATTCAGAGAATGCTTTTTTTTTTTTTAATTTCTTCTTTTAAAATTTCTGAAAGAAGTCATTGACTCCAGAAGAATACTATCTTTCACTGATGTGAAGAATTACAGAAATAGAGTTGCAAACTGGTGCATAATTTTGTGATAGTAAGTCATAACAGTGTTGTGAAAATCTAAGCATACTTACAGCAATGTTTGTTTTAATTAAACAACTTTCATTTATGTTTTTATTTATTGCTTTACATTGAATTAAAATCCACTTCAAAATTCACATAGTGAGAACTTGTTTGAAATATGTAATATGAGTGTTTTTTATAGTACAGGTGAAAACAGTTCAATGGTTGGATTTGAAATTTCTGTTATTTTTTTCATGTGATCTTATCAGAATAAGTAAAAAGAGACTTTGAAGGAGCTTTGCATTTAAGAAGAAATCTAAGCTATTACCTAGCCTTACATTTACTGAAAATGGATGGGAGGCTGGTTGTGGGAAAATATTTTTCTCTTAAAGTAAGTGGGAATATCAGGCATGCTCTTGATAGTTGATAAATGGCATTCAGTCAAAACAGTGTTCAAAGTTACTAAAAATAATCATAAATTACTGACTAGATCTGGATTTATTTGTAAAAATGGTGTAAAACTGTCATTGCCTTTGAAAGGTAAAGCCAACTATAAAATCTGCTACTATTGTCTGCTGTACAGGCTTTTTACATAAATACATATTTCTAAATAACATTAAAATTCAGATTACCAAATAATATACAGTATGTTTTGAATTCTGGTAGTATCAGTGCAGGTGGAGTGGTAGCAATATGTATCAGAAAGGCATAAGAAAAAAGATATTTAAGGAGATTCTCTGAGGTCTAATTTTTGTCCATATATTTTACTACAGAGGATATAATCAAACTCTATAAAACATGAACACGTAGGTTAATGAACAACATTATAAATACTTTATAAATACTTCTGTTCATTTGTGAATATTCTTATGGCAAGTAATGATTTCACTGAAAAATCTACTGAAATTAAGTTAAAACAAACCAAACAACAACAAAACAGAAGAAATAATTATAAAAAATGTTATTCTCATCTTTTTTTTTTTCCACCCACATATTTGTATTGACCTAAAAATTCTCTATCAGGTTGCCAGGAAATATATTTTCCCCTTTATTTGTCATTGGTTCAGTCACCAGAAGTAGTGATTAAATTTTCTACTAATCTTGTAGCATATTTCCATAGATGTTCTCCGCCTGCTTAGGAAAAAACAGTTGTTTTTTTTTTTTAATTTCACTTCTCGTGTGTATAATACAGCTAGTGAAAATATTTTATTTTTGATGCAATACTCACCTTCTACACTTCTAAATTGTCTGGGAGTCTGAAAATATAATACTTTACATTATTTTGAATATTAAAAACACAAGGTGAACATTTATAAATACTATTCAAGTGCAAAATGTACTGTATCCATTAAGTGTTTCTGTAGTGGTACAACTACAGTTGAAGAATATGCTTCCTCTGAAAAGTTACTTTTCTTTTTCCTTCTCAGAATACTATATAGTAAAAATACTTTTTTCTTGTTTCTGTATAAAGTGGTTTTTTTTTTTTTTCCCCTTTGTGTTCATTTAAACCAGACAGGGATGTCAACTAATCACAAAAATACAAAATAAATAATCATGATTTTTGTTTCTTAGGGTTACTGGGGGTACTGTTTCCTGCTTTGCTGGTATTTCTTTTTATTTTTTTATATATTTTTTTTCCCTTCCTCCAATCTTAGTCAACTTTCACAGAATCACAGAATCGTCTAGGTTGGAAGAGACCTCCAAGATCATCTAGTCCAACCTCTGTCCTAACACTAACAAGTCCTCCACTAAACCATATCACTAAGCTCAACATCTAAATGTCTCTTAAAGACCTCCAGGGATGGCGACTCAACCACCTTCCTGAGCAGTCCATTCCAATGCCTAATAACCCTTTCAGTAAAGAAGTTCTTCCTAATATCCAACCTAAACCTCCCCTGGCAAAACTTTAGCCCATTCCCCCTCGTCCTGTCACCAGGCACGTGGGAGAATAGACCAACCCCCACCCCTCTACAGCCTCCTTTAAGGTACCTATAGAGAGCGATGAGGTCTCCCCTGAGCCTCCTCTTCTCCAGGCTAAACAACCCCAGCTCCCTCAGTCGCTCCTCGTAAGACTTGTTCTCCAGACCCCGCACCAGCTTTGTTGCCCTTCTCTGGACTCTCTCGAGCACCTCCATGTCCTTCTTGTAGCGAGGGGCCCAAAACTGAACGCAGTACTTGAGGTGTGGCCTCACCAGAGCCGAGTACAGGGGGACAATCACTTCCCTAGACCTGCTGGCCACACTGCTTCTTATACAAGCCAGGATGCTGTTGGCCTTCTTGGCCACCTGAGCACACTGCTGGCTCATATTCAGCTGCCTATCAACCAGTACTCCCAGGTCCTTCTCTGCCAGGCAGCTTTCCAACCACTCATCTCCCAGCCTGTAGCGCTGCTTGGGGTTGTTATGCTCCAGATGCAGGACCCGGCACTTGGCCTTGTTGGACTTCATGCAGTTGGCCTCAGCCCATCGGTCCAGCCTATCCAGATCCTCCTGCAAAGCCTTCGTTTCCTCGAGCAGATCGACACACGCACCTAACTTGGTGTCGTCTGCAAACTTACTGAGGGTGCACTCGATCCCCTCATCCAGATCATCGATAAAGATATTGAAGAGGACTGGCCCTAGTACTGAGCCCTGGGGGACTCCACTAGTAACCGGCCTCCAACTGGATTTGGCTCCATTCACCACAACTCTTTGGGCCCGGCCGTCCAGCCAGTTTTTAACCCAACAAAGCGTACGCCAGTCCAAGCCACGAGCAGCCAGTTTCTTGAGGAGAATGTTGTGGGAAACAGTGTCAAAAGCCTTACTGAAGTCAAGGTAGATCACATCCACAGCCTTTCCCTCATCTACTAAGCGTGTCACTTGGTCATAGGAGGAGATCAGGTTCGTCAAGCAGGACCTACCTTTCATAAACCCATGCTGACTGGGCCTGATTGCCTGGTTGCCCTGTAAGTGCCGCATAATGACATTCAAGATAATCTGCTCCATGAGCTTCCCTGGCACTGAGGTCAAACTGACAGGCCTATAGTTCCCCGGGTCTACCCTCCGGCCCTTCTTGTAGATGGGCGTCACGTTTGCTAGCCGCCAGTCGACTGGGACCTCCCCTGATAGCCAGGACTGTCGATAAATGATGGAAAGCGGCTTGGCCAGCTCCTCCGCCAGTTCGCTCAGTACCCTCAGGTGGATCCCATCTGGCCCCATCGACTTGTATACATCCAAGTGTTGTAGCAGGTCGCCAACCATTTCCTCGTGGATAGTGAGGGCCACATCCTGCTCCCCATCCCCTTCCACCAGCTCAGGGTACTGGGTATCCAGAGAACAACCAGTCTTGCAGCTAAAGACTGAGGCAAAGGCGGCATTGAGCACCTCAGCCTTTCCCTCATCTTTTGTAACTAAGTTCCCCCCGCATCCAGTAAAGGATGGAGATTCTCCTTAGTCCTCCTTTTTGTGTTGATGTATTTGTAAAATTGTTTTTTGTTATCCTTAACGGCAGTAGCCAGATTGAGCTCCAGATGAGCTTTGGCCTTTCTAATTTTGTCCCTGCACAGCCTCGCAACATCCTTATAGTCCTCCTGAGTAGCCCGCCCTCTTTTCCAAAGATTATAAACCCTCCTTTTTCTCCTAAGCTCGAGCCACAACCCTCTGTTCAGCCAGGCCGGTCTAGTTCCGCGTCGGCTCGTCTTTGGGCACATGGGGACAGACCGCTCCTGAGCCATTAAGATTTCCTTCTTGAGGAGTGCCCAGCCTTCCTGGACTCCTTTGCCCTTCAGAACCTCCTCCCAAGGGACTCTGCCAACCAGTGTCCTGAACAGCTCAAAGTCAGCCCTCCGGAAGTCCAAGACAGCGGTTTTCCTGGTCCCCTTCCTGGCTTCGCCAAGAATAGAGAACTGAACCATTTCGTGGCCACTCTGCCCAAGACAGCTCCCGACCACCACATCTCCCACCAGTCCATCACTGTTTGTGAGCTGTTTGTGAACAGTGAACTTTCCATTACTTTTTGAAGTATTCCATTGGAAACTTTAACTGCACATAAAAGCTTGTTTTGGACTAGCTGTTTAACACAGGTACAAAAGGTGTAGGAGATCCAATTCCAATTAAACAAGGTGAAGTGATTTTCATATAGTGTTTTCAACCAGAGAGTTATAAGACAGCACCATATATAGCTCTAGGGGTATGAATCCTTCCTCATTCATATTTATTAGATGCATCTGGCACTTCCTTATAATTTATATGCAGTAAATTTCTATAATAAATACTAAATATACATACCACACATTCACTATCCTGCTATTATGTCTTTTTGATAATTTAGTGGTAGATATGCTTTGCATCTCAAACATTTTCTTATACTGACTTTATATAACAATGAGTGGAACTGTGGCTTAGTATGATTACTAATTGCTTAGGAAAAAGTTCCTTTCTGTATTCATGATATCAGAAAGAGCTGTTTGGTTTCTCTATGCATGTTAGAGGCAGCATAATGATGTGGTAAAAAAGATAAGAAAAACAAATAATAAACAGTAAGGTATAAACTTTTTTTTTTTAATTTATTGGAACTGAGGAAAGAGTTACTCTTTTGTACTAAAGAAACCTGTTCTAGAGGGTTTGCCACCCCTTCTTTAGTAGTGTGGCTTACTATGCCACACACTGTCCTCATGACCTTGTTTGAGACGCTCACTGCTGGAGTTTGAGAGAGGTTGTGGTCAAGCAGAAATGTTCTGTTTTTTCCATGAGAAAAACTCAATAACAATGATGGAAATTCAGTGTGCACACTGCTCCTGCCTGGCCTGGTGCAAATAATAGGGATTAGTGAGAAAAAGGTGTAAGTGTTTCCTGCATGTAATATGTCTGCAGCTGCTCCTGGAAGCAGCCTTGTGGCTGTATTGCAGGAAGGGGAAAGTTTCTTCTTCCCAAACATGCTTTGGACAGTATGGGAACTAGTCTCTGACAATGCAAGCAAAGAAGATGTCACCGTATATACTGAGTTAAACTGCTGGTGGAAAATGAGAGGGACAGAAAAAACAGCGTTGCTTTGAAAGTGCCAGAAACTAGCTAGGTAGTTTCCAACAGTTGAAACACCAGTGCTAATGATGGCAGTAAACACTTCCTGAGTGCTTTTCTATCATGTGATGTCAGTGAAATATCTGGTTAAGACTAGCAGGTGGAATCTGCTTGCTGTTGTATGAACCCTGTCAGTGATACTAACTCATCATCCTTTTATTTTTGCTTTGCATGTGTCAATAGTTCTGGTAGCAATAAGGAATTATTACAGAAAAGCATACTGTTGGTAATGCTGTTATTATCCTGATCTCAGGTGAACTGGAATCCCAGTGTCATGTTGGTCTGCCTTCTCTGCTGAAATAGCTATTTGTGAAGCTGATGACGTGTTCAGGTTAAACACAGTCATATATCAGGAACTCAGCCTTTGCTAGAATGAGCAGGAAATTAATTTGAAAACAAATGGAACAGGAGACATAGAGTAGCTGTTAAAAGATGACAGAATAACTAAAATGTGTCTGCAATATGTCTAGGGAAGTGGAACAGAGGAAAATATTGAAATCATAAATACACAAGGTGCAGACACTGATTACTCAAAGGATGATCTTGAAAGCAAAGCATTAGATTGAATTCTTAGATTCATGTTGCCAAGGTGTAGAGAGCTAGTGGGTGGGGGGTGGTGTCAAGTTATTTTCATCTCTGTTTTTGATACTGAAATGTACGTTACTTGAATCATTAAAATTAGACTTTTCAAAGGAATAGACATGAGCCTTAAATTTGATTACTGAGACTGTTTTTTTACAGGCCAGATCCCATAGATGGAGACAAATGGTTTGTGGGATCACAAATACTGTCCTTCAGTAACAAGGGGACAAATGTGGCACAATTTGGAAGGTTGTTATTTTGGCCCCTACCAGTTAGTGCTTCTGCCACTGATTCTGCTCCTACTGTGCAAGAAGTTTGGGTTCAATTCTCCAGTATGTTAAATGGATGGAGCCTTGCAAAATGAATTTATTACTGAGCAAAGACTTCTTTGTGAATCAGTATGCTCACAACACAAAAAATAAAAAATAAGAAATAAATAAGTATATCAACTGACAGAAATGTACAACTTTTTAGTTACCAGAGATTTGAAAATTGTTATAACTTAGAGTTTAGAGGGGAGGAAGGGAAAGGGAGGGAATTGAAACAAACATTTCCCCATCTCCCCTATGTTCTCCAAAAATAAACCAGCCAAACTTCACTGGTCTAGTGCTTGTCCATCAGAATTAAGATACCGTGGATTTACCCAACTGTTTGCTTTTGGTCAGCAGTGGTCATCAATTTAATGAGAGTGAAATGAAAACAAACGAACAAAAAATGCACAGGCTTTGAGGTTAACGTAGATTTTTTCATTATAACACTTAAATGCAGCATTTCATAATTTCTGTTTTGAAAATTCTTTCCTAAATTTTAAGGCTGATATTTTGCTGTAAAAATGCACACAGCTTTTAATGAAGATGATAATTTTTTCTTCAGATTGTGATGTATAAAATTTTGTCCTTACTGAGTGTATTTATGAATGAAGAATGAAATGTGAGTCTCTATTAAATAAAGTTTCAGACCTTGTATTGAATATTGCAGTTTGGTCTATATAAAGAACTCTCTGCGATTTACCATATATTCCAATAAGTAGTGAAACATACCAAAATAATAGGGCTTTTACCAGTGTAAGAACATTAAGGCTCTGGAAATGCACAGAAACACTTCTCTGCAAGATCAGTTGATGAAGATTGTTTACCACAGAAGAGATTAAGGTCTGTAATTTTGAAACATGCCTTTCATCTCAAATGCATATAATATGTAACGTGTGTTTTGTTCTGATGTGCAAAATCATTCATATTTGAGATTTATTCTGAAATCCTTATTATGTCAGGAGGAAAACCTCTTTTGGGAAGGTAAAGTACATTTATGGCAAAGTATGTTTATTTTTTTTACATTATGTGTCTTTGTGTGTTGCATATTCAAAGCTCTTATTCTATGCTGCCTTAGGTACCCTTCAAGATCCTTGCTTCATCTCTGAGCTGTGTGAAATTGTATATACATAATGCTATTAAAATAGCAACCATCAAGACATCTTTCAGACCACGTCAACCTGCTTTTTTACTACATTTGGTTCAGGTAGTAAGAACTACCTTAAGAAGAAGGGTGCTTCCCATTACATTAGCAGGTGGTCAGCTGTGTGTAGCTGAAGCAGGAGTACTTCCCATGCCAGCAGGACTGTATTTGCTGATGGTCAGCGTGTATGTGAGGTGTGTGGGGGAAGCAATTGGACTGTGCACTTAGTCACATGGTCTAAACTTTTGGGTAGACCTGTGCGGTGCCAGGAGTTGGACTTGATGATCCTTATGGGTCCCTTCCAACTCAGGATATTCTATGATTCTATGATCCTTACATTATAACTTACGTTCAGTCTGCAGCTCTCAGATGATTGCACTTGTTATGTATAATCTAAACTTTCTATATATCAGGAGGACACAGGACTGGCTCTTTATTACTGTATGAATTTTCTTTGGATAACTGGTAGAATTAAGTATAGAGAATGGGGATGTAAACTGAGAAGTGTTTAGATGTTATAGCTTTTTGTCATTTGGCATTTAAACTCTATTATTATAACAAATTGGTAATAATAGTAATTAATGTTCTCTTTAAAATCTTGATTTATGGTCAGAGATATATGTTCCTCAGAACTGAGAGGAAAACATTCAGAATATGTGGCAATGAGGGTTTTATTTATTCATTTATTTATTTTAAATTCAGATTCCTTTTGTGTTGCTTCATTTTCCAGGTTGTCACTAATTTTTTTAAGAACAACTTCTCCAGTTCCACTAAACTTCTTATATTTTAAATTTATTTATTTCTCAGGTCCATGGGAGCACCAGCTTTGTTTCATATTAATAGTTTTTTATGTTGTTAGCCAGAAAGCAGAAATACTTTTTTTTTTTTTTTTTGAAGTGACTCATGCAGTCTTCAGGTCATCAGGAAAAAATTTTAAATGTTTTCAAAACACTGATCCCAAGGTGTTCCTAAAAATGCATCAGAAGAATATTCTCACTTGTCCACCTAATCTTTTACATTCAGTTTGGAATGCTGTTGCTCCTGTTGTTATGTGCTCTTTTATCTTTAATCATTTTTTACAATCATCATCATCGTAATTGTTTTCCATGAAGCCTCTATTTTAAATCTTCAGAATGTATTATTGCTATTTCAGCTTTCTTCATTGAATATTCATGTCTAGAATGAGTCTTATTACAGCTTATAGTTTCACCTGTAGTTTTTCCTGTAGGCATCCGAAATGCACTATTATGATGTTATTTCTAATTCTAGTTTCATTTTTGCTTTTTCTCATAGCATTTTCTCCTGCCGATCAGATATTGAAAATTTCTTTAAAAGAGATTTTTTCTTTAAAAATTTTCTTTAAAAGGAAAATCTGAAGATCCATTAGGATAATTTCATTAAGTTCTCAGTTTACAGCTCCAAATAGTGATTTGTCTTTATATTTTACTGAATATACAGACTTCAATATCTGGAGGTTTTCTTTTTGTCTAGTTGGATTTAAAATTACAAAGATGTATCTCTTCATTCTGGCCTTAATTTAATTTACTCCATTTTATTATTTTTGTTTCCAAGACCTGAAGTACCAAATCCGTTTTCTCATTGCTAGGATTTCTTGTTCTGACTCAGTGTTCATTGTATAAGGGATAGATTTTGCATGAGAACAGGTTGATTCATTTATGCTGGTATAATACATACATATTTATTTCTGAGTTCTCTAAAACCCTGGTTTGCATCAAAATTCTGGAGCATTCACTGTTCAGTATTATGCTCTGCCAAAACTATTAAGCTATCTAGGGTGCGATCTATCTATCTAGATATATTTATCCATCTGAAGGTTTATATATAAATATCTATCTAAGTATACATTCATATATACATGCCTAAAGCTATATGTAAATAACACCTATATACATAAAAGCTTTGGATATAGCGTAGCTATTAACAGATAGAAAAACATTGACTACTATGAACATATGGCAACTCCCAGATTCTACAGTAATGTGCATTTAATTCAAAGTATGACCTTTCAGTGGACCTCACGCATCTGGAAGACCAAATTCTGCCTTCTTTCTTGGGACCAAAATCCTACTGATTTTAGTGGAATGTGGAAAACAGTGATAAGATTATGAGGAGATTGCTCATCTGGTGCATTAAACAACTTGTGGAAGTGGAAAAAAATACATCTGCATCAGCTGTTGCTATGAAGCTCAAAATACTTGGTGCCTGACTTGATCAACATTTTGCTATTCTCCTTGCTATAATTAAATCCTCTGTGTAATTTTAGAGTGTTTAAAGGATAACAAGTGACTTTAGTAAAGGCATGAAATTTCAGATAAGTTGCTATTACCGTACTAGGAATATCAAGTGGTCAACAAAATGTTAGAATGATGTCACAGAAATTTATTCTCCCCAAAGTTAATCTATTTCTACACTAGCAATCCATGTTCTATGAAAGATGAACTTCATTCTGTCAAATTAAAATGGTATAATTGAGAGAAAACTTTCTACTACATTTTTTTTCTGTATTCTATCACTTAAATGCTGCCTTGCTGCAGAGTTGGATGTATTCAAAAGGAGAACTGGTTAAACCTCTCAAATAAATTACTTTCACTGGAGTTGCTTATGGGAGAACAATTCTTGCCCTGACCTCAAAGCACTCTCATCTAAAAATGCGAAGTACATGCAAGACATTGAAAAATCTTGTCAGACAAATGAATTCTGTATCATTTTGAATGTAGTCTGCACCCACATTTTTAGGAAACACTTAAAGCTAAGTGTCTGCATTATCATTTGTATTTCATTAGCACCTAAAGGCCTCAAGTGAGGTCAGACCTGGAAGCATTAGAGAAATAGAAGTACAGGATAATATACTTATCCTATCCCCAAACATCTGTCATTAAGTTGAAAGAAGTAGAAAGGTGGAGAGTGGAACACTGACTCGTGAAGGAGCACAGCGGATCCCTGTCACCAGAGCACAGATTTCCTGAATCCCATTCCAATGCCTCCTTTGCTTGGCCTTGGCAATTCTAACACACCACAGATAAGGAAGAAACACAGTTTGGCCAAGGAGGAACACAGGTACCATAATATTTTTCATGAAGATTTTCATGATTTTATGCTACTGGGACAGCAATATCATAATGTTGCATGGTGATCACATGGGTTGAACTCTCAGGAAGTATAGCTAATGCAACTTCAGCACAGTGGTTTAACTAACTAGTTACAACCCATAATTAGTTCAACTTTCTGTCAATCAGGAATCATCGCAGCATCATAGGCATTTTTCAAAACTCATTTTCTCTGTTGAGGAAAAGCTGATCATTTTTTTTTCCTTTGTTTTGTTTTGTTTTTGCATATATGCTTTACCAGAGTATACTTTAGAGTGTTGTCCTTGTTTTGGCTGGGATGGAATTAGTTTTCTTCCTAGCAGCTGTCATGGATCTGAGTTTTGGATTTAGGATCATAGGATGAGAATGCTGGTAACACAGCAATGATTTAGCTGTTGCAGAGCAGTGCTTACACTAAGTCAAGGACTTTTCAGCTTCTCATGCTGCCGTGGCAGCAAGGATGCTGGGGGTGCACCAGGAGCTGGGAGAGGACAGAACCAGGATAGGCCAAAGGGATATGGCATCATGCTGAACAATAAATACAGGGTGGCTGGCCGGGGTGTGGTGGGGACCTCTGTTCAGTTGCAGGCTGGGCATTGATCAGCAGGTGGTGAGCAATTGCATTGTACATTGCTTGCTTTGTATATTCTTTTACTATTATTATTATTATTATTATTATTATTATTATTATTATTATTATTATCCTTTCCTTTTCTGTCCTATTAAACTATCTCAACCCAACAACCTTTTACTATCCCCCCCCCCCCGATTCTCTCCTCCATCCCACTGCATGTGTTGGGGGTGCGTGGATGGGTGGGTGTGAGAACAAATGGCTGTCATGTTTAGCTACCTGCTGGATTGTACCACAAGTGTGTAAGTATCTTCATTAAAAATGGATCCTTATTTATCAACCACCCACCCACAAATCCTGAAGTGTGCTTTGTCTGAAACTGCTAAAATCTGGAATGATGACAAAATATGTATGGAAAGGTACGGTGTGCAGCATATATAAAATCCTGGTGATGTGGGAGTTTCATTTGGTCCGTGCTACTTTGAGAATTAAAAAAAATATATATTTTTTCTGCATTCTGCTTTTCCTGGAGCCATTGAAAAAAGAACTCTCTCTACCGAGATTAGCTACCTGTTTTCTGAGAATGTTTCATCCTATCAAAGTTGTAACTGAATTTACTCATTTATTTATTTATTTTGTAACATACGACAATATTAGAAAATGTCAAACTAATAAGTATTGTCGACACTTGTCCCTTTTCTTCTCTCCCTTCCTGCGTCTCATCCCATCTGATGCTCCAATTTAGTAAATATAATCATATAGGGAAAGTGTTTTCATGTTTCTGTGAGGCCACACCTACTTTTTTTTTTCAGCAAATAATAATGTTGCTATTGTTTATGCATACAAGATTCAACTGTTCAACTCCAGGAAATCCTAAACCTTTCTTTAAGATTATTAGTGCTATTCTAGCAGTCTTTTTCACCCTTCCTTTAAAGAAATTAGTGTTGTCCTGTTCAGAGTTACTGATTAATAATATTTTTGGGAAAAAATAAAAATGTAAATGTATCTGACTTGAACTGTTCAGTGGAATTTAACAAAACTGCATCTTCGCTCTCTGACACAACTGAGAACTCAAGCCCAATTGCTTTGAACCATGTTGGAGATGATGTAGCTGATTTAGTTTAGTATCAATTTGAAGTACTAAAATATTTCTGTTATCATGTAGAATACTGAAAGAAGCGAATGAAGAAAAGTTTATATTTGTTTCCTGTATAAAAATCAAGTAGTAATACCCATTAGAAATCCTCTGAGGACGTCTGGAATTTGTTATTCCAGGTGTTGTGCAGCATTGTACAAGCCTGATGAAGTGTTTCTCTATCAAAATTGTAACTGCAGACTTCGTGGTTTTTTTTTTTTTTTTTCCCTAGTATTTGCAAAATCTTTTAGCTTTCTCTTCATGTGCAGACTTGCTTACACTGGCTAGCTGATATTTACCTAGAAACTTGAGAATAATTATTTTCAAATGTACAAGGAAAAGCTTTGTTCTGCATCCTCAACTGCCTAAAATGTTATGCGCTGGGAGAGGAGTGGTAAATTTATCTTTCCATGTCTTTTTCTTATCTTTAGATTGATTGCTGAGGTATGTGCTGTTTCTCTGATCCCACAGTCTGAACATTGAATAGGATTTTATCATATGATAAGGATTCACAGTATCACAGTATCACAGATTTCTAGGTTGGAAGAGACCTCAAGATCATCGAGTCCAACCTTCGACCTAACACTAAGTACTCCACTAAACCATATCGCTAAGCTCAACATCTAAACGTCTTTTAAAGACCTCCAGGGATGGTGACTCCACCACCTCCCTGGGCAGCCCGTTCCAATGCTTAATAACCCTTTCGGTAAAGAAGTACTTCCTAACATCCAACCTAAAACTCCCCTGGCGCAACTTTCGCCCATTCCCCCTCGTCCTGTCACCAGGCACGTAGGAGAACAGACCAACCCCCACCTCTTTACAGCCTCCTTTAAGGTAACTGTAGAGAGCGATAAGGTCGCCCCTGAGCCTCCTCTTCTCCAGGCTGAACAAGCCCAGCTCCCTCAGCCGCTCCTCGTAAGACTTGTTCTCCAGACCCCTCACCAGCTTGGTCGCCCTTCTCTGGACTCGCTTGAGCACGTCCATGTCCTTCCTGTAGCGAGGGGCCCAAAACTGAACACAGTACTAAAGGTGCGGCCTCACCAGAGCCGAGTACAGGGGGACAATCACTTCCCTAGACCTGCTGGCCACACTGCTTCTTATACAGGCCAGGATGCTGTTGGCCTTCTTGGCCACCTGGGCACACTGCTGGCTCATATTCAGCCGACTATCAACCAGTACTCCCAGGTCCTTCTCGGCCAGGCAGCTTTCCAGCCACTCATCTCCCAGCCTGTAGCTCTGCTTGGGGTTGTTGCGCCCCAGGTGCAGGACCCGGCACTTGGCCTTGTTGAACTTCATACAGTTGACCTCAGCCCATCGGTCCAGCCTATCCAGATCCTCCTGCAGAGCCTTCCTGCCCTCGAGCAGATCAACACACGCACTTAGCTTGGTGTCATCTGCAAACTTACTGAGGGTGCACTGGACGCCCTCATCCAGATCATCGATAAAGATATTAAAGAGGGCCGGCCCCAGTACTGAGCCTTGGGGGACTCCACTAGTGACCAGCCTCCAACCAGCTTTGACTCCATTCACCACAACTCTCTGGGCCCGGCCATTCAGCCAGTTTCTAACCCAGCGAAGCGTACGCCAGTCCAAGCCCCAAGCAGCCAGTTTCTTGAGGAGAATGTTGTGGGGAACTGTGTCAAAAGCCTTACTGAGGTCAAGGTAAACCACATCCACAGCCTTTCCCTCATCCACCAAGCGTGTCACTTGGTCATAGAAGGAGATCAGGTTCGTCAAGCAGGACCTACCTTTCATAAACCCATGCTGACTGGGCCTGATCGCCTGGTTGACCTGCAAGTGCCGCGTGATGACCCTCAAGATAATCTGCTCCATGAGCTTTCCTGGCACTGAGGTCAAACTGACAGGCCTATAGTTCCCCGGGTCTGCCCTGCGGCCCTTCTTATAGATGGGCGTCACATTGGCTAGCCGCCAGTCAACTGGGACCTCCCCTGATAGCCAGGACTGTCGATAAATGATGGAAAGCGGCTTGGCCAGCTCCTCCGCCAGTTCTTTCAGTACCCTTGGGTGCATCCCATCCGGCCCCATCGACTTGCGCACATCCAAGCTCCGTAGCAGGTCGCCAACCATTTCCTCATGGATAGCGAAGGCCACATCCTGCTCCCCATCCCCTTCCACCAGCTCAAGGCACTGGGTATCCAGAGAACAACCGGTATTGCCGCTAAAGACTGAGGCAAAGGCGGCATTGAGCACCTCAGCCTTTCCCTCATCCTTAGTAACTAGGTTTCCCCTCGCATCCAGTAAAGGATGGAGATTCTCCTTAGTCCTCTGTTTCGCGTTGATATATTTGTAAAAGGATTTTTTGTTATCCTTAACGGCAGTAGCCAGGTTGAGCTCCAGATGAGCTTTGGCCTTTCTAATTTTGTCCCTGCACAGCCTCGCTACATCCTTGTAGTCCTCCTCAGTGGCCCGCCCTTTTTTCCAAAGATTATAAACCCTCTTTTTTCTGCTAAGCACAAGCCGCAACTTTCTGTTGAGCCAGGCCGGTCTTCTTCCACGCCGGCTCGTCTTTGGGCATGTGGGGACGGACCGCTCCTGTGCCATCACGATTTCCTTCTTGAGGAGCGCCCAGCCTTCCTGGACTCCTCTGCCCTTCAGAACCGCCTCCCAAGGGACTCGGCCAACCAGTGTCCTGAGCAGCTCAAAGTCAGCCCTCCGGAAGTCCAATACAGCAGTTTTACTGGTCCCCTTCCTGGCCTCGCCAAGAATAGAGAACTCTACCATTTCGTGGTCACTCTGCCCAAGACAGCTTCCGACCACCACATCTCCCACCAGTCCTTCTCTGTTTGTGAAGAGAAGGTCTAGCGGGGCACCACCCCTGGTAGGTTCACTGACCAGCTGCGTCAGGAAGCTATCTCTCACGCTCTCCAGAAACCTCCTAGACTGCTTTCTCTGTGCCGTGTTGTGTTTCCAGGATATGTCCGGGAAGTTGAAGTCCCCCACGAGGACAAGCACCGACGATTTTGCAACTTCTGTCAGTTGCCTGTAGAACTCCTCATCCATCTCCTCATCCTGGTTCCGCGGTCTATAACAGACCCCGACCAGGATGCTAGCCTTGCCGGCCTTCCCACGGATCCTAACCCACAGGGATTCAACCTTATCATTCCCAGCCTGGAGTTCCACAACATCAAAAGATTCTCTAATGTAGAGAATTGTATTGCTGTATACAGCAAATAAAAAATACAGGGTTGTATTGCTGTATTTCATATGAGTAGCTCAGTTGGTAAGACATTGTTTTAAGGACTCACAGTATGCTGGAGAGCTTTGCAGATACATGAGTACATTGCTTAATTTTGTATCTAGACTTTCAGGTATGCTGGAGAAATAACTATTAGGAAGACCACAGCTAAATTATTAGCTATATGATAAGCAGCTTTTGCTGAATTATAAAATATGTAGAATTCTGTGGTTTCTTGTCCTTAGAAATGGTAATATATGTAGCATCAACCATAGCCCTGGCCTGAATGAAGGTTAGAAAGGTGAAACAACTTCTCTTCCACATAGCGAGGTATTGCACGTATTATGTGCACAGTGGGAAGAGTGGGGAGTTGCTGCCCTTGTAGCCCATCTAGTATATCCATGGTCTTTTTGTGCACTGAAGATCTTGATAAAATGCTGCCATTTGAAAGAGGGCAATTAGATGTTGTGGCATTTGATATAACTATTGTAGTAGACTTGGAGGAAAAAAACAATTTAACTTTAACCTTGTCCCACTGTAAATGTCTCCTCCTGAAAAAATCCAAGGGTAAATATTGAAGTGAGCATGAGAAATGTTTTGTTTTTAGGTCAAGGTGAAGAGGTCTAAAAGGAAGGAGGTCAAAAGAAATCACCGAGGCCTATTTTTCATAGAAAATGTGGTTTTAAAATCAAACACTTTTGTCACAGAAGTGTTGGTAACTATGATGCATCACAAGAAATAAGTCTGTGTGGCATCTGAACTACAAAAAAAAAAAGTCATTATATGAGTTTTGTGAGCTGCATGTTTCCCACAAAGGTATTTCTCTGAGAGTGAATGATCTGACGTTCTTTTGTTTCTGTTCTTGTTTTCTGAAAACTCACACTTGGTTGTCAAAACAGCCCATTTCCTATAAACTCCAATGCAGAAGTGGACAACCTGTCAGTCCTGATGTTCTCATATCTCACAAGCACTTTGGAGACACAATTACATGCAATTAGTGATCAGGCTGGCTGTGGGTAATCTGTCTCAGAGGCAGGGAGACAATGTTACTAAACTCATTGCTGGATTTCGCAGACTCAGCTGTGCAGGAAGCATACCTGCATCCCACTGTGAGGTTGAATTCAACATCATCTGTAGCTATGAACCCTCTCAGATCTCTTTAACAATTGTCTCTTTGTAACGTGACATATTTTGCAGCATTTGGGCCATAGGAAGGATGGCCAGCAATGATGACTGTTACTGCTTTAGGTATAAAATATCATCTGTTGTACAATGTTTATTTCAGTTAAGTCATGTAGAATTGTTCTGAGTGAGCTTGTACCTGAATGTGTACATGCGTGTTTATGGGAGCAAAAATATGTGATTATCTGAGTTGAGATTAAGCTCCTTGGAATACCATCAGAAGGAGTTAAAATTTTTTTTCTTCTATGACTTTTGAACTACAAGATACTAAAATCTTTGAGTAAGTTATTTTCACAGTATTTTCTACAGCTAAGATGTATATATTTGTATATATTTTTTTTTATGTTGCTCTTTTCATTTTTTTTTTTTCATTTAGAGCTTTTAAATAAATCTTTTGAGCATAGCATACACTATTTTTACTGCACAACATAGAATAGCTTCATGTACTATTTAACACAGCAGGCCATGTTTCACAGCTGGTTGGAGCTAAAATCTGGTTCCATTTAGATCAACAACAAAATTTAAAATTATTAAATTGGGATTCAGAGTTGGTGGGTGGTGAATATGATTGTCCCAACACTTGCTGAAAACCATGTATTCTGTCTATATCGATTCTTCGTGCCTATCACTAAGGGAGCTAGTCACTGGCAATTACCAGCAACTAAATTTGTAACTTATCTTCAGCTTCTCTTTATTTGCAAGAAGTTATATTTTCATGTGATACTGCAGAAAGTACACTTTGAAGGATGAGCTTCTTTATAAAATACAAATATTTTGACACATTCTCATAAAAATACCATTTGAAATACTGAACTAATTGTGTAGTTTATGTCTATTTCATTGGATCCAGGGTCCAAACTCTCCAGGATGAGTGGAGGGATCTTCCCATACTTTATTTATGTAATGTCATGTAAACCTGTAGAAAACTGCAAAATTTTCAATTCAGAAAATATCTGATACAAACATTTGGCAGTTGATACCAAAGAAGGAAGAGATGACATTCAAAGGGACCTGGATAGGCTGGAGAAATGGGCCCATGTGAACCACATGTGATTCAACAACTCTAAGTGCAAGGTGCTGCACCTGGGTTGGGGCAAACCCACACAGGAGTACAGACTGGGAGAACTCACTTGAGAGCAGCCCTGTGAAGAGAGACTTGGGAGTTCTGGTGTACAAAAGGTTTGACATGAGCCAGCAGTGCATGTTTGCAGCCCAGAAGTTCAATTTCATCCTGGGCTGCACTGAAAAAATGTGACCGACAGGTCAAAGGAGGTGATTGTCCCCATCTACTCTACTCTCATGAGACCCCACCTGATGTATTGTGTCAACCTTGGGGCCCTCAGCAAAAGAAGGATGTGGACCAGTTAGAGTGAGTCCAGAGAAGGGCTAGAAGGATGATCAGAGGGATGGAGCACCTCTCCTATGAAAAAAAGCTGAGAGATCTGGGCATGTTCAGCCTGGAGAAGATAAATCTCCAGGGAGACTCACTGCAGTCTTTCTGTACTTAAAGAGGTCTTCTGACCCTCCGTTCAGAGCCTCCCCACTAGGGCAACACTGCCCAAACTGTAAGGTGCGTTGTGCCCACCAGAATTTACAAGCAATAAATGAGATGGCAAAATACCAGAAAGAATTCCAAATTGCTGGCATTGAGTCATGGGCTGAGAAAGTTGTGAAGCACTATCTAGACTGCAGATGTTATATTTATATTCCAAGTTTATCTGGACCAGCTCCTTTGATACAGAAACAATAAATCAGCTGTGCTTCCTAAAAAGCTGAACAGTAAATAGAGGGAAATGAAAATGACACTGTATTGCGATATTCACTAGCATTTCATATTATTTCTCAATAGGAGTGTTTCTCCCATACAATCACACAATCTCATATCATTCTTCTTTTTTTTTTCTCCATTCCTGTCAATAGGCCATGAGATATAAAGTCAGAAAAATTAAAAACATTTCAATGAGAAAAATAAGTATTAACATATCTATTGGGTATTAACATATCTAATGGTCCCGTTCTTGCTTACATGTTTGATTTAATCATATTTGAATAATGACAACTTCTTAGAACAGCATTTTTAGCTTCATAATCACTACACTGAAGAACATTCAGACTAAGGAAAAAAAAAGTTTGAAATGAACTTTTCAGCCAATAATCCTTGAAGTTCAAAGGGAATAAATATGCTTAGAGATATTGTGAGACTAAATGCAAATGTAACAAAATTCTGGAGTACAAAGACCTTTGACTATAAAACATACTGTCTAGCATTTGGTATTAACATTAGAGATGAGATAAACCAAGAGAACTGTAACATAATTTTAATTTTTAATAGGAAGTGTTTGTGTTGTTTTCTTGCTGTATTTATCATCAATTAGTTAACATGAGTATACAGAGTTCTGAGAATCTAAAGTTCTCTATACAATAAAACCCTTGCTTCATTCTGGTATATGTCACGTTTAGTGGCATTCTGACCTTAACTGATTTAAAAAAAAATGTATCTGAAAAGACAATTATATTTATAAATGTTAACTGCATATTTATTGCAAAATAAGACTGGTTGCTTGTCTTAAAAAGAAAAAAAAAAGAAAGTACAAAAGAAATAAATAAAATATAAGATTTTTTTTACAGAAAAACGGAAAAACTAGACTTCTGTAGAAATGGGAATAGTTGTTACTCAAGTTATAGTAAAATAAATAAACACATCCCCCAAAGCCACAGAAGGCTAGAGAAGTATATAATAAAAAGGTACAAAAAGAAATAATTAATATTCATTCTGTACTTGGGAACCATATGTGGCTTTGAAATAAAAATGCCAAACTGACAAGTTACCAGCAGGGACTGTGGCTGTTACCTGTCATGGCTCAAAATGTTCAAAAACAAAACTGTTATCTTTGGGAATTTACCAGTGTTGTCCAAGTGACATGAAGGCTTATCTATTTTTATAGCTAGACACATTTATCTTTGAAGGTATGTGTATGAATAGAGGTTATGAAATATGAGAAGCAGAGCCAGTCAGATTATTTTTTACAGATAAATACTGATTTCCAAATATGAACAATATTTTCTGAAAATGTACTTTGATCTTGTAGGAAGTTGATAGTGAAATGAGGCACCTTGATGATTATATCCAGTGCCAGCAACTACAAAGAACCACTCTGTCACCGATTCTTCTAAACTAGTCCCAATTCTTCTAAACTGGTCCATAGGCTGTGGATTAAACATAACAGCTGTCCCCAAAATACTAGAGATACTAGAAGGACACACTTAAAACTTGTCCAACAACAACAAAAACAACAAAAATAGAAAGCTTTAAAAACATAACCTGATTAAATGAGATCAACAGCTTTGCTTCTCTCCTAGGTTTCTGCAATACAGAATTTCTTTAGTAAAAATAATTCAGTACTATTATTTTCAAAGAGTCTGGAGGTTAGGAAATTATTCCCTTGGAACTCAGTTGGTGTTTAAACACAGTATTTGTTAAAAGATATTATTGGTTGCATATATATTACATGATAATCGTTTAGCTTTTTTTTTTTTTTTTTTTTTTTGTGATGGGCACTGTTAAGATAAAGAACTACCAGCGATAAATAGTGAATATTCAGTAGAGGATAATCCAGTCACGATGAAAACTTTCAGATGACTAATCATTCATTCCACAATCCATTGAACTCTTGGGATTCACAAATATCGCCATGAATATCTTGCAGTCACCTGAATGCTCATAAATAGTGAATAATAGGGACTCTAAAGAGCAAGTTAAATGAGTTGCTTCTCCTCTTTTTTTTCTTTTTTTTTTTTCATTCTTCAAAGAACTGATTATGAAGACAACAAAAGAATGAATAGATGAATACTGTTTTTCAACTTATAGTGAATTAGAGTTAGAGAAGAAGCCATTCACAGGGGAAAATGACCTACAGAGCTTTATGTTACTGTAGTTGATAATTATAACCATAATTATACAATTTCTTAGGTAGGTATTACTCTTCTAAAAAAAAAAAAGGTTGTATATCCAGTTAAAACAGCAGTGTTCCTTTCACTTTTGTTAAGAGGGATGTGTAAGTAATTGTCATGTTATCTTCCAATGGGATTTTGTTTGAAGAGCAATACCAGAGTAGATTATTTTAAAAACTAAGACAAGATAGGAAAAAATGGAGGACAACATTTCAGAGACAAAGGCTGAATTCTATGGAAGTATAGTAGAAGAAAATAAAGAAGGTTACAACATAAAATTATTTCATTTAGAAAGTTGGAGGAGTAGATAGATCTGTGTGAAAATTTCCAAAGTTTAGGTGGATATTGAGGTTTATTTTGCTGTAGCACTTAAAAAAATTGAAATTCAATGGGAAATGATAGAGATAGTATATCATACAAGGGAAGATTGTTCACTACAATTCTATTTATACAAAAAAAAAAGTACTAGATGTACTGGATAATTTGAGAAATTATTACTCATGGGGACACAGGAGCTGCTAAAGCAAAACTCAACATTGTTCTGTCTAGTCTGCTCTCTTGCCCTTAACTGTATCCACAGTTGTGTCAGAAATCACAGTTAAAGCTGTACATCCACATAAAATTGTCTGTCTAGGAAATAACATGGACTAAATAAAAGAGTCAGTAAATGAGTTCTTGCTGGCTGAATTATAACACAATATATGTGACGTGTTAAAATACTGAATACAAATGTGTAGTTTTCCAAGAATTCTAGGTATAAAGAGAATCTGAGTATAAGCACTAGAGTATGAGAAAAAAAAAATATATATGTCAATAGTTTTCTTTTAGTAGGGAAAAGATTTCAAAAATATTTAATATTTGGTTCAGAGGAATGAAAATACGGTCCATCTCTGAATATAATGGAGTACTTCTGTTCCCTTGTGTTGATTTGTTATCACTTTTCTGAGGAAGGCATTCTGCAATGATCATTTCACCAAAGTACCCAGTTCTCCTGGGATTTCTTTCTCTTTTTAGTTAGTAAAAATACCAGCGCTCTTGCAGAAAATTTATCCCAGAGTATTTTGTTGATTTCTGCAGGCAGCCAAGCACGTATGGTATTTCAACAACTCCCCATTTTTCTTATTAAATGGATTATCTCTGCTTCTGATTAAAATTCAGAAAATTCATTAATACCTGACAAAGGAGAATTTTGTAAAAGTGAAAGACCAACCTTTCTTTCTCAGCTTCTTCCTCGCAGATCAGCTCATCTCAGCTGCAGGTACAGGAATCTTAAATCTTGCCTCAAGTAGGTATAGTTCTGTTTATTAAATCAAAATCTGCAAGGTTAAATTGAACCAATTTTGTGAAGATTCTTTGTCTAATACAAAGGGTAATATTACACTTACTGTGAAGAATATGTAAAAATATTGACAGCTAGATGAGGGTGCAGCCTTGTTTCTGTACTTCCAATTCAAGAAACATCTGCTTAGTAGCTGTCAGTCTAAATGAACCTCTCCAGCTCCTGAATGCTGACAGTTTAAAAATGTCTGCTGACTATTGCTCTCAGTGTCTGGCTTTGTCTAAAGAGGTGTTCCAAAATTTTGTTCAACATACATGTAAAATTTACTTTCTAGAAGGCTATGGTAATGTAGTGGATATTAATAACAGCAAGCAACAAAGGAATATGAGGTAGATTGGATTGGTGATACTGATGTCCTGATATTGCAGAAAATGGCAGCATATATTTACATTCATTAATGAGCCAAACTTCATTATTTATGAAACAATTAGTTTTTGTGTTTGTTTGCTTGCTTTAATTTATTGCTGCTGTTGGATGTCTTTTCTTAAAGCTTCAGTGTTGTTTGGATTCTAGGTAGTTGGGAAGACAGAACAGAAAGGCAAAAGGGAAAATGGTACTTGAGCATTTTGTCCTCCTTGTCCACGTGCTCCCTGGCATTTAGAAAAGGGTAGGAAGTGCAGTGTACAAACAAGTAAGTTCATCTCAGGTGGCCCTTTGACTAATCTTCCAGTAAAGTGTGATAAAGAGGTGATCTCTCTCTATTCCACAGAGCACTATGGGCATATCTAGCCTAGAATGTCAGACAAAATTTGGGGATACATAGACTTGAATATTAAATACACTAGAAAACTTTGTGTGCAAAAAGCTGCTGTAATCCTTTTTTGACATTTAATATCATGTAGACATTGTAATAGGACAGTGGTTTATATTATAACTAACCAGAAAGACTTCTCTTCTCTCCATCAGTTAGTATAACGAAACTAAGAAATGATCAGCAAGTCTTTGTCAAGTTACTCAAAACAAACAAACAAACAAAAAACAAACACACCAACAAACATACGAAAAAATCATAAAAAATATGGATGTAATGGGTGAGGCTCCACATAACCCCTTGTTATGGGAAATTTATTTCAGTGTGATGTACATAAATAACAGGCAGTCAAGTATGTATGTAAGGGAGAGTTTCATGGCTCTCAAAGGGAGTTTGACTAACAGCTCCCACTTTTATTTGGAACTTTCCACAGGATGTTATGAAACTAATGTTTGTGTTGAGATACAGAATGATTCTGGGTGCAATCATCTTAGGCATCAAGGACAAATGACTACATCTCGCTGATGACTACATAGCAGAGCAAACTTTTCCAAAAAAAGAAGAAAAAAAAAAAGGAGAAAACAAGAACTGGTAAAAAAAAAAAAAAAACATTTGGGTAAAGCAACAGACCAAATTAGACTTATTATTATGCTAGAGTAAATATCCTTAAAAAATACCTGGTGAAGAAATAACAACATTCCAGAAAATGTCTGGCATGATTTTTGTTGTTGTTGTTGTTTGGTTTTGTTTGTAGTTAATGGAGACTTCAAGAAAGAAGTAGCATCAAGAGTACAAATGCTTTCACAGCATTTAATCAAGTCAACAGCATTTTGAAATCAAAGACAGATAATACAAACCAAACTGAGAGTTTCTAATTGAAAACTGACGTCTGTGTTCCTTTACAATGTTACAGATTGATGAACTGGTTATATATTAGTGAAGAAACTATATAACTTCTAAGGAAGTATTCATCAAGTTCTTAGCACAAGAATCAGAGAATGGCAATTTACGTATGTATATATATAATTTATGTATATGTAGCAACCCACATGAATCTTTCTGTGGAAAATAATGGTTTGAGGAAAAGTTTCATCTAAAACACATCTTAAATGAAACAGGACCAGTGAAGCAATAGAACTCCATATATATATATATATATATATATATACATATTATTTTATTTTTTCTAGTGTGAATTCAATCCAGTGTTAAGAGACATTCCTAAAATAGGTATTCCCACTTTGGGGCCAGGTCTCCATTGCAGCCTGTGGCTTTGTCATCTGCTGGGTCCTCTTTTGGCATGTTTCACAGTAGTTGCACCAAACTCAAAGAAGGCATGGGTAGGAAAGTAATGTTTAATGAGCTATAATTTCCAAGTGATATTCTGAGAAATACTCTTCTCTGAAGCATATGGACCATTAGAGTGAGATCATGTTCTGCCACCTGGACTTTCAGAGCTGTAGTGTCAGCATAAGGGTGAAAAACAGATACTTTCTTCCATGGGGATACAGGATAATACATAAAAATAGGCTTTTCCTCTCCAAATCTGCTAATTTGGTTCTTAATGTGCAACAACTTCTCTACACACTCCAAGGCACTTTACAATATTAGGTAGTGTGATTAGAGAGGTAATTAGGAAACTATGTAATAATGGGATGAGAGAGAAGTGATACTTTAAAGCCTGTACATTATAGCCAAAACAATTTCATTTCATGAATAAATAAATCAGATTATTTTCTACTCACAGAGGTATATCATGCTCTAAATAATGTTAGATGTTGTTACTTAAAGAAAATAAAAAATAAGAAAAAAATCATTGTCCTCATAGAACTTAGAATTAATTCGTTCTCACAAAGCTATCCATAAAACCAGGAAGAATGGTCCTTTGCTGTGGGTCAGAATTAAAGCTTGTACAGCCTGGTGGGAAGAATGAGGAATAGTTTTTTTTGTTTGTTTGTTTGTTGTTTTTTTTAATTACATCTGTTTAGAAGTATGTGCTAAAAATATTTCACACCAGTAGAAGGGACCTTGTATACAAACCAATCCCCTAACGGGAAAATGAACAAAACAAAACATCAGTGAGGATGGAACCTTTAAGTTTCCACTATGGATTAGAAAGCATAAGGTTCACAAATTGAGAAAAGGCTTTTATAAAACAAAAACAGGCCAGGTTCCATCCAGAAGTCTAAATATAAAGACTGTGAAGGCAGATTTCTTCTGCAGTACATATGAAATTGCTTTGGTCTCTCCCCTCTGTTGTTTTTAGTACAATAATGAGAATGGGGTATATTTTGGTAATAGGTGGTGCCAGGTCCTTTCTTATCTGGAGATATTTCCATTATATTACTTTATAGAGGCCTCTCTGAATTCTGAGAGAGGTGGGATTCCCCACAATATTCATAACCTCTCACTTTTGTCAATTGCTACTCCCTTTCCCATATACTTGATCTTCTGTTTGGTTTTAGGCTTATTGCTGTGTTCACAGATGGAGGAATATGGTAACTCCTCTCTTCAGGAAAACAAGAAATAATAATAATAGTTAAAAAAAAGATGCTTACAGACAATCTGGGAAAACAATGACGTGGGGGTTGCTTTCATTAATTGTCATTTTAATACAGAAAGAAGAAATGAAATAAATCTACTATCGAATAGCTTTTAAGATGGCACACAATCACTGAATACATTGTACCTAGAATGTGAATGCTAATGCGCAGCTCTTTTATTCTCCGCATATAACATGCAAAGTATGTGTGAGGACTTTCTTACTCACACATACATGAACTGTCTACTACAGAAAATGTCATTTAAAGTACCTGAAAGAAGGTTGTGGCAACGTGGGGGTTGGCCTTTTCTCCTAGGTAACTAGCAATAGGGCAAGAGGGAATGGCCTCAAGTTACACCAAGAGATGTTTAGATTGGATATATTAGGAAAAATTTATTCTCAGAAAGAGTGGTTAAGCACTGGAAAAGGTTACCCAGGGAAGTGGTGAAGTCACCATCCCTAGGAGTGTTAAAGAAAAAGGTAGATGTGGTACCTAGGGACATGGTTTAGTGGGCAATATTGGTGGTAGGTGGACAGTTGGACTAGATGATCTTAGAGGTCTTTTCCAACCTTAATGGTTCTATGATTCTGTTCTTCTATATACTGTGCACACTCAAAGAACTCTGTTCTTAGTCACTGTTTAAAATCATGTTATTGTTGAAACAAGAAATTTGACACGTGGACCTTCTGAAAATTGCACATCTGCTACAGCTTGCACTAAATTGTGAAGCTTATTTAGATGGAAAAGTCATGAATTAATAACTTACAGAGATAGGAATTAAAGCACATGATCACATCTATATAGGTGAAAGTACAATTGTCTTCTGAGAACTTCTGAAAATTTGTGGCCTCCTGGGAAAGAACATTCATGTTGATACTGGGAATGGACTTTGTTTAAGAATATATGAAGCCTGATCCAAGGTCTGATTCCATGAGTTGTTGGGTGCCATAAACTCATATTAGGCAGCCTGAGCTGAAATTGATGTTCATCAGAATAGAAAACTCTCATATCTCACAGGACAAAGACCTGTTTATTTTCTCATTTCCAGTATCATAATGATCTGGGATACACCATTATGCACAAAGAAGGTGGTGGCAGATACTATATTGACATAAACAATCCATGAAGTCTCTTTGCTGTTATGTATAAAGAGTTGTATACATTTGTTATTCTGCACAACACTGAGTCTTATGTTTAATTGTACTACCATCTTTTGAAAAAAAAAAAGAACATTAAAATGAATAACTGATCTAAATTGCATTTAGAAGTAATTGCATTGTCACATAGTGGAGTTCCCATGTAACATTTCTATTTTAAAAACCTTCAAATTGTGAACATCAAAACATCCTCTGTACTGGATTTATTTATTTATTTATTTATTTTTATGTATGGTACTAATTTATTGATTTGAATAAACAAAAATGTGACTTGTCTGTAGGAAAATAGCACACTATCCTTGGAACATACATTTAAATAATATTTTTTTCCAAACCGATTTCCTCACTGCTGTAGGAATATGATAAATATCTGCATTTCCCTAAATCATATTGATGGTATACTTCTCATACCCACTCTTATAGCAAAAAGATTAAACATCTGCAGAAGGGAGCACAGCATGCAGAGCTGAATCCCACTTGTTTTACATATAAAATTTGACCCAATAAAATCTATATGAGGGAGGGTATGAACTGAAAAGTTCATGCATTACATTCGTTACAGAAGAAAATGCCAATTACTGCTTGATAAATAACTTTAATACACTTATTGAAGCAGCAAAAGTTACTGTCCAACTGAAGAAACTTTCTTCACATGTGCAATTCTGAACAGTAATGAGGGTCAGAAATACCAAGAGACAATATTATGAGAAAGAAACAAATATTAAGCCATCTGATTGGATATTCTTGTACATAGTTTTCCAAACATCCTAGGAGTGAAAGAATATTTGACAAATGTATTCCTCCTCTACCCGCCCCCCCCCGCCCAGCCCCCCCCCCAGCCCCACATACTAAGCATTTATGCAAGCCAGGAAGAAATTAATACATTCATTAAATTCTTTTCTTAATTTTTATCTCAAACCTTAAATTAAAATACCTTAAATACCTTAAATTACAAATAAAAAGAGTTCCTTCACTTTTTGAGTTTCTGCTTATTGTAGTTTAGTTGGAATAGAGCATTGCATCTAGAAAATATATGGATATGGAGTAATGAAAGACCGATGTTTCCAAACCTTTGTTCTGTTGTTTACGTAAATTCTTAATTAGTATTCTTGTAGTATAGTGTTACTTATTTATATTGTGTTAGTGTCTTAACTGAAAGTGGGACGTCATTCTCCAGAGACCTTTTCTAGTTGTCTCTATTGACTGTGTTCTGTTTTTCAGTTACTAGTACTGAGCCTTGCCAGAAAAACGTAAGCACATTGTAGATGAGTTTTGGGGCTGTTATGCTGTAACTGACCTCTTTTGTGAGAGATTCCATGAGGGAATGGCAACAGTTCTGGAAACTGGGTACTCTCAATATGGGAGATGGATCCCAACTAGATGCAAAAAATTACTAGGTATTGTGCAACAAAAAGGAAGCAGAAACCTTTCCTGTGACATTGTCACTTGTATTCTGCCTATGTCTATGGCACGTGGAATTTCTTGTCAAAACACTTCTTCCTTCCTTAGAGTTTTTGTTAAGTGCTTTTGGAGCCCACTTCAACAGAATGTTTTTGCCCGTATTTCACAAAGCAGTCATCTAAGAGTGGTTATATGTCCATGTCACCTAGGAAAACGAGATAAGGGGAAACTGCACAGCTCAAAACATCCTTCAGTAGATTTTACAATGCTAAGACTCTCTTCTGGGGCTTACAGTAGATTTTATAGTATGACTATCCTGTATCTGATGCATAAGCTTCACTCAGAGTTTAACAAAAAAGAGACCTTAACCAAATCTACAAAATAATTTAGTATACTTTACCTTTTTATAAGCATCTATCATAATTGTAAAATGTGTATGGGTGGGCAAATAAGTAGTCCTTATTTTACAGTACAGTCATATATTTATTTTCCTATTTTAGTTCATTATTTTTAGAATATTTTTGTTTGCTTTGCTTTATCCTCTTTAGTTTTTCCCCTTTCTCTTTATTTCTTAAAGCACCAGATCTTCAGAATTAAAAACAAAAAATAAACCAAAAACCCTGCCTTGTATTAGAATATTAATTTAGAATATACATTCTAAATATACATTAGAATATTTAGAATAATAATATCAGAATATTAGTTTAGAATATACATTCTAAACTCAGTTAATTTGGACTACTTTTTAAACAATGGCCATCTCATGAATAAATTGCTTTTGTTACTTCACGTGAATTGAACAAGATCTCTGAAGAGAAATACAGTAAGATTTTTGTTAAAAAACCAAAACAAACCCAACCCCAAGCCAAAACAACAGGTGTTGTCTTGTTATAATGGAAAAAATATTTTCTATGTTCATATTGCAGTAATTAATTTTGTATATTTCAAATCAGTACTTAAACTGACCTATATCAATTAAGCAAATGACCTCTTTCCATTTCACAAAATGTTATTTAACATGATCACTTGCTAAAATAAAATCATAATTTTTATTGGATATAAGCCAGCTCTGCATGATAATAATTTAGATTGGTCATGTTTTAAAGAAAATTATAGAATCTTGTTTTATTTCTTTCAGAAATTTGGAGACATTCACTATTAGCCTAATTATTGGCATAAGCAGAAGAACTCATTGTAAAATGAAGTGATACACACTTTTGCAGTCATAAAAATAATTTGTTATACAGAACTTTTATTTTTATGCTTTCAGTTAAAGCTAAAGTCATATTTTGCTTCATTTTCTTTCATTTACAGCATTTCATAGCATATATTTCTGTCATCTGCTGTCCCACAAATACAGAAGGATGTGCTCTTAAAACGACAAACTTAAGCTATCTCACTGATGAAAAAACGGATTATGTCTTATTGTAAAGTATAGCATTAATGCCTGAGAAAACTGTTACACATAGAAGTTTTTTGGTGTTGCTAATTCAGTTTCTTTGTGTATAAGATGGCACATTTGTTTTTTAAGCCTTAACCTTGTCAGAAAACACAGAATAAATATTTTATTTCATTAACTTGTTGTTTATGAGCCTAGTGTGCTATTTTTTTTTCCTATATCCTTTTAAAGATTGGATATGTTAACTGCTTCTATATAATCAGTAATTCTCCTCTCACTTGCTTTTCTCTGTCAACAACTGAACAATATGCAAAACTGAATTTTTTTCTGGTTTCTCCAGTTGGTGGTCATCTACAATGCAATCTCTTTGAAATCCTTCTGTAACACGTTATCTTCAGAAAGGGAAATTATTCTACCAGACTGGTAATTGGACATACAACATATGTTGTTGTAGACACCTGGGAGGGCACTGGAAAATCTCTAGGTTTGATGTTGGGTTTACTATAATTTGGACTCATTTGCTTTCCATCTGGAAAACAGTCTTTGCTGAACAATTTTTTCACCAGAATCTCTGCAAGCTCTTGTGAGCTTCATGTTAGTAATCGATTGGTTGTCTTCAGAAGAAAGGTGGAAAAGAAAAGCCACAAATATAATTTTTCAGCTTGCTGGAGGGAAGAGCTAATTCTATTTTTAATTATTGCTTATTTTATATATATGGAGGCTTATGAACATGAACATACACAAATCATTTTCTAGAAGACTATAGAAATTAATATAAATAAAAATTGAAAGACTAACAGTTGTTCTACTATTTATTACATCTTTAAATATACAAAAGTTATCTATGATATTAGTATCTTTATGAGTCCCAATGGCTTGCAGTTCTGTAGTCTTTCAAACAAACAAACAAATAAAAGCTTCACATTAGGTGACAAACTTGACAGGCTGAAGTATTGCTCTCTATATATATTTAAATCAATATCCAAATTACAATAAACGGCTTTACTGTTTAGGAATACAACAAATTCTCTGTTTTTGTGTGAGCAGACCTTTAACATCAGTTGAATTTATTGGTTCAGAAGCACTGAGAGCCTATTGTGCATTTTACATTTTATTAGCCAAACAAACAGGAAGTACTGCTGTGGCACCTTTCTGAACCAGGTACAATCTTCTGAGAACCCAAAGCCTGTTTATAGCAACACTGGGTTCAATGCAGCTGTCAGTATTTACAACAAATGTAAGATTTAGCTTCCTTTGAATTCTTTGCAACTTTACTACCAGAAAGGATCAGAATCCTACTGCAGAAAATGAACTTTTTAGTCCTTTCATTTTACTCCCTTTTCTTCAAATTATTTTTTTTTCAAGTATCAGGAAGATTGGGTACTTGCACCTTACAAGGAGCATTCTTAAAAATAAATAATATAGTTATCTAGGTAATCAGCAAGTTAATTTTATTTATTCCAAGTCAAGTTTCTGCTTTCCTGTCTGCCCAGAAGATATTTCTCTGCTCCCTAAGTACACACAGAAGACACCACAGACACCCAAATTCTGCAAGGCAGATTTAAGACCCCATTTGCCTGAAGGAAATTTGCAGGTACATAATTTTTAGAAGCTATTAGAGAAAAATGTTTACTTTTGACATAAATGTGTATTGAATACTGTATGAGCAATTGTGCATCCCAACAGCTGGGTATCAGAGTGCAACACTGAGGACAACACTGGAGATTTCAGGTTCAGAGAAGCAGAACATACCCATCCTCTATATCCCATGCAGTTGGCCAGCTCCCAAGACTATACTGAGATCTTTCTAAATGGCATTGCTCCAGACAGTAGAGATTTATTTAAATTGCTGCCAATAGGAAGCATGTCAAAAGCACTTCTCTACTGCTTGAGAATGACAGCTGCAAATTGATATCTGGATCTTTCACCAGCTGGAGCTCCCTGACCTGTTGTGTCAGTAATTTTATAACTGTTAGTCCATCGCACCCATCTACATTTGCATGAAGTAGGATTCTTTGGAATTCTCAGGGCTTTTATTTATCAAAAAGAAGCAAGAAAGAAATAAAGTTTATGTATTTGTGTGTGGGGGGGGAAATAATACATCTAAGTAGTCCAAAAACAAGAAAAAAGACGTTTTCTGTGAACTGAAGAATAAACTGTGAAGTATTGCCTCGTGATCCTTCACAGTGGGCAGAAGAGAGGTAAGTTAGTCTTGTGACTGGAGCTCCAGATTGTGTACCAGGGAACAAAGTGTTTTAGTCCAGGTGAGATAAGTCAGTCCGCATTATTGTGTACAGGTCATTCTACTTAGCCTGTTTCTGATCTCAATGAATGCATGAGCTCAATCCTGACATTGCTTTGGACACTGAATTTGTGTGTAACAAAGATATGTTCATTTTCTGCTATAGTTGTTTAAGGTGGCTGTCACTTTTCAGTAGGAGGTGCCTATTTTGCTCTGGGATTGCAAAATGGGGTCTTGAGCTTGCCTGGCATTCTTAAATATTGAGAGGATATAAAGGCTATTCCATTCTGTGAAGACATAATTTTAAAGACAGTTTAGGTACAAACATTTTCCCATTTTTGCTGTTTTTCTATTCAACTCCTATTAAAACTTATCAAACATACATTCTCTGTCTTAAATGATACCAAAGCAATGCTGTTACGGTTTGCTTATCTTGCTGGGGTAGAAGGGTATAAAAAAGACAGGTGAATGGATATTCCTATAATATAGGTATCAAAAAATGAAGCAGCAAATGAAAGATCTTTAGAATAGGCTTGGGGCCTAGACGGGCATTTTAGGTCCTCAATGGGTTTCCATTGTTACTAGATGGTGCTGATGTCATGTTGCCTTTCCGCTCCGCACCCCCCCCCCCCACATTGTTACCACTATTGGGTAGATTAATGGTACAATGGATTTATCAATCGAGCCATCACATTCAATTTGCTGTGTAAGGGTAGCTTAAAATTCCTTTGGAAGTTTTGTTCAGAAAGACTTTGAAAACAGCTTTTTTTTTTTTTTTTCCATGTCTATGTAGACATGGGTGCTTAGGGATATAGTCTAGAGGAAGACTTATTAATGCTAGGTTATCAATTGGACTGGAAGATCTTAGAAGTCTTTTCCAACCTAAATGATTCTATAATGCTATGATTCTATATGTTTTTATTGACAAGAATCTGTCTAACTCATTAGGAATATGTTTTGAGCTCAAAATGAAGAGCTTTTTTTAGGTTTCTAAATTTTAAATTTTGAGTTCAAGTTTTACACAAGAGTTACTGTTGATTATTTGTAACTTTGAATGCTCTCTACCACATCTACATAGCTGTTTATGTGCACTTCCATAAAAATCACCAGATTTTGTAGTCTAGATTCTCACAAGAATGAGGGCCAGAAATCTTCACTGGAAGATTTGCATTTTCTTTGATTTGATGGTCACTCTATTCTTCCTGTAGTCTTCAAAACCTGTTCACATCAACCTTTTTTACCACTTTACTTAGAGTTCATTAATCAGCCAGAGTCCGGACAGAGATCAATTCCTACTGAAAATTCTGAGACCAAATTTCACTGCGTTTGTAAACTTTTAAATTTTCTGCTGAGTCAAACTAAAGTAACAGTTTCAATACAATCCTTTCCTTCTGTTCTTCTAATTCTTGTACTGTTTAGAAAGATAAAGACCAGAAGAATTAAAAGTTTCTGCATTTCTGTGGTCAGTCACCTGTGTCACATTGTGTTAATTCCTGAGGAGAGATGCTGATGGTTTAGAATCATAGAATATCCTGAGTTGGAAGGGACCAACAAGGATCATTGAGTCCAATTCTTGCCTCCACACAGGTCTACTCAAAAATTCAGACCATATGACTAAGAGCACAGTCCAAACACTTCTTAAACTCTGACAGGCTTGGTGCTGTGACTACGTCCTTGGGGAGCCTGTTCCAGTGCATGACAACCCTCTCTGTGAAGAACCTTTTCCTGATATCCAAACTGAATCTCCCCTGTCACAACTTGACTTCATTCCCTTAGGTACTTAGGTCACCAGAGAGAAGAAATCAGCGCCTTCCCTTCCACTCCCCCTCATGAGGAAGCTGTAAACCACAGTGAGGTCTCCCCTCAGCGTCCTCTTTTCCAGGCTGAACAGGCCAAGTGACCTCAGCCACTCCTCATACGTCTTCCCCCCTAGGCCCTTCACCATCTTTGTAGCCCTTCTCTGGACTCTCTCCAATAGTTTCACATCCTTTTTGTACTGTGGTGCCCAGAACTGCACACAGTACTTGAGGTGAGACCACACCAGCACAGAGTAGAGCAGGACAATCACTTCCCTCAACCGACTAGCAGTGCTGTGCTTGATGGACCCCAGGATACAGCTGGCCCTTCTGGCTGCCAGGGCACACTGCTGGCACATATCAGCTTGCTATCAACCAAAACCTCCATTTCAGGGCACCCAGGGTCCTGAAGCCCATCATTGGCATTGAAGACAGAGGCAAAGAAGGCAATAAACTTCTCTGTCCTTGTCTTTGAGGTGACCATCCTCATGAAGTAGCGGACCTATATTTCCTCCGGTCTTCCTTTTTCTATTCACATATTTAAAAAAGCCGTTTTTATTGTCTACCACAGGCCTGGCCAGCTTGAACTCTAATTGGGCTTTGGCCGCATGAATTTTCTCCCTACAAAGGTGAATAGTGTCCCTGTAGTCCTTCCATGTTGGCTGACCCTGCTTCCAGCAGCTGTACATTTTCTTTTTATGCCTAAACTACAGAAGAAGATCCCTGGTCAGCCAAACTGGCCTACTGCCCTGCCTGCTTGACTTCCGATATTTTTGCAACCATCTATTGCAACACACTGGTCACAGGACTCATCCCACCAGGTTTCACTTATGCCAATGCTATGGTGGCTCTGGGACTGGGCCAAGACTTCTAGCTCATCCAGTTTATTCCTCATGCTGCCTGCATTTGTGTAGAAGCACTTCAAATGTGCTTCATTGTATTTAGCACCTTGTGGATCAGACCAAAGGACCTCACTAACACACAGTCCCTCTGATTCTGGCATGCCATTTCTTAGTTTATCACTGGAGGGCCTGGTTTTATCCCTTTCCTCCTTTGAGTCTAGTTTAAAGCCCTATCTATCAGCTCTGCTAACTGGACAAAAATCCTCAGCCCTCTCTGAGAGAGGTGCATCCCATCTGGTGCCAGCAGGCCTGGTGTCACGTAGACCTTCCCGTGATCAACAAACCCCAAGTTCTGCCAGTGGCACCAATCTCGGAGCCACATATTGATGAGCCAAGTCTGCCTGTCAGTATTGATCCCTGCTACTGGAAGGACAGAAGCAAACACAACCTGTGCCCCTGATCCTTTAACCAGTCTCCCCAAAGCTCTAAATTCCCTTTTGATTGCACTTGGACTTCTCCTTATTACCTCCTCATTACCAGCCTGAAAAAAACAGTAATGTGTAGTAGCCAGAGGGCCATACCAGGTGAGTGACTTTCCTAGGAATATCTCTTACCCGAGCCCCAGGGAGGCAGCAGACTTCCCTGTGGGTTGGGTCCGGATGGCAGATCGGGCCCTCTGTCCCTTTCAGAAGGGAATCCCCTATGTCAATAACCCTTCTTTCTTTCCCGATAGAAGAGGTATTGATGTGGGGGGTAGGTTGCCTTGCTTTAGCCACCCCTCCAGCCAGGATGGGCTTTTGTCTACATCATTGTTTTGACTGTCAAGTTCTAGAGCCATACCTGTTACATAAGGGTAGTCGGGAAGGTGAGTTAGGCAGGGAGAGGGCTCACCTACTACTCCAAGCAGAAGACTGCTTCCATTCCCCATCTTGTCCTAGGTCCTCTTCTATTGCCTGGTGGGATGGGGGAACTTTTGTCTTTTGTGTAGAGGCAGCCTGGTGGGATAGGGAAACCTTTGTTTCTTGTGTGGTGGCTGGCTCGTGTGTCTGTCTTAGGGAGGGTAGAGTATGCTTCCACCAGTCAATTTCCCTCTCTGACTCCCTGATGCTCCTCAGCCTACTCACCTCCTCCTGAAGCTCTGCCACCAGGCTGAGCAATTCTACAACCAGGGCACACCTCCCACATGCATACCCACCTCTGTCTGGGTAGCCACATCGGTAGCTGTGGCTGGAGAGGCCGCAAGAGATGCAGAGGCCATGGCTTTCTGCAGGGTGGATATCATGGCTGGGCTCTTCATAAGCAGATTACAACCACTGTTTTTTTCAAGAGATACTCAACTCATAAAATGATGTAGCAAGAAAGACTGTTGGTGCTCAATATTTCAAAAATAAAGCTAGGAGAGTTTAGTTTACCATGTTTTTCCTGAATTGTACTTATCTATGAGTAAATTAGTTGGTAATCAAATAAGCTCTTTTAATAGTTTAAAAGTGAGCAATGTTCCATGCAAGACTTAGCACATTGTTATTAATTTGTGTCTATTTAGTACTCAATTGATAAGTAAAGTGTTTTACATTTGATACAGCTGCTATCTACAATCTGCATAAGGCCTGGTAAGGTACCAGTTAAAAATTCTCAACTTTATGATCCTGAAACTTTTTTTTCTCTGGTCATAACCAGAGATGCCCTCTTTCCATTCTCTTTCAGCAAGCCATTCATACCAAAAATCAACACTGAATTGCTTTACTTAACTGTTTTTTTTTTTTTGAACATCACTTAAATTTTTTTCACATTAATTTTACGTAAATAAGAATTATTGGCACAGTTTCAAGCCTGTCTACATTAAAAGCAGGTTCAGCTCATCAAATTAGAGAACCACAGGCTAAGGATTTAATAGGATCATCTAGAATACATGCTGTGCAAATGCACAACTGGAGTGAATCTTAAAATTGGCATCAGAAATAAATTAGCTCCAACTATTACGATGCAGTTTGCATTTGCCCCTACATTTAGACCAAACACTTGGTTATGTGTTTTCAGGGCGAGTAGCAGGATTATTACTTACTGGAAATAAGTATGATGCCAATAGAGTGATGGAAGTATATGTAGTATTTGACCCTTTTCTCGTAAATAGAGAAGGACCTGTGGGTGATGTGAAGGTTGGAGGCTGTCCCAGGCACAGCAATCGCAAATTAATAGAGTGTTTGGTTCTTGGAAAAGTTAAGAGGAGGGTTAGTAGAACTGCCACCTTCTATTTCTGGAGGGCAGACTTGGACCTTTTAAGGAGACTGGTTGGTGAAGTTCCTTGGGAGGCAGTCCTGAAGGGCAAAGGAGTCCAGGAAGGCTGGACGCTTCAAGAAAAAAAAATCCTAAAGGCACAGGAGCAGGCCATCCCCACATAATGAAAGGTGAGCCAGCACAAAAGAAGACCAGCTTGGCTGAACAGAGAGCTGTGGCTAGAACTCAGGAAGAAAAAGAGAGTTTATAACCTTTGGAAGAAAGGGCTTTTTTCTTTTAAGTGCAGATCTTATTGTGATTAATCATACCACAGCTACTATACTTTGCTCCCTGTGGGAGCTGTGAAATCTATGTTCATTTATTATGGTGAATGACACTTAAATTGTGTGATTGACCAATAAAGCCCTAAAATGGAAGAAGGCTCAGTGGAGATGGACAAAGGTGATGTGCACGTGAAGCTCAGGGAGTAATGCAGGGTATGACTGACCACACTTATTGCTTTATTTTAGAGGAACAGCTATGACATCTGAGTGGATCAACTGGTGGTGTAAATGTTTCCCCCAGAGTCCATTAAAAGAGTGTGGATGTCTGCCTGACCAGCATGGAGGAGACGATATGTGGCTTAACTCAAAATAGAGTATAGAAAACAAAATAACAAGGAGTTTTTCTCTTTGAAGAGCTTGAGTTGGCTTCAAACCACATATTCCTTCCAGACAACTAGGGACGCTCAATGTTGTGACACTGAGCATGTTATAGAGACCAGTAATGGGGACCACATTGGTATTGTGATTGAACTGTGTATTGTGATTGCTATATTTTGCAAAGTGTAAACCTTCGTATTGTGTTTTCAGTATATTATGTATTGCTCTGATAAATAAAAATCCTGTGCAACATCAAATATCTTCAAATAAGCAAATTTGATATTAAATATTACACCCTCAAGGTGCAGAATATCTAAAAGAACCTATTCTGAGAGTATTGGACTCTGAAAAAACATGCTTAGCTTTTTATTTTCTAGGAGAGATCATTCATAAAAGAGAAGTTTCACAGAAAAACAGGGTATCAAGCTGGAAAAGATCTTGCGAAAATCAGGTCTAATGTTATTAAAATTATTTAACACCTTCGTTAACTTATCAAGATCCATTTTTATCTCCATGGTGGCTATGCTGTCTCTGTTCTGAGAAACTCTGTTGTCTGATAGTTACTGTTTTCTAACACCTGGATTACATAGATTTGTAGTCAGGGTATTAACTTTTTTTTTTTTTTTTTCCTTATAGTAGTACTGTCTCTGGATATAAGTAATTATCGTTTCTCCATTTTCTCATACTTATCTACTTGTTATACCTATAGGCAGTAATCATATCCTCTGAAGCTCTTAGTTTTTTTTTTGTTTGTTTGTTTTTTTGTTTTCCAGTCTTTAACTCAGCCAAATTTTTGTACCTGTTCCGAAGGACATTACATTTCTTTTTTTAATTTGTCTTTCCTTTGTTCCCAATTCTGTTTGAATTAATCTTAGCCTTATGCTAGATCTGTGCCTAATATTTTAGGTGAGGTCTAACCAATGTTTTATTCAATGATATTTTTAGCTTGTCATCTTTCTTCCTTTCATAATTGTATTCATCATATTTTTATAGTTGCATCACACTGATGTTTAAAACCCACAGATGAGTAATGCATCCAAGTCCTTCTAGAAAAGAAGTCTTATTCCACCTCTTGAGCATTTATGTGGTTATATATATATATATATCTGTTAAAAATCTGCCTTTTTACTTCATTCTTTTAATTTCATATAATTTTTGTACTGCAATCTTCAAGGCTACTCACTTCTTTCTAAATGATGTCTTAGTCTCCCTCTATGTATGATGATACCTCCCATGTTTTTGTTGTCAGAGTGCAGAATTTACAAATGCTAGTGTTTGGAGCAAAGTGATTAATAAAAAAATTAAATCTGACTTATTCTTGAGGAACTTCAACATTAATTTATTGGAATTCCAGAATCATCTAGCAAGAATCATGTGCTGAAAAAAAATCAAGAGATTTCATTATAAGGAGGATTATGATGTTATGAGGAAGTGCATAAAATGAATTTAATTGAGTCTGAAGCAAATTTTAATTAACTCAGTTTAGAAGAGGGAAAAGTGTGATAAAGGGTATATACTACATAACATACAAGAACATTGTGCATGAGTTAATATATTTACATAGATTCTATCGGACATTGTCTCCTAAGGAGGAGTGTTTGAACAGTGCTCTTAGATATATGGCTTAACTCTTAGCTTATCCTGAGTGGAGTCAGCAGTTGAACTTGATGATCCTCATGGTTCCTTTCTATTCAGGATATTCTGTGATTCTATTACTAGGAAAACCTTCCTGTCAGTACTTTACCTGTGTTAGTTATATATTATTGGTACAGAGATCTTGTCTATTATTGTATGTACTATAAACTAGAAAATCTGCACCGTAACTGGAATTGTGGAGTCAGAAAGCCACATAGAAAGGAACAATTTCGTTACAAGAAAGAAGTATTGTACTGCTAGAGCCCAAGTGTCAGCAGTTATAAGACATACTCTTTGCTTGTGCGTGAGGACTTAATCCCATTCTTGCACTTTCTTGAAGCCCCATTCATCTTCTTGCTTCCTGTAATCCATTGGTTCTTTCCCTACAGTCTTCTTCCATCAGCCAGCAATTTTAACCTCTCTTTGCCTAAATCTCTATTTGATTCAAGAGTAGTCTCTAGGGATGGCACTAAAGAAGTTGAAGAATATAAAAATTTCAGTAATGATGAATGGGCAAAGAATTAGTTTTTTTTTTTTTTTTTGTCCTTAATAGTTACCTTATTTCTAAAGAAAAGGTAAAATTATTCCCTGTAACCTAGGGAATATTATTATATATTTATCTGTGCTCTTGCTGCATTCTAAGGTTTCCAATCAGTTACAAGTGCTTCTGCGCAAACACTTAGTATCATGGGACCCAGTTACTTATAGCTTTCTTCACTTTCCAAACCCACATTTGGAGCTGTGATAGACAGGGATGATTTCATTTTTTTTTTTTAATTTATTTTTTATTTTATTTTATTTTATTTTATTTTATTTTATTTTATTTTATTTTATTTTATTTTTTTATTTTATTTTATTTTATTTTATTATTTTATTTTATTAGCATATCTATTTCTGTAAGAATTTCCTCCTACCAGGAGCACCAAAGCACAAGGTTAATCTAAGAGTTGTTCCTCATGGCACTTACCCCTTTGTGATTGTTTTATCACTGGATGCTAGAGCGGCCCTAACATTGTATTCTGGACACTACATGCATTTGTCACTTGGACGTGTCATTTTTGCTAAGGAACCATCTTCAGACAAAAGAAAGAGAAGTCTTACTTTTCTTCCTGTCTCCACTAAAGAACAGTTGTATTTTTAAATTATGCAAGGGACACACCAGATGGGTGGTGAAGAATGCCTTAGGAGTGCATGCAATAATAATAACACAATTAATAATTAATAGCTGTGCTGGACTGGGCCTTCCAGCATTGTTTTTTTCTGAAAGTAACCAAGTACTTCTGAATAACATAGGTTCACTTTAATACTCAACATAATGTCAGCTGTAAGCTTATTACAAAACTGGCTCAAGTCGAAATGGGCATGATAATAAATGTGATGTCAGTCACCTTACCAGTGCCATAGGAAACATGTCAATCCTTTTCCTTTGAGAGTCAGGAACAGCTGCTGAAATTAGAAAAAGTGACGTATGATATGTGGTAACATATATACCCCTGTCTTTTCAGATGTTACTGAATTAAAGTCTTACTGAGAGTCTGAGAAATGTAATTGGCCAGCTGGGAATCTGTGGAGTTTTTGACAAACTCAAAGGTATCCACAGGATAAAAAAAAAATAAAAATAAAAAGACCTAAAACCTGGTTAGATTTTGAACGTTCCACAACCACAAAGGAGAAAAAAAAAAAAAAAAAAAAAGTATATCTTCATAAGGCTTGCAAAATGCAAGGAAATTATATTCTAGCTAGATGTTAATCTGATGCATATCATCTTCTGGTTATGATTGTCAGGATCTAAGGTATTGTTTCCTCCTTAACTTTGGTTTGCTTGATCTTTTTCTTATGGTTAGTAAAGCTCTTTTTTTTTAATATTTTTATTTTTATTGTTTTATTTTTATTTATTTTTTTTTTCTTTAGCTGAGTGGCTTGAATATTACTACTTCTGAATTTAAAAACTGCCATTATAAACTCAATTTTGAAAGCTATTGCAGAAGTATGCAAGCTTAAGCAGTGCTTGATCTGGAACTAATGGGAGGACAGTGAAAGCTACAATGTAATTGTTGTATTGGACTATGTCTTAGCATTATGCCAAAAAATTCTGTAAGCGCAAAGATAGTTTTGCAGATTCTGCAAATCTGACCTCTGTGGCCTCTGTGAGAAGAGTCCAGAAGCTGCCATATGTCAGATAAGAGCCACTTACAGCCAGCTCCAAAAGAAACCTGTCACTGGCCAAAGCTGAGCCACTGGGCAACACTAATTGCACCACTGTGAGAGCAGATTTAAGAAGAGAAAAAAAGTGCTGCAACAGCTGAAAGAGAGGAGTTCCTCTGCAGCCTGAAGGAGGCTGCAGTCCATGGAGGGCCCCCGCAGAAGTAGACTCTGGGCTGGAGCTGCAGCCAATGGAAAGGAGCCCATGCAGGAGCAGAGGATGTGGTGGGAGCTGCCTCCCATGGGTGACCCATGCTGAAGCATTTTGATCCCAACAGATGGACACTGTGATATGGATCCATGTTGGAGCAGTTCTTAAAGAGCTGCTGTCTGTGGGAAGTCCACACAGGATCGTTTCAGGAAGGACAGCATCCTGTGGGAGGGACACCATGCTGGAGCAGGGTAAGAGAGTGAGGATGAAGGAGTGACTGAGACTTTGTGGACTGACTGCAACTGCCATTCCTCATTCTGCTGCACCACTAAGGGAAAGGAAGTAGAAAAGGGTGAATAGGGGGGAAGGTGTTTTTAGTTTGCTTTTAGTTTCATGTTGCTCTAGCCTGTTAGTAATAATAAATTATATTCATTTCCCTAAACTAAGTCTGTTTTACCTGTGACAGTAATTGGTGAGTGATCTTACTGTCCTTATCCTTGACCCTTTTTCCTTCATTTTGTCTCTCCCTATTCCTTTGAGGAGGGGGAGTGAGAGAGTGGTTGTGGTGTTCAACTGCTCATCAGGGTGAAACCACCACAGGTCTCTTTTTTTGATCTGTCGGTTTGGTCTGGTTAAATAGTTATAGAACTATTAAGAGACACACATGTAGAATGATCAAATAAAATATCCTCATAGGAATTCTGGTCAAAAATTAAAGAAAATTTGAGCTTTGATTAGCTCAATGGAATCAGATTTTTTGTCCTTTTTTTTTTTTTTTTCCTTTGTCTTTTCATTCTTTACTTGTGTTATTTGAAAATGTTCCACATGGTTTGGTAGAAATAACCAAGATATTTTATTCCTATGAATTTCATTAAAATAGACTGCTACGTAAACTAATTATCCAACTGAGTAAAAACATAATTTATATGTTATTTATTACACTTCACATTGGAAAGAAAACTCAGAAATGTGTGACTTGTTCTTGCCGTGTAGAGAACAAGTTACTCTTCCTCCAGAAGAAGTAATAAGGAAAATAAAAATAGTTTTTTATCATTTGCAATAAAAGTCATGGGGTCAGATTCATAACTAGTGGTGATGTGTTGTATTGGCAAGAATGAATTTTGAAAAAAGTTTTCCCAACCTTAGATTTAAGCACTGCAATTGAAAGGCAGCTTCAGTATTTTGGGCTCTGTGGATATTCATAGTGATCCCTGCAAGATAAGCAATGACAGTTAGAAAGAGAAACCTATGTATTTGTTAAATTATTTGTTACCTTTTTCTGTTCCTTCACTGTAGTAGACTACAGTTCTAGCTGGAAACGTCACTGTTCTTTGAAGGTTTTCACAGAATCATAAAATCATTAAAGTTGGAAAAGACCTCCAAGATCATCTAGTCCAACCATCACACTGCTACTAATGTCACCCACTAAACCATGTTGCTAAAAGCCAGGTGCAACCTTTCCATGAACACCCCCAGGGATGGTGACTCCACCACTTCTCTGGGCAATCCGTTCCAATGTCTGACTACTCTTTCTGAGAAGAAATGTCTCCTAATTTCTAACCTGAACCTCCCCTGGTGCAACTTGAGGACATTCCCTTTAGTCCTATCACTAGTTATCTGTGAGAAGAGGCTGACCCCCAGCTCCGCACAACTTCCTTTCAGGTAATTGTAGAGAGCAATAAGGTCTTCCTTGAGCCTCCTCTTCTCCAGACTAAACAGCCCCAGTTCCCTCAGCCACTCCTCATAGGACTTGTGTTCCAGGCCCTTCACCACCTTTGTAACCCTTCTCTGGACATGTTCCAGGGCCTCAATGTCCTTCTTTTACTGAGGGGTCCAAAACTGAACACAGTACTTGAGGTGCAGCCTCACCAGAGCAGAGTACAGGGGAACGATCACCTCCCTGGTCACACTATTCCTGATACGAGACAGGATGCCGTTGGCCTTCTTGGCCACCTGATCACACAGACGGCTCATGTTCAGGCAAGCGTTGACGAACACACCCAGATCCTTTTCCTCTTCACAGTTTTCCAGCCACACTGCCCCAAGCTGTAACATTGCAAGGGGTTGTTGCAGCCAAGGTGCAGGACTTGGGATTTAGCCATGTTGAACCTCATCCCATTGGCCTCTGCCCATAGACCAACATATCCAGGTCCTTCTGCAAGGCCTTCCTACCCTCCAGCAGATCTACATGTCCCCCCACTTTGGTGTCATCTGCAAAATTCCTGAGGGTGCACTCAATTCCCACATCCAAATCATCAATAAAGATATTAAAGAGGTTGGGCTCCAGCACTTACTCCTGGGGAACACCACTGGAGACCGGTCGCCAGCTAGTTTTCACTCCATTCACCACCATTCTCTGGGCCCCGTCGCCCAGCCAGTTTTTAACCCAGCAAAGAGTGTACCTGTCCAAGCCGTGGGCTGCCAGTTTCTCCAGGAAAATACCGTGGGGAACCATGTTAAAGGCTTTACTGAAGTCTAGGTTGACATTTTTGTTTATAAAAAATCATTTTTGTCTGTATGTGTATTTATTCATATGTGTTGGTTAATATGAAAATACACTAACTTGTTGCTTAGGAATAAATAACAACTTTTGAGGTCTCTAAATTAAATACAGTTGTTCTATACTGACAAAGACTTCTTGAATGCAGCTGTTAGGATGTAGGATTCCTGTTGGCACATGCTGTTAAACAGTTGCTGAATTATTGCAATTTCAGGTGACCATTGTGTGCAGCAATAGCAGCAGCATCCAAACCAAGGTATGGCTTTTGCAGTCACTTGATTCATGTTACTGATAAGAAAATTCAGGTTAATATTGGACAGCCTCTGTCTTCTTGCTTCTTCAGGGCATATATCTGCAGGTCTGTGGACGTTCCACTGAATATCACCTTTTTGTTTGCAAATTTATTTTATGTAAGGAAGGAAGATTCCTTTCTATTGAAGGAAAATCTTCAATATTGCTGTGATCATTTGGGTTATTTTGAACTTCAGAAATTATAGAATTTATTCATGCTTTTTTTAACTGAGGACATGTGACAACGTACATTTCCTCATGTAGTACAGGCTATTTGGAAGTGCATAGAAAGGAAAGATATCCCATAAGTCTGCTATACTTTTTTTTTTTTTTTAATGATAAGTATGGGTTATTTATTCACATTTACTCCATATCCAGAAAGTACACTGTTTCTCAAAAAAACTTTATTTTGACAATTCTGATTTACTGCCATACTGTTTGTCTAGTGGTACTTGCAGAAAAGTAGGGGTTGAACATTTTTTTGAGGGTCATAATTAAATTTTCCCTCCATATTGTCATTTGAAATATATGTCAGAGGTTTCAGTCTGCTTCTAACTCATGATTTCTGTCACTAGTTAATGTTGGATGAACTGGAATAAGCACACTAGCTATGTGCAGTTTGTATTATTTTTTCTAATAAAATTTCAAAAACACCTAAGACAATTAGTCATTCATTTCTGAGAGAGCAAGGAAAATTAACACCTCTAAACTCTCTGAAGGAGTTCAGGAAGCTTTTGAAAATGTAGTGTAACATCTTTGCGGCCTGTGAGAGTCTAAGTTTTAGATTGATTTTAATAAGAGAGAAATACCCCAGAGGGCTGGCTATAAAGATTTCTGATGAAATGTCCACAAGAAATATAATACACTACGATAAATATACATAAAGATTATTGACACTTCAAATTTGTTCAGTGCCTGGAGAAAAATCATGCTCCTTTCTCTAAGACCTTTTTCATTTAATAAGTCAAAAAGGACCATTTCTGAAAATCAGAATTTATGAAGGTTGACTTCCTACAGCTCTCCTTGTGTTGATTCTCTGGTACATAACAGCTGAGCTGAGCTAATTCGGCAACATTCCCCTCCTCTGAAGGCATTATTGTCTTCTAGCTAAATGCCTTTTTTTTTTTTTTTCATATAAATTTAAGGAAATTAATCATTTTAAGACTTCAGTTCTTCTCATCAGATCTGAGAGACAGTGAGTTACTGATCCTAAGTCTCATTTCCTTTGGACATGATGTAAGAAGCGCAGCTAGTGTTAACATGAAGTTTAGAAAGGAGAAGAATAAGAAGTGAAATAGCATGGGAGAACAGTAGTAAGTAGAATCATAGAATCATAGAATCATAAAATCATAGAATGCCCTGAACCTGGTGCCACAAGGATCATGAAGTCTAACTCCTGACTCCACAGAGGACCACACAAAAATCATAGCATATGTCTGAGAGAATTTTCCAAACACTTCTTGAGCGCCGCCAGGCTCAGGACCATGGCTGCTGCAGTGGGGAGCCTGTTCCAGTGTCCCACCACCCTCAGTAAAATGAAGAACCTTTTCCTAATATTCCATCTGAACCTCCCCTAATACAGCTTGGGTCCTACTGCTGCTCACCAGAGAGAAGAGATCAGTGCCTGCCCCTGCTCTCCCCTTTGTGAGGAAGTTATAAACCATGATGAGGTCTCCCCTCAGTCTCCTCTTCTCTAGGCTGAACAATCCAAGTGACTTCAGCTACTTCGCATACATTTGTCCCTCTAGACCCGTCACCATCTTCATAGCCCTCCTTTAGACAATCTCTAATAGTTTTATACTGTGGCACCCAAAACTGCACACAGCGCTCAGGTGATGCTGCATCAGGGCAGAGTAGAATGGGACAATCACTTCCATCAACTGGCTAGCAATGCTGTAGTTGATGCACCCTGGGATACAGTTGGCCCCTTTGGCTGCAGGGCACAGTGGTAACTCATATTCAACTTGCTGTCAACCAAAATCCCCAGATCCTTCTCCGCAGCGCTGCTCTTCAGCCTCTCATCCCTTAGTCTGTACATATAGCCAGGGTTACCCTGTCCAAGGTGTAAAATGTAGCACTTGCTTTTGTTAAGTTTCATGTGGTTGGTGATTGCCCAGACCTCTAATTTTTCAAGATTTCTCTGTAAGGTCTCTCTACCCTTGATAGAGTCAACCACGCCTCCAAATTTATTGTCTTCTGTAAATATACTCAATATACCTTCAAGTTCTGCGTTCAAGTCATTTATCATAGAATCACAGAATCATTCAGGTTGGAAAAGACCTCTAAGATCATCTAGTCCAACCTTTAACCTAGTACTAAAGCCCACCACTATACCATGCTACAAAGTTCTAAATGTACACGTTTCTTGAAGACTTCCAGGGAAGATGACTCAACCACTTCCCTGTGCAGCCTATTGCAATGCCACACAACTCTTTCAGTAAAGAACTTTCTCCTAATATCCAACCTAAACCTAACTCCCTGGTGCAACTTGAGGCCATTTCCCCTTGTTTTATCACTTGGTGCTTGGAAGAAGAACCCAATCCCCAACTTACTATAGCCTTCTTTAAGGTAATTTGGATAAGGTCTCCCCGACCTTCTTTTTCTCTAGGCTAAACAACCCCAGTACCCTCAGCTGCCTCTTGTAAGACTTGTTTTCTAGACCTCTCACCAGCTTTGTTGCTTTTCTCTGGGAATGCTCCAGGACCTTGATGTCCTTATTGTAGAGACGGGCCCAAAACTGAACACAGTATTTGAGGTGCAACCTCAACAGAGCTGAGTACAGAAGGACAATCACTTCTCTGAAAAGTGGAAACATTATGAAAATATTAAAGAGACCTGGTCTTGAAATGGAGCCCTGGAGAACCGTCCAGTGACTGGCCACCAGCCAGACATAACTCTATTTACTATAACCCTTTGAGCCTGAGCAATGGCCAACTTTTCACCCAGCGTATTATGCATTCATCTAGCTGTATCGTGGACTTTTTGTCCAGAAGAATACTTTGAGAAACAATATTGAAATCTTTACTGAAATCTGAAAAGACTACATCAACTGTCTTCCCTTGGTCAAGTAGGTTGGTGGCTTTCCCACAAAAGCAATTTAAATTAATTAAGCAGAACTTTGCCCTTATGAACTCAATGATATCTATGACCAATGACTACATTGCTCATCATGTGTTTTTCAATAACTTCCAAAATAGTTTTCTCCATAGTTTTACCAAGAACTGAAGTGAGACTATTAGGCCTGTAATTATCCGGGGCTTCTTTACAATCATAGAATCATAGAACATCCTGAGTTGGAAGGGACCCACAACGATCATCAAGTCCAATTCCTGGCATCACACAGGTCTACCCAAAATTTTAGACCATGTGATTAAGTGCACAATCCAAAGGCTTCTTAAATTCAGACAGGCTTCATGCAGTGACTACTTCCTTGCGGAGCCTGTTCCAGTATGCAACCACCCTCTTGGTGAAGAACCTCTTCCTGATGGCCAGCCTAAACTTCCCCTGCCTCAGCTTAACACCATTCCCGCGGGTCCTATTACTGGTGATAACGGAGAATAGGTCACCTGCCTCTCCACTCCCCCTCGCGAGGAAGTTGTAGACTGCGATGAGGTCCTCCCTCAGCCTCTTCTTCTCCAGGCTGAACAGGCCCAGTGACCTCAGCCGCTCCTTATATGCCTTCCCCTCTAGGCCCTTCACCATCTTCGTTGCCCTCCTCTGGACACTCTCCAACAGTTTAATGTTCTTTTTGTACTGTGGTGCCCAGAACTGCACACAGTATTCGAGGTGAGGCCGCACCAGCGCAGAGTAGAGTGGGACAATCACTTCCCTCAACCGACTAGCAATGCCGTGCTTGATGCACCCCAGGATACGGTTGGCCCTCCTGGCTGCCAGGGCACACTGCTGGCTTATATTCAACTTGCTGTCAACCACAACCCCCAGATCCCTCTCTGTGGGGCTGCTCTCCAGCGTCTCGTTGCCCAGTCTGTACGAATAGCCAAGGTTGCCCCGTCCCAGGTGCAGGACCCGGCACTTGCTTTTGTTAAACTTCATGTGGTTGGTGATTGCCCAGCTCTCTAATCTGTCCAGATCTCTCTGCAAGGCCTTTCCACCCTCATCCGAGTCTAAAACTCCTCCAAGTTTGGTGTCGTCGCCAAATTTGCTCAAAACACCTTCTAGTCCTACATCCAAATCATTTATAAAAACATTGAAGAGGACTGGCCCTAAAATGGAGCCTTGAGGGACCCCACTAGTGACCATCCGCCAGCCTGATGTGGCCCCATTTACCACAACCCTTTAAGCCCTGCCCGTCAGCCAATTGCTCACCCATCGTATGATGTTTTTGTTTAGCTGTATGCTGGACATTTTGTCCAGTAGGATCCTGTGGGAAACCGTGTCAAAAACTTTGCTGAAGTCCAAAAAGATCACATCAGCTGGTTTCCCTTGATTGACTAGGTGGGTGATCTTATCACAAAAAGAAATCAAATTTGTTAGGCAGGACCTACCCCTCATGAACCCATGTTGGCTGGGACCAATGACTGCATTGTTCCCCAGGTGCCCTTCAATAACTTCAAGGATCATCCTCTCCATAATTTTACCAGGCACTGATGTGAGACTGACAGGCCTGTAATTGCTAGGGTCTTCTTTCTTACCCTTCTTGAAAATTGGCACAACATTTGCCAGCTTCCAGTCCAATGGGACCTCTCCAGATTCCCAAGATCATTGAAAAATAATTGAGAGAGGTCCCGCGATGACGTCAGCCAGCTCTTTAAGCACCCTGGGATGAATCCCATCCGGACCCATGGACTTGTATGGATCAGGTGGAGCAGCAAATCCCGCACACATTCAGGGTTGGTTGGGAGTTTGTCATTCCCACCGTCACGGTCCTCTGGCTCAGGGTAACCTGGGTCCCGAAGCCCATCATCAGTGTTGAAGACAGAGGCAAAGAAGGTGTTAAATGTCTCTGCTTTGCCTATGTCATTGTCTGTGAGGAGACCTTCCCCATCTAGTAGCGGACCTATGTTTTCTTTGGTTCTCCTTTTCCTGTTCACATATCTAAAAAAAAACTTTTTTATTGTCTCCCACAGACATGGCCAGCTTCAACTCTAGTTGGGCTTTGGCCACATGAATTTTCTCCCTACAAACATGAACAGCATCCCTATATTCCTTCCTCGTCGCCTGACCCTCCTTCCAGCAGCCGTATACTTTCTTTTTTCGCCTAAGCTCCAGTAGAAGATCCCTGGTCAGCCAGGCCGGCCTTCTGCCCCGCTTGCCTGACTTCCGATATTTTGGAATCCCCTGATCTTGTGCTTTTAGGAGGCAGTGCTTAAAGATTGACCAGCACTGATGGACGCCAATGCCCTCAAAAGCAGTTTCCCAGGGGACCTTGCTGACTAGTTCCCTGAGCAGCCTGAAGTCTGCTTTCCCCATATCCAGGGCTGAAGTTTTGGTGACAGTTTTTCTTCTATTACCATAAATTCTTAACTCAACCACTTCATGGTCACTATGACTGAGATGGCCGCCAATTGCCACGTCTCCCACAAGACCCTCTCTGTTCTCCAGCAACAAATCTAGGAGGGCACCTTTCCTAGTTGGCTCTCTTAGCACCTGAACCAAGAAGTTATCATCTAGGTGCTTTATGAACCTCCTGGACTTGCTCGTGTCAGCCGTGTGATGATCCCAGTTGACGTCTGTCAAGTTGAAATCCTCCATAAGGACAAGGGGAGTTGATCTCAAGGCATCTCTTAGTTCTGCAAAGAATAATTCAACAGCATTGTCATCCTGGCCAGGTGGTCTGTAATAGACTCCCCCAACGACATCCCCTGTATTTGTTCGTCCCTTAATCCTTACCCAGAGGCTCTTGACTTTGCCATCGCCAACATGAAGTTCCACACAGTCCAGCCCATGCTTCACATACATTGCCACCCCGCCACCTCGCCTGCCCTGCCTGTCCCTCTTGAAGAGCCTGTAACCATCAATTGCAACACACCAGCCACAGGACTCATCCCACCATGTTTCACTTATGCCACTGATGTTGTAGCTCTGGAACTAAGCCAAGGCCTTTAGCTCCTCTTGCTTGCTATTCATGCTGTGTGCATTGGTGTAGAATGAGCATGAAACTTCCAGAGGATGCATGGACCAGTGAATCTTCTGTAGATAAATTGTTTCTTTCAGTAATTTGGCTTTATTTCTTTCTGTAGTGCTAGACACCTGTGACTTCCCATTTTCTTTAGTATCTTTATTTTCTCCTGTTACATGATTTTCAGGCTTGAAAATAACATAGAATATTTCAACATTGGCTGAAATACTCTATTTTACATATTTTAAATGGGGAATTTGACTGAGTAGTAGTGACATGGACATATAATTTTCCCATGTGTTATCTAGATGAAGATTTGTCATATAAATAAAGATAAATAGAATGCAACCTAAATTTATGATTTATGATTTATGTATGCTACTCCAGAACAAGTGAGCTAATTTGTCATCTTGTTACCATGTGAATTGGTATTATCCTGCTATACTTCCATCAAGTGTTGAAGTAGAAAAATAAATTTATCATTTGTATCCAATATTTTTTTTCTGTACATTTTCTATTTCTGTTTAATTTTAATTTGATTGTGGCAAACAACTGTTGGATGGTGAGATTTTACTCATTTTTTAGTTTTTCTTTTTTTTTTACTGTTTTGTTTTGTTTTGTTTCCTGAGGTAACCTCAATGGGAGATTTGTTATGAGTTCCTTTATTCAGTGTCACAGAAATTATTGTTCTCATAATAGCTACAAGGTAGCACAGGGTGATCGGTTGCTGTTCTTGACTTTAAAAATTACCTCAGGATAAGCTACAGTCTAGTGGCAGTGCTAGGAAAAAAAAAAAAAGAAAAGAAAAAAAATTGGAGGGCTCAGGAATGAAAGAACACTAGGGAAGTCAAAGCATATGAGAGAAGCCACTGATTTGACAAATTAGCTCTGTGTAACTAAACTGGGTGAAAGAAAATACAAGAAAAATTAAGGGCAACACTGCTGGCCAGGAGAATGTCCAGAACAGTTCCTGATTTCAAAATATTCTCTCAATCTCAGAAGTGAAGCTTGGGGATAAATAGAAGTGCATTTTTGCTACATGTGGGGAAGGGATGTACACATCTGAGTTTATGGTTTGGCCTGGGACTTTGTATGTGGAAAGAGTAGAGATGATGTCAATGGAATGTGTTCTTTCATGCTGTTTCCAGATTTGCTTTTGATATCTCTAATTATAGAATTCATTAACTTGCAGAAGTACTTTGTATCTCTCACTCATAGTCACCTTCTTATGCTAAAACTAATGAAATGGCTAACAGAAATATTTAAATAATGCAGTCCATGTGAATGGTAACATATGAGAAATCTGTGATATGGTTATCCCAGCAGTTTCACAATTTAAGATCCTCTTAATTGTACTCATTACTATCAATAGTAAATTACTTTTCTGGAAGAGATATGCAAAGTACCAAGCTAGGAGTAATATGTATATAGTGTGAACATAAGCAGAGAATGTTATATATATTCTGTTCTGAGTGACAGCATGTACTGATGCTTAGTGTTGGAACGTGGCTTTGCAGTCTATAGGTGTGAAGAATTCCTCATGGACTCATTTGCTCCTAACCTCTCACTGGTAGGAATATGTGGAAGTGCTGGAAGAAACTGTAGGGAATACTTTTTTTTTTTTTTTTTTTTTTTCTCAGTTACTTCTATACAGTCAAGTTTTACATCAAGACATCAGTATAGTCCTACTGTTCCCTGGCTATCTTTAATTTATACATAGCATTACAACACCGCATCTGAAAAGAAGAAATAGCAACTTGAGGGAGCACAACTACTTCCTGAGGAGTATAGTGTTGATGGTGTTACTCAGGCTGACAGTATCTCAGGTATACTCAAATAGTCTTGAAAGTCTTGAATTACATTCCAAAGTAGTTTCTCAGTTAAACATTAGAGATGTTGATCATGACAGGAAGGACTGCATATTGACAGTTTCTGCAGAAGTACAACCAATGATATGAAATCCCTCTTTATGTATCTCTTGTCTAGCTGTGCATTCACTTCTAAAAATATCACAATTAAGACTTTACATGTATGTAGACGCTATTTCTAGTTATATCATATCTTCTGGGAACACAAATTTACTTCTCCAGGGTTTCAACATATTTGGAAATTCTGTTGGGTGATATATCTTGGTTCTAACTGGAGGCAGAAATTCACACTGGATTTCTCTGCTGTAGTCAAAAGCAGGGCGCGTGAGATAAACGTTACTTGCACCGAAGACTGAATTTTCATTGATTAAGGAAAAAAAAAAAAAAGGACAAAAAAGAAAGAAGACACCATTATCTCATTTGCTTCATGGTTGAATCCTGAAATTTTTTCTTCCTGAAATAAGGGCAGTCTTTGATCTTTATCAGACTATTATTGAATATATTTCTATGTATTGTCCGTGGGTCCGAGTGTATTCATATTTTATGTATGTCATCACAGTTAGGTTGTCAGAACGTTCATCTGATAATAAGTTAAAACAGTTTTTTAAGTGTTCTAGATGTAAATAACAGCCAATGAAATACTCATTACAGATACATGAAGGCTTAAATCATTATCATATAAACTGCCTCATTTTCAACTTATTAAAATGAAACATATATTTGCTCAGATAAAGTACTTCGTATAAATAACCATAAATAATTTCAGAGTAGGAATCAGGGATGTAATAATGCACCTCTAAATCCATTTTGAGTTTGTGGATTAAATCTATCAATAGGCAGAATAACAAGTCTCCTTCACACAAACAAATATTATAACTGAGCAGTAACTTCCAAAAATATTAATGGCATTTTTTTGTTTCCACATACTTTTCAACAAGCCATGAATATTAATATTTGGGAAAAAAATAGATAGAGGTGATTATATTGTTAAAATAGTCATTGATACATAAAGTATTTGATTTATTTTAAAATGAAAAAATTGCCACTAATTTCAGTAGAAACCATACAAAATACTGAAGAGGTATTTTCATTAACAGAGTTCCCTATACGTCAGTGTCCACCACAAAGGCTGGCTTAGGGTTGCCAGTAGGAAACATGGTAGCCTGGAATAGGTCTGAAGCTATACCTGTCTTTTAGACTTACTTGTCTATGTGTATGCATAATCCAAGCAGGTAGGACTTAAAAACCTTCAATTCAAAAGATTCAGCACAATCACATTTTACATTTCATAATAGAGACATCTGGGATACTGTGATAAACATCTTTTTCATGATAGACATTTAATCAGAGAAATCACACAAGAGGTGCAGGAAAATGAGTGTGAAACCTTCCCAAGGCAAAAGAAATTCAAAGCTCTCTCTTCCACCTTTCCAGAGAGTGCAATAACAACTGAGCTGTAGATTATTCTTCTGAATCAACCTTAGACATTAAACTTATCATAGAGAGAAAAAAAAAAAAACAGGAAGGAAATTTGTTTCATTGAGAGTGTGTGTGTGTAAAAGTGTGGGATTCTGTAGATTGATGGTCAGGGCATGCATTTGTCCTGGTGTACTGGGTCTGACTGGGATAGAGTTAATTTAAACACACTCATGTTTATGTGGTGTTGGACTTTCCAAGCTACTATTACACGTGCTAAGGCTCTGCTTTTCCAAAAAACATCTGAACATCTGCCTGCCAGTGGGAAGTAGTAGTTTTTGTGTGTATGCGTGTGTTTTTTTTTTTTTTCTTTCTCTGGTTGTTCAAGCAGCTTTTCCTTTTCTTATTAAAGTGTCCTTATCTTAGTTGTCAAGCCTTCTCACCTTCATTCTTGTTTGCCCCTGTCCCATGGGAGAGTGAAGTGAATGAGAGGCTGGATGAATGTTTGACTATTGGCTGAGGTCAAACCACAACACCTGGTTTCAAGAAATTTTTGCCAGAATTGTTTGCTCATTATATTCAATGGTTGTTTAAATGTACAAATTATACATAGTAAAGACTAGAACCAAGATACCACACCTGCACTTTCTGGTGAGACTCAGGGACATCGCACTATGAAGTTGTTCACTCTTGTGAAACAAACAAACAAAAAACAGCAACCCTTTATATCAAAATTCTTCTTTAGAAGGGAGAATGAGGGTCTGATTTACTGCTTGCTGCAAAGTTATTAAAAGGAATCTGACTTAAATTGACACCCAGATGTGATTCTGGAAATGGAGCTTTCTGTGTGCTACCTGTCCAGCAAAGCTCAGGCTTAATGAGAGACACAAAAATCATGTTTTCTTTACATTTTCTCTTGAGGAAAACAGATCTTCATGCAGAGGTCAAAAGGAAATATTCTATCCCTTCAGAGTTTCAATTGGAGAGCTTTTTTCCTGATTAAGGTCAAGCAGGAATAAAACTCCCATTATAGATGAATCATTCACAAGCTTCAGGCATGTGGGAGCCTCATAGTTTCACTGCAATTAATATAAATGTTTTTGTAAATTGTTTTTGTTTTCAATTACTAAAAATGATCATTCAAGATTAATCATGTCTACATTAACAACCTTATTACATATGAGAAGTTCAAAGTAGATAAATAACAGATTTAGTTGCTTTAATTCAACCTTAAAAAGAATCATTCTTGTCTCAGTTGAATCTACAGTAAATTAGATTTTCTTATAACTTATCCTTTTCTGTTATATCTTGACTTTTCTGTTTCTAAATGATTCTGATAATTTTAGATGTTATATTATTTTCTCATTTTAGTGAAATCCTTATGAAATGAAAATGTTAATACAAAGAGTCAGATATTATTCTCAGTTATTCCCCTCAGTCAGAAGTACTTACAAAACATTAATAACAGATTTTTGCATCTTGAATAAGGAGTCATTAGGCAAAAATAAATGTATCCAAGAGACACATATGCAAAGCTAATTGACAACTGTGTACACAAAGAGCTGCCATTTATTTTATTACAGTCAAACATAACCTTTGTAAATGTCAGCTTTGTGTTTCGTTGTCCAGCATTTTAATTTAGACATGTTGTTCTTCATTTTTAAGAGATTATCATTTTACTCCCTTCCAACACATTTTTCATTCATACTGATTGCCATTGCAGATCTCACGATTCTTTTGAAAGTAAAAATCAAACAATTATTATTTTATGGGAAAAATGATGGAAAAATGATCTCTTTAAATTACTTCACCAGAGGTTTTGTGGTGGTTAAGGTCATATAGTATGAAATATTTGCATAATTATTATACAGATTCCAAAATATATTGTACCAATGAAGAGATAATCATGATAATATCAAACTGTCCTAACAACAAAGAGATAGCTGGCAAAGATGAAAGGAGTGGGCACTTTGAACTTTTATTAGTATTTTCAAAGCCTGAATCAGTAAAAGTAACATGTAAACGGGACCCTGTTGTTCACAACGGGCAAAGTCCTTGGAAACCTCAATCATAGAATCATACAATAATCATATCATCAGGATTGGAAAAGACCTCCAAGATCATCTAGTCCAACCATCACACTGCTACTAATGTCACCCACTAAACCATGACTCTAAGCACCATGTCCAACCTTTCCTCAAGCACCCCTAGGGACGGTGACTCCACCACTTCTCTGGGCAATCCGTTCCAATGTCTGACTACTCTTTCTGAGAAGAAATGTCTCCTAATTTCTAACCTGAACCTCCCCTGGTGCAACTTGAGGACATTCCCTTTAGTCCTATCACTAGTTATCTGTGAGAAGAGGCTGACCCCCAGCTCCGCACAACTTCCTTTCAGGTAATTGTAGAGAGCAATAAGGTCTTCCTTGAGCCTCCTCTTCTCCAGACTAAACAGCCCCAGTTCCCTCAGCCGCTCCTCATAGGACTTGTGTTCCAGGCCCTTCACCACCTTTGTAACCCTTCTCTGGACATGTTCCAGGGCCTCAATGTCCTTCTTGTACTGAGGGGCCCAAAGCTGAACACAGTACTTGAGGTGCAGCCTCACCAGAGCAGAGTACAGGGGAACGATCACCTCCCTGGTCACACTATTCCTGATACGAGACAGGATGCCGTTGGCCTTCTTGGCCACCTGGTCACACAGACGGCTCATGTTCAGGCAAGCGTTGACGAACACACCCAGATCCTTTTCCTCTTCACAGTTTTCCAGCCACACTGCCCCAAGCTGTAACATTGCAAGGGGTTGTTGCAGCCAAGGTGCAGGACTTGGGATTTAGCCATGTTGAACCTCATCCCATTGGCCTCTGCCCATAGATCCAACATATCCAGGTCCTTCTGCAAGGCCTTCCTACCCTCCATCAGACAAACACTTTTCAGCCTTGAGAAGAAAAGACTGAGAGGGGGTCTTATCAATGTTTACAAATATCTTAAGTGTGGGAGATAGTGGGATTTGGCCAACCTCTTTTCAGTGGTTTGTGAGGATAGGACAAGGGGCAATAGTCAAAAAATTGAGCACAGGAAGTTCCACACCAACATGGGAAAGAACTTCTTCATGGTGAGGGTGACAGAGCACTGGAACAGGCTGCCCAGGGAGGTTGCTGAGTCTCCTTTTCTGGAGATATTCAAGGCACGTCGACATCTACCTGGGCAACCTGCTCTAGGGAACCTGCTTTGGCAGGGGAGTTGGACCCAATGATCTCTTGAGGTCCCTTCCAACCCTTATAATTCTGTGATTCTGTGAACACTTTCTCCCATCTTGGTGTTGTCTGCAAAATTACTGAGGGTGCACTCAATTCCCTCATCCAAATCATCAATAAAGATATTAAAGAAGTTGGGCCCCAACACCAACCTCTGTGGAACACCACTGGTGACCAGTTGCCAGCTGGATTTCACTCCATTCACCAGCACTGTCTCTGGGCCTGGCCATCCAGACAGTTTTTAATCCAGCCAAGAGTGTACCTGTCCAAGCCATGGGCTGCCAGCTTCTCCAGGAGGCTGTGTCAAAGGCCTTGTTGAAGTCTAGGTAAACTCCATCAACAGCCTTTCCCTCATCCACCAGGTGGGTTACCCAGTGATAGAAGGAGATGAGGTTGGTCAGGCGGGACTTGTCTTTCATGAACCCATGCTGACTGGGACTGATCCCCAGGTTGTCCCACATACATTGCATGATTACATTCAAGATGATCTGTTCCATCACCCTTCCCATCACTGAGGTCAGGTTGATAGGCCTGTAGTTCTCCAGGTCCTCCTTATAACTCTTCTTATAGATGGGTGTCACATTATGAAGTCTTCAGTCACCCGGGACCTCCCCAGATGATCATGACTGCTGATAGATGATGGAAAGAGGCCCAGCAATCACATCCGCCAACTCCCTCAGCACGCTAGGGTGTATCCCATCTGGCCCCATGGACTTGTGAAAGTCCAGGTGGAGTAGCAGGGCTTTGTCTCCAAATGCATCACAGGGAGGTTCTTCTGCTCCCCATTCTGGACTTCCAGGTTGGGAGGCTGAGTACCCCCCGGATAAGTGGTCTGGCTAGTGGAGACAGATGTAAAAAGAAAACATTAAGAACCTCAGCCTTTTCCCTATCCTTAGTAATTGTGTTCCCCCCTGTGTCCAGTAAAGGATGGAAATTCTCCTTGGCCCTCCTCTTGCCATTAATATGTTTATAAAAATATTTTTTTTATCCTTAACCGTAGTGACCAGGTTGAACTCGTACTGGGCTTTGGCCTGCCTGATTTTTTTCTCTGCTTATGCTGGCAACTTCCTTGTACTGTCCCTGAGTTGCCTGTCCCTTCTTCCACTAGACATAAACTCTCTCTTTCTCCCAGACACTCAGCAAATGTTCCCTGTTCAGCCACACTGGTCTTCTTCCCCACCCGCTCGTCTTACAGCATATGGGGACAGCCTGTCCCCTATGGGGACACCTTTAAGACTTCTTTCCTGAGAAGCATCCAGCCTTCCTGGACCCCTCTGCCCTTCAGAACTGACTCCGAAGTGACCCTCCCTACCAGTGTCCTGAACAATTCAAAGCCTGCCCTCTGGAAGTCCAAGGTAGCAGTTTTACTGACCCCCCTCCTGACTTCACTAAGAATAGCGAACTCTACCATTTCATGGTCACTCTGCCCAAGACAACTCCCTACCACCACATCTCCCACCAGTCCTTCCCTGTTCATGAACAACAGGTCTAAAGGGGCATTCCCTCTGTTAGGCTCGCTAACCATCTGAGTCAGGATTCTGGCTTTCACACGCTCCAGGAACCTCCTGGACTGCTTTCTCAGGGCTGTATTGTATTTCCAGCGTATGTCTGGGAAGTTAAAGTCCCCCATGAGAACAAGTGCTAGTGATCGAGCCAATTCTGCCAGCTGCTTATAGAACACCTCATCTGTCTCTTCATCCTGGTTTGGCAGTCTAGAACAGACCCCCACCAGTATGTCCACCTTGTTGGCCAACCCCAATGAGTACTTCTTAAATAATTATCTCACCTGATTCATTTAGATCCAGATTGAGGATATGGGTAACAGCTATGAATTTTGGCTTCTTGATCCTAAATCACTTGTCCCTCAGAAATTTAGCAGGGCAATAAATAAATAAATTTTACTTATCCCAGTGGATGACCATTTATAGATCTTTACTGTCAAGCTGCTCTTAGTGCAGTTTAACTTCCCTCTGTGCCTGTCCCAACCCTCCCAGCCCCTAGGGAAAGGACAGCTGGCAGAAAGTTGTATTTGTATACATGTATATATGAATACTTTGTTTTCCCTTTTCAGAGGGAAATGGTGTATTTAAGAGGTTTTGCATGATACTTTACAGGCTCACAGGGAACCAGAGCCAAAGCTTCCACCACTAATATTTTTCAGACCATTCAGGCAAATGGCATTTGTTGTCAGGTTGAACTGCCATAGCATTTGATGAGGACTTCTATGATATTAACAATATTTTTCACATTTCTTTATAGAGAAAAGGAAATGTCATGTGAGAGTGACCTCCAAAATTTTTATTGGAATTAGTTTGTTTTTTTTTTATAAGATGATAATTTGAATATCACCAAAACCATCTTTTTAGACCTGAACAAACGTTAGAAAAGGCTTTGATTCAACTCTGAAAAGAAAAACAAACAAACAAACAAACAAAAATGCTCTAATTTCTAGTGAAAACAAATTTTTTTAATGAATATTCTCTTTAATGAATATCACTTTTTGTGATTTTTGTGTGATGAATATGATTTTATTTTTTATTTTATTTTATTTTATTTTATATTATTTTATTTTATTTTATTTATTTTATTTTTTATTTTTATTTTTATAAATATGGGAAAAACAACTACTGGTTTACTTCTAACTAGTTTATAAGCTCTTATTCGTGTTTTAGATGGAAACATCGTAAGCACTGAGCAATCACTACAGACTCAAAATCCATATCATTGTAGGGGTCAGAAAGCATTTGCATGTATTTTACATAAACATTTGACTTAAGAGAGCACATGATGAAGTTTTCATGCAATTCACTATTCAACAGGTTATAATAAACAGGATTGGTACAGAAAATAAGTTTAGTCAACTCACTCTTGAAGAATATTGTGGAATATCTAAAACTTCAAGTGTATTCAGAAAACTCTTACAGAAATTAAAAGCTACTAACAGGAATGATGTGAAGATAACTTCTAATTTGATAAGTCCCTAAAATACTGGCTGTAAAAAGCTGAGAATATATACTGGGAGAGGCATTACTTTTGCACTCTTTCCCTAGGTATACACTATTAATCATGTTTGGAGTGAGAACACAGGGTTACAATGACCTTTGGAAAGCTTTTGTTGATGATCTAAGTTGAAGATGTTCTACTGGAATAGTCAAGTAAGTCATCATAACATTTTTACGAAGACAACTAGCAAATTAAAAAAAAAAGTGGTAAGAAATATTAGAACAATAATGGATAATGATCTTTTCTTGATATGGCTCTATTTTTATTTTATTTTATTATACTTAGAAATAGCAATAATAAATGGTAGAACTGCTTGTTAGGTAAAAATATTTGGTTTATGCATTACTTTATTTACAGGGAAATATACTCAATTTTTCAACACATTGCTGTTTCTAAAAGTTGGTAAATAACATTGCTGTGTGTGCTTGCTACTTAGTGATAGAAAATGCTAAATCATTTATGGGAAAGGATTTTTTAAAAATATTCTTTTAAAATATTTACATTTTAAGCTTTCTTTTGTTGATTAATGTTGGGAGTCATACAGGTGTTGGAAATACTATTTTCAGAATTTATAACGAGGGAAAGTGACCACGTATTTCACCACTATTAAAACTAAAAGCAAAATTTTCCTTTCTCCTCTGTAATTATTTCTCACATAGGAACAGAACTACCTACACAAAGAAACAACCCTCCACCCCATGATCTAATCAAGCCAGTTCTTTTGAAAGCTTAGCAAGAGAAAAGAGATGATAATATAATTACTTCTATTTTTAAATATTAGAATGCTGCTCAGTTACTGTGGAACTGAAGTCCTTAAAACATTTAAAAAGGAAGGAGACAGATTTTGTATAGATGGCTAGACTGGCAAATCACATTGAAAGTTTTCTGTTTTTTAATTTTTGTAAATAACAATCTGTTTCACATATTCACTACTTGTTTTTAAATGTGGCCAGTAAATGGAGATGTTAATGTATAAATTCATCATTGAAATTGTTGTGAATTATCTTAGGTGATAAATGTTGCAGAAAATGGGAACATAGAAAATGGATTTGAATTGTGTTCCAAAAGAAATATTGACAATAAAAGAATGTAAAAGAGAAAAAATAGTATGTAGAGAAATAATATGATTCAGCAATTTAAAATTCTGTGCCTGTCTGACCACATGACATCATTGGAGATAGTGGTAGGGAATGAAATAAAGCCAAAATGGTCTGGGCCCTGACTTTCTTCTATCAGGTCTGAAATCAACTCACAAAGTAACAACCTAAATATTGTTTAGACATTAAATTTTCTTCCTTTAAATTTATCAACTTATCTTTCCTTAATTTCTATGAATTATTTTATGCAAACCTGTTACAAAGCTCCTGTGATTGATGTACAAACTGCTGCTGTAATTCCTTAACAGCTTTAATTTAATTGTATATAATTAAGGTTAGGTAGTTTCTTTGTGATGAACATTTATGAAATCAAAGGATGAGAAAGACTGTTCTTGATCAGAACAATAACTGTACAGGTCAAGGCACTGATTCTGACAGGTATGTTTCACTTCACACAAGTCAGTAACCTCACATTACACTCATGGGTGAGGTCTCATAGGATGGTGGAGGCTGAAGCACATGGTTGAAAGCCTGTGCCTGCAGCTCAGCCTTTGACTGTAGCCTCTTGCTATTCTGATCATAGCTTTTTCTAACTGCAGTCTTGGATTTGGACTATGTGGGATCACAAAATTAATTTTCCATTTGTCCTTTAAAGTATGGCTTGAATACAGGTTCCCACAGGTGAAAGGCAACTGCATTTATCCACTCTGAAACGTAACCTCCCAAATCACATCTGTTAACTTTAAGCCTTCACTGCTACCTCACAAACTACTGTGATGTGGTCCAGCTCCATACTCTCTCACCTCCCTCTCATTCAATTTGTCTATCTCCCAGAATCAAACTATCTTCCCTTCCACCCCCCCCAATGCGTAACACTTTCAATGAATTGCTCTCAACACCATCAAGAAAGATAGCATCTCTTATTTTTAAATTCTGCTCCCATACTTTTACTGATTTTTCAGCTGAACTGTTCTCGAATTTTAACTAGTTTGTATTGCATTGGGAAATATAACAATTATTTAGTGACTTTATTAGTTAATGGTTGTTTATCAAAAGCATGTAATTACACTGTGGTCTATTGGTGGACTGGTTATTTGTAAAAGTCATCTAATAGGGCAAGAAACATAAATGTTAAATAGTAAAAACATAAATCATAATATTTTATTTGATTACATGGCAGATTACCTTTTAAAATTTATATATTTTGGGTGAAAGATGTCAACTACATGGGTGGAAGAAAGAAAGGGATCTTATGCTTAGCAGTCTTCTTTCGCTGTTAAATTAGAATAGATTTGTGATACCCTGAATATTGCTAAATTACTTTGAAAACAAGCCTTAACCTTGCAGTTTGAATTAATTAGCTGATGAAATTTAAGGCTTTTAAAATCAAATTTAGACTGAAAGTATTTCCTTTCAATCAGTAGTCACATTCTATTTGGTCAGTTTGTTACAATATGAAACCTCAACTACCGTTGTGATAAAAAACCAAATGTCTACTTTGAAAGAAGATGGTGTTTGGCTTCCTTTCTATTCTGTCGTTAAGTGCAGATGTTTTTAACTTTCCTACTGTCTAAGGAAATGATGTGCTGTATTCTATTCTTTACAGAAAATTATTCATGATGCATTTCTCTGTTCACTGTGTATTTCCAAACACTCATTCATATTTCAATGAGTTTTATTTCCTTCTTCTCCCCTGCCCAAATATTACAAACAGTGGTTGTTTAAGAAACTTTTCTTTAAAAGGATGTATATATTCTTTTATATATATCCTTTATATATATCCTTTATATATATGCTTTATATACATACAAATTAAAAAAACAAAACAACAACAACAAAAAGCCAACAGCAACAAAACAACACAAACACAAACTTAAAATCAAGAGCTTTTATAGCATTCTACAAACTTTCACTGTGATTTATATTAACACATTTCAGTTATACTTGCCATAGGATGGAAGACTCCACATGATCAGAAGTGGAGGTTCTGTTAAAAGCTGTGACACATTAAGCTGTATTTACTTGTTTACATTACATAACAAAGTCATATCAAAGCAGAAAATGTGAGGTTTTTTTCAGATACTGATTTTAAATGTCCTTAAAATTTGCTGTCCGGAAACCAAAGATAATTGAAGTCAGCAAGAGAAAATTCTGAACTCAATAAAAGCTTGATGAACAGTAGTGAGATTTGAATTTTTTTTGATTGACTAACTTGAGGAGGCAGCATAAATTTTCTGCCACATGAAGATAACATGTATTGTTTTATATAGCAAATAAAACAGAGAGAAAAAGTAAAACAATGCTACATGATTTTCTAATGTTCAAAGTATTTGGAGTCTACTAACACATCATTTCACTGTTATCTCTCCTTATTTTTTCTTCTGTTCTGTTTTAGACTTTTTTTCAGACATGAAATGAAAGAAGGGCAAATATATATATATGAATACATATATATATGAATATACACATATGAATGACTTCTGGGAGCCAAAAATGTTACAGAATTAACCAATTTTTTTTTTTAATTTTTTGATCAAAATTTCCTGTTTAATATTCTTTATACACAAAACATAGGGAAACATCTGCCAGATAGCTCTTGAGAATATCACAAAAATTCATCCATAGTAAAAGTTAACAGAGGTGAATAGCATAATGACATATCCAGTGCAATTTAAATACACTGCTGTGTTCATAAGCAACTCTGTTTCTGTATAATATGTATTTGTATAGTAAAATACTTGTACTAGCTTAATTCAGACAGTGATGATTATTAGGTGCAACTAACATAAAACCTTTGGGAGTCCTGAATATTTACTGAATCTGGTAGGCTGTCTGAAAGTTCTGTCCTATGTATCCTTATGGCTGGTCTGTTTTCTTTGGATATTTTATCAAAAGTTGCCTTTATCTTTTTATTTAGTAGTGTCTGTAGATGATTCAAAACGAAAGGAAGCTCACCTGATCAGCAATGAATACTCTTTTGTCTGTTTTGTCCACAGCAAGATGTTAACTACTTTGGGTCAAACATTCATTTAATTATAATTCTGCACAAGTAACTCCCAAGTCTTGCTTCTCAGACATATTTGTTTGTTCACAGTCTGCTACTACAGCTGCTTGGCTCTGCATGGGGTTGAGCTAGAGCTTAGACTGCTCCCACTTGAAAAGGTTAGCGATGAGGCATGTAGGGAAAAGAGAAGTTTTCCATTACTTTACTTTCCTCAGTGAAAAAGGAAGTGGCCTGCTATGTGATGCAGTAAAAAGCTGGCTTTAGAGAACAGTGTTGCAGTTCCTTCACCTTTAGAAGTTGAAGGCAGAATTGATCTATGCCAAAAAAGGGCATTAACAGCAATTGAAAAAGCTTATCCTACCAAAGCCTATTGAGGTGAAATGGTGAAATGTTCTATAGTTCAGCTGAGATAAAAGAAACAAGCTTTGGAAGCAGAAGGCAAGAATAGTATGAGTACTTTGCTTGAGAAATAATTTCTGTCCAGATTTTATTCCTAAAGTAAGATAAAAGTGCTTTAAAAAAAAAAAAGATTTTTATTTTATTTATTTATTTATTTATTCTGCTACAAACTTTTCTATTATTCTCATAATCTTGCTTTGGGAAAAATAATATGTTGGTTGATGAATATATGCATAACTATATATCTTAATGCACTACTTCTATCTACTCTGTCGAGAGCTATTTTTCTCTTACTGCACCAGTTCTTTTAAGGATATTTTCCTGATTTTATTCCACCAAAATAGATCCTGTAAGTTGCAAAGAAAGAAGCTCAGTTCCAGTTCAAATGGAATCATGTGAGTCCATGAGAATTATCTTTCTTCAACAGGAGTAAAATTAAATCTATAACTGCTCTGAGTAAATTTCCTTTAAGTTTTTGTGGCTTAGACAGCCCCTGGGACACAAGTACACTTAAGACTTGGAAATGCTTAATACTGAGTAATGTCTGATAGTGTACATCCAATCAGCAGAAAAGGCACATGACAAACTTGTAGCCACTGTTCTTTCTTATTATTTTATCCGTTTTTCAAAGAGGGATATGAAAACGCTGGAAGCTCTTCCCTTTATTGAACTATTGGATACATCTTGAGCAGTATCTTTTTCCACAAATATTATAATGTGTAGCAAGTTGGAATGGGAAGCGAAGATGAAGCTTAATGTCATTTTCAGATGTAGATACTGAGGCAGAGAAGGATGATTTCCCTCTATGGAAAGTTTACATATTTATCTATTGACATGTTAGGAGACGAGTCATCTGAAGAAGCAGCAAAAATTATTTGATATGCGTAAATTCACTACAGAAGATACTTTGATCAGCAAAAATCCTGATGGACATTGCAGAGTTAGTTGGAGGAAAAAAAAAAGAAAAAAAATGTACAATGTGAAAAGTTCATCATGAAGAGAAAAAAATATATAAAAAACACAAAACATGAATTGACATGAAAACATTCTTTTAACTTTAACAATAAAATAATAGCAACTACCTTCAACTAGTTCAATCTCAAATCTTAGTTCAACTAATTAAAAATCTAAGAAATTTGCAGAGTTAACATCTAACATTGAAATGGCTTCTAATTCTGATTTTAAGTACTTCCTATTACACAGCACTCCAACTTTGGCACAATATAACACAATGCTCTTTAGCTTGGAGGTAAATCATTCCATTTGTAATTCTAATAACGTCAGTGAGGAGTTTTTATTTCTTATATTGAGTTAAGCTTGAGTGAAGTTATTGTCCTGATATACTTTGCGCTAATGTGACCTCACCTTGAGTTCTGTGTATAGTTTTAGGCACCACAGTACAAAAAGGATGTGAAACTATTAGAGAGTGTACAGAGATGGGACACAAAGATGGTGAAGGGCCTAGAGGGGAAGATATATGAGGAGCAACTGAGGTCACTTGGCTTGTTCAGCCTGGAAAAGAGGACGCTAAGGGGAGACCTCATCGTAGCCTACAGCTTCCTCATGAGGGGAAGTGGAGGGGCAGGTGCTGATCTCTTCTCTCTAGTGACCAGGGATAGTACGTGAGGGAATGGAGTCAAACTGTGACAGGGGAAGTTCAGGTTGGATATCAGGAAAAGGTTCTTCACAGAGAGAGTTGTCGCGCGCTGGAACAGGCTCCCCAGGGACATAGTCACGGCACCAAGCCTGTTGGAATTTAAGAAGTGTTTGGACTGTGCTCCTAGTCATATGGTCTGAATTTTTGGATAGACCTGTGTGGAGGCAAGAGTTGGACTCAATGATCCTTGTTGGTCCCTTCCAACTCAGGATATTCTGTTATTCTATGATTTATTTATTTTTTCCACTTATTTTACGTACAGTGGGTATCTGAACCCTTTTGTTTGAAACTGAATGGGGACTGAGAACTTTGTCACAGCAATCCATATTTATTATACACATACACAAAAGGCAAAGAAACTACATATAGAAAGACCCTTTGGACATTCTGTGGTTAAGAATTAGAAATAGGATGTAATAGATGATGCAACCTTCATTTGAGTATCCAGTGTGTTGATACTGGGGCACATTTCAGTACAGAAACAAGCATTAGATTCTCATTTTACACATATCCAGAATATAGGACCAAGTTTATAAGTCCTATTCTCACTCCAAGCTTTGTCAAGCTAGTTCCAGTTTGTTCCTCAGATCTTGCTCCCATCTTCCTTACCCTCACTAAAGCCTCTGTTTCTTGCTACCTTCTGAAATTCTTCCACGCTTATCAATCAGCTTTTAGCTTTTTTTTTTTCTCCCTGAGTTCCCACATTAAGTCTTCCTAACTTCTGTGTCATTATAAAGCAGTATATTACAATATATTATTGCTACTTTAGAAATAGTTGAAATATTTTGACTGCCATATTTTCAAAGTTAGCCTCATGCAAATGTCTTTCAGTGAACATTTCAGTCAAAAGCCCCTGCTTCTGAAAAATTATCAGTAATTAGAAATAGAGACTTTCAGTGGGGATCAAAGACAGCTTCAGATGGCCATTTTATAAGTTTTGCTTCAAAACTTAGAAACTTAAATGAATAATACCTTCTTCAGTTTCTTTTTTTCTCTTTTTCTTTTTCTTTTTCTTTTTCTTTTTCTTTTTCTTTTTCTTTTTCTTTTTCTTTTTCTTTTTCTTTTTCTTTTTCTTTTTCTTTTTCTTTTTCTTTTTCTTTTTCTTTTTCTTTTTCTTTTTCTTTTTCTTTTTCTTTTTCTTTTTCTCTTTTTCTTTTTCTTTTTCTTTTTCTTTTTCTTTTTCTTTTTCTTTTTCTTTTTCTTTTTCTTTTTCTTTTTCTTTTTCTTTTTCTTTTTCTTTTTCTTTTTCTTTTTCTTTTTCTTTTTCTTTTTCTTTTTCTTTTTCTTTTTCTTTTTCTTTTTCTTTTTCTTTTTTTCTTTTTCTTTCTTTTTCTTTTTCTTTCTTTTTCTTTTTCTTTTTCTTTTTCTTTTCTTTTTCTTTTCCTTTTCCTTTTCCTTTTCCTTTTCCTTTTTCTTTTTTTCTTTTTTTTTCTTTTTTTTTTTTTTTATGCAGCATAATATATTTTAAAAAATACATTCACTACTGATAGATCTCTAAAAATAACACTGGCAGTTAGGACTGTTTCAACTGTAATAATCTTTACAGCCCAAGGAGAAATTGCACTGACTATGCTACATGACCTTAACCCAAATAAATCAGAACCTATTTGATCGTGTTTTTATTTCATGTTTAAATAGTTTCAGCTTACACAACATATGAAAAAAAAAAGTGACCTCCAATGGGTACAAGATGTGTTGTTAATTGCTGTCTTGGTGTTCCAAAAAATGGTGGGATAGCCAATTTCAGTTAAGCAACACAAATGTTACAGGTTCCTGAAATTTATAAACTTTTTTTTTTTTTTTTTTATTCATGTGATGTATTAAGGACAGAGGCAAATATAAATCATATTTGTTGATCACAATGTTTGTGTCTAAGCCATATTGCATATCTATTTATCTAGTGTCAATTTTAGACTGGACTGTAGATAAAGCCTCAAAATCCTCCCTACAGGATACCTAGGGGTTTCATGTTATAAACATTAACAAGTTGCCAAAAGGATAAAACACTGTCTCAAGTCTCCTTAAAAGGATAAATATAGGTTCCTTGCAAGCATCTTTGTATATAAGAGTCTTGTTCTTCATGATACTGGAGGAGGTCGTTCCCAACTCTACCCTATCTGTGCTTGGGGAAGTTGCGAGATCAGCCAATTTGTTTGTCTCCTGGGATTTCTGGGTGATACAAGACAGTAAGGCAACTTTTTCTGATGAAAAGACCTATTTCTAATGCCCTTTCTGCTAATAGGATAGCTCTGAACCAGAGATAAAAAGTGGGAGAATCCCATACCATCTGCCTCTACATCCTATTAGATGCTGATATTTCTTCTGCTCTAAACTGGTTTAAACATGTCAACTGCCAAAGTAATTCTTTTATGCTTTATGGAAAGCCCCTCATCTCAGTTGTCTTACTGTATGCACAGAATAACTTCACTGGAAATATACTGGTGTCTCTGAGGCTAAAATATTTTCAATTTATCTGATCACGGTTCTATGCCTGTAGCTTATATAAACTGCCAAATGTCAACTTGCATGGCTTCTATGAGACTACATCTCAGTGAAGGAATAGAAGGTGGATAATTTAATGATGGATTGCACAGGTGGGCAGACAGTAAACCCAAGAACATAGATTATTATTATGATGAGGTACTTTGGATTAATATGTATTCAGTCTTCTGTAACACTAAAGGAGTGCACAGGATTCAAATAGCCTAAACTACGTAAAACAGTTTTAGTGTAAGACCTTACCCCTAGGGATGTCTTCCTCATCCTTTATTTTATTTTATTATTTTATTTTTTTATTTTATTTTATTTTATCTTATTTTATATATTTTGTTTTATTTTATTTTATTATTTTATTTTTTGTATATACATATGCTGGCATAAAAATAATGCAAATAGTTATTTTTCTAATATGCATGGTTACTATAGTGTTAACTCAGGGACAGAATGTAGCCAGGAACCCCCCAAATGAAAAATTAAATGCCTCCAGTCCCTTCCCTTTTCACTATTAAGAGCTAACCTGATCTCTGAAATTTGCTTGGAATGGTTATCCTCATATTACATGGATTTAGCATCAGAAAAGGTAATCTACTTGTTTTAGTTATTTTATTTTACCTTACCACCTGCCATATTTGAAACAATGAGCACTTTTTTTTTTTGGAAACACATGAATCAGAGTGAAGTCATTTGACCAGAGAAATGTGTGAGAATATTGGTGTGGAATGAAGAAAATAAGTTGCATGGTTTTAGTATTATAAGAATGAATGTAGAAATATTTAAATATATGCATCTCAGGTGCCAGTGGTCCTTAAGAAGATTAACCAGCCTGGGGAGAAGCTCTGAAAGAAAGTGAAGTTGCTCATGTTGGGCTTCTAAGAGGTTCAAAGTAAAGGTCTAAGTCACTAGCCTCCTAAGAAAGACTTCAGAGCCAGTGTGGGGTGCTTAAAGAGTCATATATTTATGAAAAGGCCAAAGTTGACACATGTGGCTTTCCTTGTAGAAAGGAGGGGCCAGTCTTTATGCTTGACAACAACTTTCCCATTGAACATTTCAGGTGGGACAGAGAATTTTTTTCTGTGCAAAGGAAGGAAGAGAAAGACTTCACAAAGATGGATAAATTGGAGGCTGCTCCATATTCTATTATTAGCAACTTTGTAAGGCACTTGGACAGCTTCTACATTATTTATACTATATACATTGAAAATACTATTATTTTAATATATATTATATAATTTCCTTCTTAAACAGGATTACTGTATACCATTGTACTTCTTCAGCTTAAATACATGTTCAAAATCATTTTCCTTGTTAATCTCTTTTGTCTTCCAACTTATTTTCCAGTCACTCAGTTAAACATCATGGAGAAAAAACATGCAAGCTACAACTCATATAGGCTGATCTTTTCTGAATGTAAAAGGTAAAACTTCTATAAAACTGCTCTTGAAGTCATCTTCTATAGCATAGTGTTTCAGATTAGGATAGTCTGCCTATAGTGCAGTTTTTTTTTTGTTTTTGTTTTTGTTTTGTTTTTGTTTTTGTTTTTGTTTTTTTGTTTTTGTTTTTGTTTTTTAATGGAAACACTGAATATATTTTTGGGAAAACTATAAAACAGAATGATTTGTAGAGGGAAAAGTCGTGATGGTCCACCTTGTGCAGACCCACCTGCACTACCTATCCTAGTTAGACATTCCTTTACAAGATACAGAAAGCTTTTGATGGATTTCATCCTCTCTAAATGGAACAACTGTATTATTTTTTTTTTCCACTCTACTGTTTCCAAACAATAAAGTGCATTGCTGCTTGAAAAAGACTATTATTATGTCCCTTAGAAGTTATAAACCTTTTCTACCTGACTGGTGTTTAGGGCAGCTGAGAAGATGGCTGATTGCTGACTGCCCTTTCATTCTCATGGCATAACTATTCAAGAAAGTCTCTCAGAAGTCAGTTTTGATGTTTTGATGGCAGAATTTGTAAACAGGACTAGACATTTATTTATTTATTTATTTATTTTCCTGTTAACCTACCTATCTATACTTTTTCCTGGTGTTTTATTGACTTGAGTACTAGTAATTTCATGGGACAGCCCACCACCTAAATAGGACTTGATGTGAATCACAGGATTTGGAATTTGAGTGCAGAGTAAAGTACGAATAAGGAGAACTTGAAAGTTGTGTAAAATATGCCCTTAGAAAATCAGAAAAACTTATGGAGTTGGAGAAGAAATGAAGGCTAGATGATAATGAGGCTAAGGAAAAATGAAGACAAGGAGAAAATGTTGAAAATGTATCTCAACAGGATGGTGAGGTGTGGGACAGAAAATGGTGGCTTACACAGGATGCTGAGCTGTTTCTAGCCACAATTAACAGGAATAAATCAAAAAGAAAAATAGATTTCATAGAACAGTTTAATGCTACCCTAAAACATAAAAAATGATGAGCATTTGTCAAGAGAGGCAGTCAATGAACCAGGATGACTGCACCTTCAGCAGTATCACTCTTATTTACTTGTCTTACATGCTAAACAGTAACAGCGACAGAAAATCAACAATTTCCCACAACAAAACACTCCCTAATAGTCTGTGCTTTGCTTCTACAAGAAAACATTTTATTTTTTTCAGATTAGTGTGATTAAAATGCATTTGTGGCTAACAGCTTTAAGTAATTGGAAAGAGAATATCTAGTTTTGCCTAACAATATTCAGCCCTGCACAGCAGTGGCAATTTTGAGCATACCCCAAGATCCTCATCACTATTAATCCAGACCAGGTTTCACACGAGAGCATAGTGTAGCACCCTATTGCATCGTGATTTCCTTCCTGCACATCAGGGCATAGAGGAGATGAGGCAGTACATGCCTTGTTCTACCCCCAACGTGTAAACAATGCAAACTTCTGAACTTGAATCACAAAAGCAAAGAATAATTCACTTAGCCATTGAAAAGAACTCCCAGGCACCACCTTTCAGACATACTTCAATATTTGGCAAGCATGCTTAAATTTTGCACTTTAACCGAAAGCAACAGCTTTATGTGCATCCGGAGCCCAAGTACAATACTTTCATCATAAAACCACATTTCAGTCTGCGAGCATGTCCTATTCACCTCCTTTTTACCGCCTCATCTCTTGTGGCCCCCGAAATGAGTATCAAGCTCCCCACTGATTTCTGCTGATCAGAGATGAAGTATGAGCAACATGAATGAATTGTGATCTCCATTAAAATCAGCATGTTTGACCTTTAATAATCAGAAAGTGTAACATCTATTATACTGCAGATTTATGGTCTGTGTTAGGATTTTTCTGAGAAAGGTCTCAAAAGCTTTTAAATGGTGTGACTGTTATTTGTTAATATATGCAAAATAGTGAAATTTCACTGTGAAAAGTATGTGTTTACTTGCCAGGCAGTTAATATTCTGTAAAGAGAAGGCCTGAACAACAATTGAGCTGTCTGTTCAAATTATATTGGGTTCACAACTCACAGGGTTGGATTTCTTCATCCTTATATCAGTTTTACAGCAATATAACTCCACTGATTTGTTTTGGCTACTCTCACATGAAAGAATGAGATTTAGATCCACAGAGTATTTTGTAAGACAAGGTCTTGGCTCTCCTCTACCTTGCATTCCCACTGCTCAAACCGAAATGGTCTGAAGTCAGTATAAAAACTGCAGAACACTATTTCACATAGCCTGACAACTAATCACAATGAAGTGAGGTGAAAGCAAGAGCTGGCTCTATGGAAACTACTCCTGTCAAAGGATAAAGATTTTTTTTTATTATTATTATAATATATATATATTTTTAATGCAAAATGCTCCTTTAAAGGTTGTTAAGGGAAAAATGAAAACAGAAACAAAAGCAAAACAAAACCTTCAGACAACAACAACAAATCTGTAATTCCTACTTTGCACTGAGCAGATTTTGTAATTAAACAGCATAAATGAAAATCTAAACATTAATGCACTATTAAAAAGTTTATTCTTTGTTTCCTCGATAATGAAAATTTGATGATATCTTATGTCCAGAAACAGATCATTCTAAAATAAATAAATAAAATTTATTAAAATGTATATCATGTTGTTGTGAAGTTTCTAGAGGGGAAATTTCAGAGTACTAGAAAAACTAAAAATGAAAATAGGAAGTGAAGGCTATCAGTACGATTCAGAAGGAGTACAAAGAAAAGTCAGGTGGATATGTTTTTATTACTGGAGTCTATACAACTGCACAATAGGAAACCAAGAGTTTAAGATCTGTGTCTGAAATAAATGAACACTGCATAGGTTAGCCTTAACCTTTTTAAGATTTATGTGCAGATCTGCCTTGCCTTTAAAGGTTTGAACCGGAAAGGACAGACAGCTTTTTGACAGATTCTGACAGAGTAATAGCAGGATAGACTCTGACATTTTCCCAGCCCTCTGGCATTCAAGTTGCTGCACCTTGTCATTCACATCTTCCTGATATTCAGCCATCTCACTTTATTATTTATTTCTCTGAGAGTTGATTAAGTTTTGAAAAGTGAGGTGCAGGAAGACGCTGCCTGACTTCTCACCTTGCCTCTTGGTGAATTCTGCTTCTGATCTTTGTTTATCAGAAAATGTACAACCATCACAGTCCAGATGTAATGACAGGTGATTTTCTAAATATAGCTCCAAACCCAAATTTTGGCACAAGAAAACACCAACCAACTTTTTAAAATATTTATAACAGAGCCAGAATAAATATGAAGTAAAGGAACAAGTAGAATTTTAATGAGTTTTTGCTCTGGGGATGAAACGCTATTGAAAACAACACCCTTGCTGTCTGTACTCTTTCCTTTCAGAACAGCATCAATACCTAGGTGGTATTATGGTTCAATGGCTGTGGGTAGGGACTACTGATATTTATTATTTAAAAGTAAACCTTCTTAAAGTACAAAAAATACAAAAGAGAAAGCACTAAAATCAAAGGGTCTATGGCATTCTGAGGATCATCCCATTTCACTGTACCGTTGTGTCACTTTTGCTGTGGTAATACCAGAAAGGACAGCTTTTGTTCAATGATTTAAGTGTAAAACTGTGAGCTGCAACTACTACATATAAGTATCTGATATTGCAAGGTAGATGAGAAATCCACATTTAATATTGGTAGGATTACCAACCTGCTGTGGTGTGTGTTTAACCAAACTATAAAGACAGTGTTGCATTAAACTGTGTGACATTTATTAATTCATAGTAGGTTTGTTATGTTTCAATTGGTAGCACGTTTCCTGTGAACTTTGTTCATCTCTCACTTCTTATTTTTAGGAACAGTTGCAGGAGGCACGGAAGTGGGTTGTAGCATCACGGATGGCCAGATGACACCAAGTTTTAAATTCATATTTCCTGAGGCTGGCTGAGTTGATTTACCATAAGTGTTTTTCCTCAGTGACCAGCTGAAGTTCAAACTGCAAATAACTGGAGGGTGAATAATTCACAAACAAAACAGAAGAGAATCTTATGACTCCAAGGAAGTACTCAGGGATCAAAAACAAAGCTATTTTTGTCCCATTTTTAATGATTTCTTTGAACTCAAAAAAAGAGTATATCATTTTCAATGTACCTCATGTAGATCTGGAGCTTAATGTAGCAAAGGAAGTTGTTCTTTCTTATGCTGAGATTATTTATTTATTTATGTATTTATTCATAAAATGCCTGATATTTTTTATTTATTTATTTATTTATTTATTTATTTATTTTAATAGGATAGCAATGACACACATTTTTTGACTTGGAATTTAGAATATTGCAATGCAGACTGAAAGGTGCAACATGTGAAGAGAAGTCAAAAGACACATCTACGATACTTTCAGGCTGTGGCTAGTCATCTGCTAGGTGAGATGAGTAAAAGAAAACATATTACATAATGCTCCAATATTTGCACTGGCTTCTTCTTCCTTTCTGGGTACAATTCAAACGATTGTGTTTGATCTAGCCCTACAGAGGATTAAAGGAGGATTAAGAAGATGAACAAGTAAGTCGATGGAAGTCTGCCATTGATTTCAGCAAGTCCAGGATTTCACCACCAGTGACTGCCCTCTGTAATCAGAAAAATGTTCCTCATCTTGGGCCTGTTACAAAGGACAGGATTGAGAGGATTAAATTTTTGCAGTTAAGCAATCAAATGTCTAAAAGTACCAAAGTCAAGAGCAGATGTGAAACCATTCCTCCCCTCCTTTATGGATACGGATAGCAGAGATGTCTCTGCTCTGCAGACTCTGTAGCCACACACAGGCTGGCTTTGTATGCAGGAGGGGGAAGAGAAGTGAGAGCCACAAGCATGGGAAGAAGGGATTAATGACCCTTGCAGGGAGTGCTTTTGTTTCAGAGATGAAACCCTAGCCCAAGTCAGTTTCTGAGCAAGAGACCCTGGGCTATAATGAGGGCAAGTGACAGCAGATGAAACAGACTTCTGAGTAAAATTGAGGGAAAGAGCAGCAGCAGAGAAGCACAAGAGATATAAAAGTTATTAACAGAGGTCCAAACAGCTAAAATCCTCCTTTGCTTGTAGGACATATCACTGCTTACCTCATGGCATCTGCCTCAATAGAAGCGCTTGTCATCCCAAAGGCAGAGGGGCCAGACTGATCTCCTTTGCCTGCTGACAAGCAAAAGAGCTGTACTTACACGAAGAGAAGGCATGGCTGCCAGGAAAACTTCATGGTTAGTCTCAATCCATCCTGCTGAAGGGTACCACAACCTTCTCTTTCTCTCTTTCTCTTTCTCTTTCTCTTTCTCTTTCTCTTTCTCTTTCTCTTTCTCTTTCTCTTTCTCTTTCTCTTTCTCTTTCTCTTTCTCTTTCTCTTTCTCTTTCTCTTTCTCTTTCTCTTTCTCTTTCTCTTTCTCTTTCTCTTTCTCTTTCTCTTTCTCTTTCTCTTTCTCTTTCTCTTTCTCTTTCTTTCTCTTTCTCTTTCTCTTTCTCTTTCTCTTTCTCTTTCTCTTTCTCTTTCTCTTTCTCTTTCTCTTTCTCTTTCTCTTTCTCTTTCTCTTTCTCTTTCTCTTTCTCTTTCTTTCTCTTTCTCTTTTCTCTTTCTTTCTCCTTCTCCTTCTCCTTCTCCTTCTCCTTCTCCTTCTCCTTCTCCTTCTCCTTCTCCTTCTCCTTCTCCTTCTCCTTCTCCTTCTCCTTCTCCTTCTCCTTCTCCTTCTCCTTCTCCTTCTCCTTCTCCTTCTCCTTCTCCTTCTCCTTCTCCTTCTCCTTCTCCTTCTCCTTCTCCTTCTCCTTCTCCTTCTCTTTCTCTCTCTTTTAAATTATTATTCTCTGTGGTGAGGTAACTCTCTAAGGTAGGTCAGGCACCAAAATACATTGATTCCGAAAATTAAGTCAGTGTTTTGTCCTTACCACCCTTCTTAGAAGTAGGAGAGTATATTACCTGATGTGTTGGGCTTCATTTCAATGGCAGAACAGACATTTCTTTGACTACAGAATTACCTGATATCTCAATTTTATCATATAACTTTAACAAATTAAATCTGATTTTTTAAAACTTAAAACACAAAAACAGAACAAGACAGATTAAAATGGGGTTGGTTGAAATGGGATGATAGGTCCATCTAGTTAGTTGTTAAGTTTAACCTTTTTAGTTAGGCCACCTAGAGAGACAGTTTCTTCAAGCCTTCTGGGGTTTTTCTTTTTGATGACTCAAAAAAGAGGGTATACATTCCTGTTGCAAAAAAACTGAAAAAAAAAAAAAAAGTTGAACCCCTATTTGGTTAGATAGGCTGGTATTCAACTAGATGATCTTCCTGGAGGTAGAATCATAAAATCATAGAATGGTTTGGGTTGATACAGACCTTAAAGATCATCTCGTTCTAACTGCCCCTGCAATGGGTGGGGACACCTTCCGCTACATCAGGTTCCTCAAAGCACCATCCAACTTGACCTTGAATGCTTCCAGGGATGGGGCATTCACAACTTCTCTGGGTAACCTGTTCCAGTGCCTTACCACTCTCAGAGTAAAGAATTTCTTCCTTATATGTAACCTAAATCTTCTCCATTTTAGTTTAAAGCAATTACTCCTTGTCCTATCACTACGAGATAAAGAGTCCTTACCCAGCTTTCCTGTAGGCCCTCTTTAGTTATTAGAAGGCCACTTTAAGGTCTCACTGGAGCCTTCTCTTCTCTAGGCTGAACAACCCCAACTCCCTCAACCTTTCTTCATAGTGGAGGTGCTTCAGCCCTTTGATCATCCTTGTGGCCTTCCTATGAACTCATTATAATACTTCCATGTCTTTCTCGTGCTGGGGGCCCCCGAGCTGGATGCAGTACTTCATGTGGGGTCTCATGAGAGCAGAGTAGAGGGGGAGAATTACCTCCCTTGACCTGAAGGCCACACTTCTTTTGATGCAGCCCAAGATACAGTTGGCTTTCTGGGCTGCAAGTGCAAATTGCTGTCTTATTTCGAGCTTCTCATCAACCAAGAACCCCAAGTCCTTCTCCTCAGGGCTGCTCTCAATCCATTCTCCACTCAGTTTGTATTTGTACTTGGGATTGCCCCAGCCCAGATGCAGGCCCTTGAACTTGGTCTTCTTGTACTTCATGAGGTTCACACAGACTCACCTCTCAAGCCTGTCCAGGTCCCTCTGGATGGCATTTCTTCAGTGTATCAGCTGCACCACACAGCTTGGTGTCATTGGCAAACTTGCTGAGGGTGCACTCAGTTTCACTGTCCGTGTCACCAACAAAGATGTTACACAGTGCTGGTCCCAATACTGACCCCTGAAGAACATTTCTCATTACTGATCTAAACATGGGCACTGAGCCGTTGACCACAACTCTTCGAGTGCAACCATTCAGCCAATTCATTACCCACCAACCAGTCCATCTGTCAAATCCATGTCTCTCCAATTTAGAGACAAGAATATAATGGGGGACAGTGTCAAATGCCTTGCACAAGTCCAGGTAGATGATGCCAGTTGCTCTTCCCCTATCCAATAACGCTGTAACCCCATTGTAGAAGGCCACCAGATTTTTCCAGAATGATCTTCCCTTAGTGAAGACGTGTTGGCTGTCATCAATCACCTCCTTGTTTTCCACGTGCCTTAGCATAGTTTCCAGGAGGACCTGCTCTTGCCAGGCACAAAGGTGAGTCTGACTGGCCAGTAGTTCCCTGGGTCTTCCCTTTTTCCCTTTTTAAGGATGGAAGTTATATTTCCCCTCTTCCAGCCACTGAGAACTTCACCAGACTGCCACAGCTTCTCAAATATGATGGCTTAGCAACTACGTCTGCCAGTCCCTTAATACCTGTGGATGTATCTGATCATCCCATGGACTTGTGCACCTTTAGATTCCTTAGCAGGTCTCGAACCTCATCTTCTCCTACACTCAATTCTTCCAGTCCCTTCCTTTGACTTCTCGGGCCTGGGCCATGTGGCTGGAGCTCTTGTCAGTGAAGACTGAGTCAAAACATTCTTTAAGTACCTCAGCCTTCTTCATATCCCTGGTGACCAGGTCTCCAGTTTCCTTCCAGAAAGGGCCCACAATTTCCCTAATCTTCTTTTTATCACTGTTCAAAGTGTTCAAGACCAGGATGGATGAGGCTCTGAGTAAACTGACCTACTGGGTGTCATACCTGACCATGGCAGGGGGGGTTGCAAATAGATGATCTTTAATATTCCTTCAAACCCAAATTGTTCCATGATTCTATGGTTCCATGATTCTATGATTATTTAACTTTTAAAATAGACTCTTTTTTTTTTTTTTTTTAATCTGCTTGAGATAGTAGTTTAATTAGCTCTTTATTTGGTTTTTGTTTTGTTGTGAGACATTCACTTTCCCCTTCGTTTGTGACATACGAGCATTGTGAGGAAAAATACTGATTGTCAGGGAGAACATATTGTTAAATATATTCTTGGGTTAATTTTATTTATTTGTGTAGTAATTTCTATATGCATTAATGGAAAATAAAGTAAATATACTTTAAGATTTGTAATCATGTCTTAATGCTTTGTCATCATTTTCTCTCCTTGATTGTGTATGAGCATTTTCTTTTAATGCAAAGCATTTATTAATTCTTTAGAAAAAGATTAATATTCTATTGAAGACAAATATATTTCACTTTGAAAAAACATCAACATCATATTATTTAAACTTCTACAGATATGTGGCACATAACAGAATTTTTGACATGTATTTTTAACTCATTTTCCTCAAATGGATTTGTGATTTTAATGTTTTTCCAGTTCTCTGATTCTTAAATGTAATTGTGTTTCTTTTGAAGTCTAAGATTAACCCGTCTGTCTACTTGTGACATTCTTCCTATTATTCATCTTATTTACTTATTTAAAAACAATTTACTTATTTTAAATAAATAAAGACGATTATCAAGTATAGCTGCAGGGCTTGAAGACTGTGCCTGTGGTGCATCTTACAATGTGACTCACTTGACACATGGTTTTCTGACTAGATTCTGATGATTTTTCACCACTTTTTCAAGTGTTAATCAAAGTCTAGATTAAATAAAAAGTCTAGCTCATTAAAGATTAAGAATGAGTTCCAGAAATATAGGAATGCGAGAGGTAGGCATACACCCTTCATAACACTTTAAGGAACCACAGAGGGAACCTGTCCATGTAACTATATGTATAGATGTCTGAATACAATTGAAAATCTAGCCTGTACAGTAAACCAATAAGCTCTCACATCCCCAAATCTCTTTCTCAAAATGTGATTAGGCCCAGATACACAAAGGTGACTTCAATAACAAATAAATAAATTAATAATAATAATAAAAAAACAAGTAGTGAAGGTACATTGGTCTTGCTAGGAGAACTTGGTGGAACTTTTGGTAGTGCAGTGTCTGAATATATCTGTGGATCTAGACTTGAGATACTTCATGTATGTCTGATTCTGGGCACATATTTAAATTATCCTAGAAGCAAGGGCTGCACATTTAGTTTATGCAGTGTTCTCAGACCCACATATGGTCTTCTAATGTTACCTTGATTCTGGTGTGAAAAAATGAATCAGCTTCTTTTTTTTTTCAAATTGTCAGTGGAGTAATTTGATCTCACTTTTACAATGTGACAGAAAGCCTGCCTGTTCTTTCAGACCCTAAAGCTCAGCAACTTTCACTTTCTTCATGGGTTTATTTTTATAAAGGATATTAAGCTGTGTGAGTGCAGAAGGGGAGAGAAAAAAAAAAAGAAAAAAAAAAAGGAAAAATCCACTGGAAATATCCACTGGAAAGTGCAAGAGGCAAAAGAAGGGGAAAAATATGAAGGAAATAGCTATATATATTTCACAAGGACTTTCCCTCTGAATACCACAGGAGTTATTAGAATGGACCCCCTATACAAACAGGCCTTTAGCTCATAGTTCTTTGTGTTGATCTTTGAAGTTAGCAGTAAACAGCACACACACCACATGGCAAATATGTTCAAAACCTCAACAAAGTCATGGTAGACAAATGCATTACAGGGACAGAAGTGATAGGAGTTGTACATTATCAGACAATAATGTGGGAAAAAAAATAAATATTGTACTTCTCATTCAGTCACATAACACATTGTTATTAGCAATGCCAACAAGTAATGATGGACTCGCAACAAAAATCCTCCCTGTATCTACCTGGCTCTTGTTGATATCCACAATTAGTTGCATGCTGACACAAGTCAGAGTTCTGCCATGAAAGTCTCAAAGTCACAGCTCTATATATTATTAATACAAATGAACAAGCTACAGTAAAACAAGAAAATAACTCCATCTGGATATTCTTAATATAATACATCATTTTGAACACTTTGTGTGTGTGTGTGTTTGTGATGTCATCATAACCCTTCAAGAAAATTATTTTCCTGTATCTGACTTATTACTTTAACAGAGAAGTAGCTGTCATTCTGATGAATGTTCTGAGAGAATGCAAAATAATACGGTGTTAAAGTATAGCCAAAACTACTTGGCATCAGCCAAACTCATTATTGGAGATCAGCATCCCAATCAACATTTAATGAATTATGATCAATTTTAAGTGACTGTTTATCATTCCACATGGACTGGCATGCTAAATCTTTGACATAATAACAAAGTGGGCCTAAGGCCAGTCATTGCCAAAGTCTGTCTTTGACTGAAGATGTTTTAAGCCTATGAACAATCCAACATATCATTCAAAACATATCAGACTGTGGCAGTTACTCTGAACCCAGCCAAAGGGTTGTTCCAACATCTGTTCTCTAGGTGTGTGTAAGGTACTGGAGTCCAAAACAGAAGTGTCAGAAAACTTTATTTTACTAACATTCAACATGTTCATATCATGGAAATATTTCAAAGTTGAGAGGCAATGGGTTTAGTATCCCAACTAAAGATAAATAATTTCTATGTAGTCAATATTTTATTGACTTTATGAGGCATTAACTTCTCTATGTGAACTTCTCTTCTGTCTTTCCTTTCATATTCATGCATCTTTTAGTTATGTCTTCAACATCAAAGTTACATTTAGTTTTACAATCCAGGCGCAGTTTTTCTTTCTCTCTCTCTCTCTTCCTTTCTTTCTCTCTCTCTCTTTCTTTCTCTCTTTCTTTCTCTTTCTCTCTTTCTTTCTTTCTCTTTCTCTCTCTCTCCTTCCTTCCTTCATTCCTGCCTGCCTGCCTGCCTGTAAATAGGTAAGATAGGTAGATTCCATGGCCTATTGCTGCACCTGGAAAAGTCATTATTTAGTAAAGGTGTTCACCCACCTCTTTGCAGAAGTCTTCTGAAACATTCAAGTACATTTGGACTTGGAACAAATGCTTGAAAAACAGTTCAACACTTGTTTTTATCCAAGTGTGTGCCTACGGCCTACAATAATACATTAAGACTAATCAAACAGTTCAGTATAAATATAATGGTTCAAAGAATCTTAGGCAAGCTTTTGACATGGTAGTGATTTTTTGCTCATACTGTATGTATGTATTGTAAAACTTTTTAATGAATAATCTTAGAGTTTATACTTTTATTGGAAAAACCTAAGCAAGACAAAGTAAGAGTGCAGTTAACAACATATGATTGTGGCAAGTCAAACTTAGACATTAATGACTGCATTATAACACTATGGTTATGAATAATTCAAGTCCTATCCAAATTCCAGTGTATTTACACACTGACTATCCTCCTGAAATCCTTAAATAGCCTAAATCCTAAAAATACAGTATCTTTGAGAAGTTCATTCTTCTGTGGTCCCAAAGAACTGATAAAAAAGGATTTTAGCTTACATATTCCTATAACAATATTGCTAACAAAACTACAACTTTCCTGCAAAGAAGTTTTTACAAAAACTTCTAAAGGGGCAGGCTGATGTATATTGAAAAGAATTGACTTGCATGTACACTTATTTGCACAGCTCTTAAGAACTTAGGAGACACCATTTAAGACGAGACAGTCTTTCTGAAAAAGCCTGCATGACTGGCCAGAAAAGAGAATAAAAACAGTAATAATTCCTCTGACTCCCTGCTGCCAGTAATGTGCACTTTATGAACATACTTTTTATAAGAACCCTCAATGGATTCTTTTTTTCCTGAATTTGTCTTACTGGCTTTTAAGATCATCTAAGCACTTGGAGTCCACAGCTTCTTTTGGCAACGAGTTTCCATGCAGCAATGCAAAAGAAAATACTCTTTTTTTTGCCTGTAACCAACTGTCTCATCATTACCTTATGTGATACCCCCTTCTTCCTACACTGCAAGGAAAGTGATTAATGCTTAAGTTCTCTACATCTTCCCTATAGTATTTGTAATTTTATAGCCCTTAAATCTTCTCTCCCCTCAACTGTTCTTTGCCAAGCAGACCTTTGCAGGCATGTACTGTAGAACTTTCAACACAGTAAAATCAGGGAGACTCTCATGTAGCTGGAACAGTTTTGTTTCAACAAAACAGAATAGTGTAGAAACAGATGGTTATGTGCAGGTTGGCATTAAAGGAGAGAATTTCCTACTTTTGGACCCTATTCCTTTGACCTATGAGCTGTCAAAAATAAGCTCTGACTCTGTAATGTAGTATTTAATTTTTATTTTGTCATTTTATAATTATTACTGCCACTTTTTTGTCTTATTGGGGCTTACATCACTATGTCAACCTGAGGAGGTTGCCGTAGACTTTTTTAAATATCCATTACTATTTATTACCTGAAAAAAAACATGCAGACCATAATTTTTTTTTTTTTTTTTAAGCAAAATTGTCTCACAGTGTCCTGGTTTTAGTTAGGACAGAATTAATTTTCCTCCTAGCAGCTGGTAGGGTGCTATGTTTTGGATTAGGATGAGAAGAGCGCTGATAACATGCTGGTGTTTTAATTGTTGCAGAGCAGTGCTTACACCAAGCCAAGGACTTTTCAGCTTCTCGCTCTGTCCTGCCAGCGAGCAGGCTAGGGGTGCAGCAGGAGTTGGGAGGGGACAGACCCAAGACAGCTGACCCAAACTGGCCAAAGAGGTATTCCATACCATCTGACGTCATGCTAAACAATATATAGGGGTGGCTAGCTGGGGTGGAGGGCCAGCTGCTCGGGGATAGGCTGGGCATCGGTCAGCGGGTGGTGAGCAATTGCATTGTGCATCACTTGTTTCGTACACATTGTTATTAGTAATACTATTATTATTATTATGATGATGATTATGATGATGATGATGATTATTATTATTATTATTATTGTGTCTTAATAAACTGTGTTTATCTCAACTCACAGGCTTCACTTTCCCGTTTCTCTTCCCCATCCCAGAGAGGGAGGGGTGAGGCTGAGTGAACAGCTGTGTGGTGTTTAGCTACCAGCTGGGTTAAACCACAACAATTATTTGCCCAATAATTACCTTGGACAAGGTGCTTGAAGAGGAAGATTTGCTTGCTGACATTATTTTTTTTTCTTTTGGGGGGGGAGGTGGCTATTAATGGGAATTATTTAATGGGAACCATATGGTGAAGTACTAAAAAGAAACCTGTATTAATATAACTTGCTAGCTACAGCCACTTGTTAAAATGGCCAAACTAATAGCAGGACTGTTGGTCATTGCTATTAACATATTCAGAGCCATTCTCAGGGTTTTTGTTTGTTTGTTTATTTGTTTTTGTTTGTTTTTGGCAGTCATATTAAATTGTGTGTCACTCTCCTCTAATCTGAAAATCCTGTGATTAGTTGTTTTATAGATCACAAAGACCAATATAGGACAGCTGTATGTAACCTTTCGTACTTTAAAATCTGCTTAGTTTACTTTTCAATAAACTCGTGATAAAGGACAGCCTGCTTTTGTGTTTATATGCCACTCATCTTAGGAGGGTTATGCCCAATAATTCGCAAGTTCTAATATAAACGTTATGTTTTTTTCCTACCATCATATTTGAACTTCTTACCATGCTCTTTGCCCCATTCACTGTGACCATAGCTCTTCCCATTTGATTCTCTAATTTCAGTAACTTGTCAACGTGCTTAGAAGTAGTACAAGTGGATCCAATGATAAAACAATAATTGGGCCCTATTGAAAACATGAACTCATCCTTTATAATCACATCTATTCCATCAGTCTTTCTTGTTCTTATGATAGATTGTAAAAATATTTCTGTGTAATGAATTTCATGTATTAATTAATCATTATTGTTAATGTAAGCAATGTTCTTTACCACATATATCTGAAAACATAACCATGCCTCATTACCAGATTTTAGAGTTATGGGATGGAATCTGTGAATCCAGCTTATAACTCCTTTATGTCTCATTAATCAGAAGCTTGATTGCTTCTGCTCCTTAAAGATTCACCAAAATGTATTTTTCATAAGTAATAATAACAATAATATTAAAAAAAAAAAGTTAAGAATTGCTAAAACTAGCTTGGTCAAGAGTGTGGTTGGATTATACCTTTATCAGTTGTTAACATTCTGCCCTGATATTAAATCCATGAGCAGCAACTGTCAGTGCCAACATCAGGAAAGAAACATCTCAGTCACTGTATTGGGTCCAGTTAGAGAGTAGAGCAAAATATATGTCCTGAGTATCTTGAGGACAAGGTGTTATCCTTTTCAATTGCATATTAAAAAAAAAAAAAAAAAAAAAGGTCTCAAGACAGGATAATGCTCCTTTTTATGAAGAATAAAATGAGATCAAAATATAAGATTTTTTTACAAAATATATGAATTTCAAAATATACAAATTCCTTAAGAATTTTCTTTTGCACTTCTGGAAGTGAAGAAAACCACTCCTTTGAAGAGACTCCACTGTGGCCATTCTTACCTGACTTGGCTCATGTTCAAGAGCATAGTTTCCCATACACTTAATGACCAGTACTGATGTAGAGTTTATCCCATTTGTTGCTTAATTTAGAATTTATTTCATGATATTGCTCACACAGGTTATTTGAGGTAATGAAGAATGACAATTATTTGAAAGATTTTAAGGAAAGGAGCACTCTTCCTATTCAATGTATATTACCATATAAGCCTACATCTAATGACCTCTCAGTTCAACATCTGGAGTTCAGAGTATGGTGTTACTTAAACAATCATCATGTACAATAAATATTGGTTGGAAATATTTCTTAAATTTTCTTTTTAAAACTTTGGCAGAACAGAGGTGCCTGAGCTATCATAGTAAGGTTGACAATTCTGCATAAGTGTTAAGCAGCCCTGAGTGAATTGGGGGATACCATAACTTCATTTAGATTAAATTGTATCTGATCAGATAAACCCCTATAAGAACACACATAGGAGGAGAAGAATTTCTAGTGGCAGTCCCAACTCACTGAACTATTTATCCATTTTACCTTGGCTGTAAGAAAGAGCAGATATTGATTTAGAGACAAAGATAAAAATCTAGATTTTCTGTCCAGATAATTTATTTTCAGTTTGAAGTTTGAGGGATCTCACAAGTTCTGCTAGCTGGAGGGATCATATATTTAGTGAAACTCTTGGCTAGATCATTTCCTGGGTAAATACGAGCTTAACCCTTGGAGTTAAAAAAAAAGAATTACAGAGAGATATTTAACTGTGATGATAGTTTTGTTCATATCTTCATCATTAATTATTGGCTGCCTTCTCTATTCTCTCTTCAGCATGCTTCAGATATCTTTTCTTGGCTTGTATATTTATTTTTTTTTTTTAATGTAGAGAGTTGTTAGTTACGTGACTCAGACGTGAATTCCACTCCGTAGTGAACATCCCTGGGCTATGACCCTTTTCTAGAGCTGTCCTTCTTTACATACTAGTACTATTTTTCTACCTTAGAGAGTTATTATGGCTATAAATGAATTCAAAATTCTGAATTGATCAGATAATAACATGATATGCACAGTAGAATGGGTATCTAGAGGAGAACTGGATGAAATAATTTGGCTGTCATATTTTTCATGTAATTAAAAATAAATGAACTCATCTTTGATGACACTGAAATATTTCTTAAATTAATTTCAAGTCATTGAAGTATTAGTATTGTGGAAAAATGCAGAACAGGAAACGTCAAACTTTTCACGTTGACACTTCTAACTGGAGTGTTTAATTTGTTTTATAAGTTGAGAAATATTCTTTAGCTTCTAAAAGTTTCAGTGCTGTTGTAACCAAAACAAAGGGTAACAAAGAAACTATGTTCATCAGACTTAAGGTTTTGTTTTGTTTTGTTTTGTTTTGTTTTGTTTTGTTTCAGTTTTCCATACTTTCTATGAAAGTTTCAGGTTATCCACAAAATATATATTTTATTTTTCATTTGATTTTTCAGAACTACTAGGAAACCATTATATATAAGGTATAGTGACTACCTACTCCATCACTAACATCACATCTGACAGTTGTGTTTTGTAACTTGTTGTTGTCCTCCTCAAGGTCTATTAAATTTTCCATTTCCAAGCATGTGCATTTATTACAATGGCAGATAACTGATAAGGACAGATAATTAGGCAGTGAGTAAATGTCCATCCTGTTCATCAATATTGGTATATTATATTCCTTCTCTATGTCAAATTCACTAAGTAGCACTCAAGACAGTTATAAACTGAATTATAGTGTACCTGAGTTCCTAAGGTAGTTTATCAAAGGTTGACAAGATATAAATATGGTAGACAACAATGTTATATTTTTTCTCATGACATCATAATTTTCAGTTTTATATATATATATATAAATATATATATATATAATTTGGTTCTGCTTCTTTTTATTTATAAACAGCATTTTATCATATACTGTTTTCTTCAGATATTGCAAAATTTTTACATGGATTAGTTTTAAATGTATATTTTCACTTTGTTTCATCATCAACCTTTTGTATGCAGCCAAAGACTATTATTACTGCTTTCAATTTCTTTGCTATTTGCTTAATAGCAGGTTTCAGATGATGTGACCTTTTCCTCGATAAAAAGAAAATAGAGCATCAATGGATTGCTATCATCAATAGGATACAATTAACCAGGCGATGATTTAATGAAAGAATAATGTCAGAATAACTGTGTTGGAAAAGCTATTTTAGGACTTGGAGACAATTTTATGCAAAAAGCATAAGCAGAAGGTAGTGATTTCATTAACATAGTGCTTAGGAGTTGACAGCATCCTTGATTTTCTTCTCTTTTCTTTAATTTTATGCTTAAGTGATCATTGAGATAAGTGATGTGGAAGAGAGAAGTACTTCTCTGTCTTTGAAAGATGAAGTGAAACATTTAAAAAGTAAAAGGAAGCTTCAGTCATCCACCTTCCTAAATTACTGTAGTTGTCAAATAATGTAAGCTGTGACCCCCATTAAATGCATCATGATCTTTGCTCATTTGTTAGCTGGAACCTGATCCAAACAATTCTAAGCAGATAACAAAAAATATTATTCTAAGTGACTCCATTTTAATTGTGGTATTCTTTTATTTGTCTTTATGGTATTGTAACTTAAATATGATAATATTTCTTTCTGTTTCTTTGTAGTCCAGTGGGAGAGAAAGACAGACTAATCCTAAATAACCTTTTACCACAGTAAGAGCCAAGGACTCTCTTTCTGTTCTGAAAGCTCTGTGTTCTGAATCCCTAGTTGACCTGGAAGAACAACTTGTTAATGAAGTGAAACAAATGCAAATTCCAATTAAAAAAAAAAAAAAAGGTGGACGTTTAATCATTTAATTATCAAATTTGCTTCTAGCAAAACGAGCTTCCATTTTTCTTCTGCTTTTTATTTCTGTGGAAAACCTGCAAAAATGAGATAACTCATAATCCAAAACTCATTCTCTTTATTTACTCTCCTTGCTTTCCTCCTTGTCTCGAATTTCTGTTCTACTGTAGCAACAAGTGCTGCGTATAGAGGGTATGATAGACTCCAACTGCTTTTCTTTCAAACAGGAAATGGTTCTGACTTTAAAAGCTATGGCATGAGATTGCAGTATGCCAGGTAAAATTCCTTGGTAGCTTATGTCAGCCTCAGTAGCCTATGTAATGAAACACCATATACTCAATTTTAATCTTTTAAGGTAATTTAGGCTTTTTTTTTTTTCCACTGACATTTGTCTTGAAGCGTCAGTGTCTGAATGTGTCTAATAAAAATACTAGTAGGCTAATTCCCATTTGAATTACATAATAGAGTCGAGATTGGCAAAGTAATAATGATTGTCCATCAGTGTCCTGGTTCCAGTTAGGACAGAGTTAATTTTCCCTCATAGTAGCTGGTAGGGTGCTATGTTTTGGATTAGGATGAGAAGAGCGCTGATAACATGCTGATGTTTTAATTGTTGCAGAGCAGTGTTTACACCAGGCCAAGGACTTTTCGGCTTCTCGCTCTGTCCTGCCAGCGAGCAGGCTAGGGGTGCAGCAGGAGCTGGGAGGGGACAGACCCAGGACAGCTGACCCAAACTGGCCAAAGGGGTATTCCATACCATCTGACGTCATGCTAAACAATATATAGGGGGGGCTGGCCGGGGTGGGGGGCCGGCTGCTCGGGGATAGGCTGGGCATCGGTCAGCGGGTGGTGAGCAATTGCATTGTGCATCACTTGTTTTCTTACACATTATTATTATTAATACTATTATCATTATCACTATTATTACTATTATTGTTATTATTATATTCCTGTCTTAATAAACTGTCTTTATCTCAACTCACCGGCTTCACTTTCCCGTTTCTCTCCCCCATCCCAGAGAGGGAGGGGGGAGGGTGAGCGAACGGCTGTGTGGTGTTTAGCTGCCAGCCGGGTTAAACCACAACAATCAGGAACAGCAAACAGTCATTTCTTCAGCACTTCAAAATATTCCAGTACTAGTTAGACTGGAGCTCACTCCAAATTCCCTTTAATTGTTTCAGTCCAAATGTCACCTAGGTGTCTGACTTATCAGGTTCCTTTAACATTTACTGTATCAACCTCACGTGAATATGGGGAAGTTCCTGCAAAAAAGAGCTGAATAGTATGAGATTACCAAAACACTAATAACCAGATTGTCTAAATGTATTCATTGTAGGGGAAAAAGAAAAACAAACAAAAATTTGTTATTCAGTCTAACTATAGTACTGCATAAGTTCATTAGTACTTTAAAACGCTTAAAGTACTATGATAATTTTTAAATAAAAAGATTTTTCATTTCTGAAAAATAACCTCTTTTTTAAAGGATGACAGAAAAAAAATGACACATTTGAAAGTATAAATTTGCCACAGATCTCCTTACGTATCTTTAGTAGTTTAACTTCTATAGTTTACCTCTGTCTTCATTAAAAAGGCCCGCTGTAACTCTTGGAGTGAGATAATGTGCATAGGGTATTTTGAAATGATTTCTTTGTTGTAATTGTGAAATTCCTGTCTGTGCTTGCATTTCAGACAGTGCAAACTGAATGTTATGCAATTCTCAGAACATTTTTCAGGAACAAAGAAGGACATTCAGTGAATTAATCAAGAGTAAAGTAGTTAGCCAAGCACTACATTCTTTCTTTGACATAATTATAGGAGAATGTTCAGGTAGTACATTTTAATCTTTTTTTTTTTAAAGCCAGGGATTCTATATTACTTTCCCATTACTTCTTTTTACGTATCTGTTAGCATGTATACTCCTGCTTATGAAGTTTTCTCAGTAGCATCTAAGATATTTACATTTGACAGGGATAGTGGTGCTAGCAAGTAACGGTTCTTAATAATTGTAAATATTTTTCCCCCAGCACTCAATTCAGTAAATCACTGTTCCAGACACTTTCCAGAAGTTCCTCACTTTACAATTTTGACACAAGCTGTTTATTCTCAGTGAAGCAAATACACATACATAAAGTCAAAGACCTGAACAAAAGTCTCTGGTTGTCATTTGGAGAAATAAGAGGGGAATGAAAAAAGTTTAAATTGGGACAGTATTATCCAGGTGGTATAAGCTGACCTTTTAAAAGCAGTCTTTGGACTTTTCCATTCCAGCTTCCAGTATAACAGTTATCCAAACAGAGAAAGATTAGTCTGGCTTCAGATTAACAAAGGCAGCTATGCATCATTGCTTTTAAGGAGGTAAACATAAACAACCAAGAAATACTAGAAAGGGATTATTTAAAGGATTCTTTGCTTTTAACAAGAACATCATATCTGAAAATAAATCATCTCACAGAAAAGTGTGGGTTTTAATCATTATTTAAACTATATGATTTTTTAAGCTATAAAAAAATGTCTGATTTGATCTTTTTCAAATAAGTTCATTTCTACATTTCTGAAAATATATAATGACATTACGTGATTACAGATGAAAATTTCAGTTGAATTATGTAAATATAAAAGAAAAAAAATGATCAAAATTAAAGTATGCTGAATTTATTTAAATAGCATACTTTTATATGTCTGATATTTTGACTTCTCTGTACAATTTGAGTTACAAAAAGTTTTCTGACTGCAGTTAAATTTCCCAAAGTTAGACAGCCTCTTTCTTTCCTTGCTATTAGTCTCTGATGAACACAAATTGTGGCCATAGGTTTCTACCTTTTTTGTAGATATAACAGAAAATCCAGTGATGAAGTTGATGCAGAAATATAGGTTTAAAATACAAACTGACCTAAAGTGAAACATTAGCTTTAAAATAATTCTGCATTGCAAACATAGGCACGAATTCCAAGGAGTCTCACTGGAAGTTATATGAAAATATTTTGCACTGAAACTTCTCCCAGCTAGTAGTGTGGCGGACTTTGGCAGAAACTAAAGAAATTTATTACAACCTTACACCTGGTAAGCTCTCTGTCTTAGGCTATTGTGGGGTGCTGGACACCTGACCCAGCACTTCTAGGTCTCCTCCAAAGCAAATTGAAGACAATGGTTACATTCCCGTTAAAACAACTGCCTATGAATTTTTCTCTAAATTTCCTTTGCATAGTTCTCACTTTGTCAGCTCATTGGAAAGCAGAGAACTGGACTTTTATCTCACCAGCACAGCTGTACAAAAGAGAGTTTTGCTTTGAGAGCACCATAAGTGACAGTATCTCCCCTCTCTCAACAGTATGGCATTTGTGATTCACACAATTTGTTCCTAAATGACACATAAACATGCAGGTCATGTGGAGTGGAAAGTAACAACCTTGGAAAGCAGAACAAACTATCACTTCTGATGGTGTGCAAATTATTTTAAATCTGAAGTCTAACAAGGAGACTTTAGAAATAATGATCTGTGTACTAGTTTGATGGAGCTTTTAGCTCAAGCTTTCTTTCCTAAATTTATTCTGTAGCCCAGAAAACACAGATGCAAAGAACAGTTAAGAGTAAATGCAGATTTATTGGATCTGGCAAGTGTTTTCACTGTGAAACAGTAAGATCAAAATCAAACCCTTTCTTCAGCATTATTTTCAATCAGTCAACAGGGGAAACTATCCAAGCCATTGTTCTCCTTTAATGAAAATCTTCTGGCAGCGCATTGAAAAACAATTTTCTTTCAAGAAATTCTGTCAGTTTAAAACAACAGCCCTGAAAAAATGTCCAAAAGCTGTTCAGAAGAACAACAAGAAAAGAATAAAAATATAAATTATATAAATTTGGAACAATGCATTATTTGATGAGCAGAACAAATCTTTAGGAAAGAAAATGCTTTAACAGAATTTTATTTTAATTTAATCTTCAGTGAATCTCTCCTAGGATGTAAAGTAAAAATGAACATCTCTAGATAACATTACATGAGGTTAAGCATTTCATTTTTAGAAACATTTGATCTACAAATTTCACTTTACAAATTGAGGTATCTGCCATGATTAAAAATAGTATTTTCATTTTCTCGTTAAATGAATTCCAAACTTACCAAGCTTTTTATTACTGAGCTCTCATCTGCTAAGCCAGGAATGTAAATTAAATGTGGTGGAAATGGACCACCAAATAATTTTTATTTATTTTTTTAAATGTGGGATCCCTTTGTCAGTGAAAGTTAACTAGTAATTCTGTAAAAGAACATAATTATAATATGTGGTGTCACAGGCCAGCATACTGCTCTTCTATCCTGATGCAAAAATCAAGACTTGTATGAACTGTAGCAGTAATATATTCCATGTGCTGGGTGATGCTTTTATTCTGCTTCCATGCTATGGTGTTACATGTATTTGTAACCTGCATAACTTACATTGTAAACCTGTTAAATCCTATCCCTTTGCCTTTCCAATCAGTTCACCATCTAAAACTATGAAATATATAAATTCATCCCATTTGCAAGGCTGATGATTTGCTCACTCCAGGTACCTTTAATACCAGCCAGCATTAGATATTGAAGGTTTCATCTGGTCTACTGTGGAATGAGCTCAAAGAATTAAATATGAATCAAAATTATGATATTGCCTATCAAAAATGGCTAATGATTTTAGATGTGTAGATGGCTCAAATACTTCAAAAGAGCTTTAAATGAAGTATCAAAATTTTGGAGGCTGCAGTCTGGCAGGTTTAATTGTTTTCTATGAGAAAGATAGATTTCTATTTCATTATCTACAGCTGAGATATTCCAGAATAGGACTGTATATCAATAGCCTGTGTTGAGAATATACTAAGGTACAATAACATTTTGGAAAAAAATAGCATATATTTCTTTTCGTGGGTAAAACCAATGATTAACTATTGAGAAGCAGTAATGTTATGTCCTTAATATTATTAATATTATGCTTCTGTTATTCTTCCTAACTGATTGACAATGCAGTAATAATGTATTTGTGTTTTACTGATATTACTTTTTTTTTTTTGTGAACATTTTATAACCATAAAAATTTCCATGGATTTTCTGGATCTGGTAAAAATTTCCCATATTTCTCTGATTTCACACATGACTTTTCTTACATTAGACATTTTTGTTAGATGCTTTAGTATGTCCTGTCTCCATATCACTGTGTCTCCTGTACTCAGGAATCCTTCAAACAGACTTAAAATCAGCTCCCTGGATGTGCTGAACATTTTGTGAAATAATAGTTAGGAAACCTGAAACTCTGAAAGTTCTTTTGTAGAAGAATAGTTGAGTTTGAAATAGTAATTATAATAGGAGGATTGAGACATATGTTCAAAGGGAAATGGACAACTGAATAACTTTGAATCTCATAATACGGATATTGACATCAGTCATATAGCCAGCTGACTTTTTTCCTATATCCCAAATGCAAATGTTAATCACAAATGGCTCGAGGATGCATTGCAACCTATTGCATCTGCTAATGTTGATTCATCACATCTGCAAGCAACTATTAAGTTAGTACATTTGTTGTGGTTTAACCCGGCTGGCAGCTAAACACCACACAGCCGTTCGCTCACCCTCCCCCCTCCCTCTCTGAGATGGGGGAGAGAAACGGGAAAGTGAAGCCGGTGAGTTGAGATAAAGACAGTTTATTAAGACAGGAATATAATAATAACAATAATAGTAATAATAGTGATAATGATAATAGTATTAATAATAATAATGTGTAAGAAAACAAGTGATGCACAATGCAATTGCTCACCACCCGCTGACCGATGCCCAGCCTATCCCCGAGCAGCCGGCCCCCCACCCCGGCCAGCCCCCCCTATATATTGTTTAGCATGACGTCAGATGGTATGGAATACCCCTTTGGCCAGTTTGGGTCAGCTGTCCTGGGTCTGTCCCCTCCCAGCTCCTGCTGCACCCCCAGCCTGCTCGCTGGCAGGACAGAGCGAGAAGCCAAAAAGTCCTTGGCCTGGTGTAAACACTGCTCTGCAACAATTAAAACATCAGCATGTTATCAGCGCTCTTCTCATCCTAATCCAAAACGTAGCACCCTACCAGCTACTATGAGGGAAAATTAACTCTGTCCTAACTGGAACCAGGACAACATTATAAATTCTACATTTAGAATCTACATCTACTTTACATTACAAATCTACATGGACTTCTGATGATGACTGGAAAAAGGGAAACCACTCCCATTTTTAAAAAGGGTAGAAAGGAAGACATAGGGAACTTCAGACCAGTAAACCTCACCTCTGTGCCTGGGAAGATCATGGAACAGATCCTCCTGAAACCAATGTCTAGGTCCATGCAAGACAAGGGGATCCAAGACAGCCATCATGGTTTCACCAAGGGAAAATCATGTCCGACCAGTCTGATGGCTTTCTATGATGGAGTGACTGCATCAGTTGACAAGGGAACACCGAAAAATGTCAACTTCCTGGACTTCTGTAAGGCCTTGAACACAATCCCACATGACATCCTGATCTCTAAATTGGAGGGAGATGGATTTGATGGGTGGACCATTCAGAGGATAAGGAATTGGATTGAAGGCTGCACCCAGAGAGTGATGGTCAATGGCTCTATGTCCAGGTGGAGGCTGGTGACAAGTGGTGTCTCTCAAGGGTCTGTCCTGGGACCGGTACTGTTTAATATCTTTATCTACATAGACAATAAGATCAAGTGCACCCTCAGCAAGGTTGCAGATGACAGTAAGCTGAGTGGCATAGTTGATACAACAGAAGGAAGAGATGCCATTCAAAGGGACCTGGACAAGCTTGAGAAGTTGCCCATGTGAACCTAATGAGGTTCAACAAGTCCAAGTGCAAGGTACTATGCCTGGGTAGAACAATCCCTGACACAAGTACAGACTGGGAGAAGAACTCATTGAGAGCAGCCCCACAGAGAAACACTTGGGAGTTCTAGTGGATAAAAAGTTTGAAATGAGCTGGCAGTGCATGCTTGCAGCCCAGTGGATTCAATGGCCTGGCACACCGGAACTGCAGAAATATAAAGCTCTAGTGGACACAGGCGCACAGTGTACCCTAATGCCATCAGGCCACCAAGGAGCAGAACTCATCTGTATCTCTGGAGTGACAGGGGGATCCCAAGAGCTAACTGTACTGGAAGCTGAAGTGAGTCTAACTGGGAATGAATGGCAAAAGCACCCCATTGTGACTGGCCCAGAGGCTCTGTGCATTCTTGGCATAGACTTCCTCAAGAGAGGGTACTTCAAGGATCCAAAAGGGTACCGGTGGGCTTTTGGAATAGCTGCTTTGAGCACAGAGAAGATTAAGCAGCTGTCTACCCTTCCTGGTCTCTCACAAGACCCTTCTGCTGTAGGATTGCTGAGGACTGAAGAACAGCAAGTGCCAATTGCGACTGCAACTGTGCACCGGCAGCAATATCACACCAACTGAGGCTCCCTGATCCCTATCCATAGGTTAGTTCATCATCTGGAGAGCCAAGTTGTGATCAACAAGACTCACTCACCCTTTAATAGTCCTTTTAATAGTCCAGTGCGAAAGTCTAATGGTGAGTGGAGGCTAACAGTGGACTATCGGGGCCTGAATGAAGTCATGCCACCACTGAGTGCTGCAGTGCCAGACATGCTAGAACTCCAGTATGAGCTAGAGTCAAAGGCAGTTAAGTGCTACAATCAATATTGCTAATGCATTTTTCTCCATCCCTCTGGCAGCAGCATGCTGGCCACTGTTTGCTTTCACTTGGAGGGGCGTTCAGAAGACTTGGAATCGACTGCCCCAGGGGTGGAAACACAGCTGTACCATTTGCCATGGACTGATCCAGAGGACACTGGAACAGGGGAAATTGTTAAAAAATTGTTAAATCATGGATTGTTAAAAACTATGTTGCGAGCATTAGGTGCTGGGACATGGAAACATTGGGACATAAATCTACCAGAGGTCACTTAGAATCATAGCATCATAGAATCATAGAATATCCCGAGCTGGAAGGGACCCATAAGGATCATCAAGTCCAACTAATGACAACACACAGGTCTACTCACAAGTTTAGACCATGTGACTAAGTGGACAGTCCAATCGCTTCTTAAATTCAGACAGGCTTGGTGCAGTGACTACTTCCTTGGGGAGCCTGTTCCAGTGTGCGACCACCCTCTCGGTGAAGAACCTCTTCCTGATGGCCAGCCTAAACTTCCCCTGCCTCAGCTTAACACCATTCCCGTGAGTCCTATCACTAGTGTTTATGGAGAATAGGTCACCTGCCTCTCCACTCCCCCTTGCGAGGAAGTTGTAGACTGCGATGAGGTCCTCCCTCAGCCTCCTCTTCTCCAGGCTGAACAGGCCCAGTGACCTCAGCCACTCCTCATATGTCTTCCCCTCAAGGCCCTTCACCATCTTCGTTGCCCTCCTCTGGACACTCTCCAACAGTTTAATGTTCTTTTTGTACTGTGGTGCCCAGAACTGCACACAGTACTCGAGGTGAGGCCGCACCAGCGCAGAGTAGAGTGGGACAATCACCTTCCCTTGACCGACTAGCGATGCCGTGCTTGATGCACTCCAGGATACGGTTGGCTCTCCTGGCTGCCAGGGCACACTGCTGGCTCGTATTCAACTTGCTGTCAACTACAACCCCCAGATCCCTCTCTGCGGGGCTGCTCTCCAGCGTCTCGTTGCCCAGTCTGTACGTATAGCCATGGTTGCCCCATCCCACATGCAGGACCTGGCACTTGCTTTTGTTAAACTTCATGAGCCCTGCCTGTCAGCCAATTGCTCACCCATCGTATGATGTTTTTGTTTAGCTGTATGCTGGACATTTTGTCCAGTAGGATCCTGTGGGAAACCATGTCAAAAACTTTACTGAAATCCAAAAAGATCACATCAGCTGGTTTCCCTTGATTGACTAGGTGGGTGATCTTATCATAAAAAGAAATCAAATTTTTTAGGCAGGACCTACCCCTCATGAACCCATGTTGGCTGGGACCAATGACTGCATTGTTCCCCAGGTGCCCTTCAATAACTTCAAGGATCATCCTCTCCATAATTTTACCAGGCACTGACGTGAGACTGACAGGCCTGTAATTGCTAGGGTCTTCTTTCTTACCCTTCTTGAAAATTGGCACAACATTTGCCAGCTTCCAGTCCAATGGGACCTCTCCAGATTCCCAAGATCATTGAAAAATAATTGAGAGAGGTCCCGCGATGACGTCAGCCAGCTCTTTAAGCACCCTGGGATGAATTCTATCTGGACCCATGGACTTGTATGGATCCAGATGGAGGATCCACTTGTATGGATCCACCTGTATGGATCCACTTGGCTAGTTAACAGCAGGGGGTCTGACAACCATCCTGGTCCTGGTGAAACAAAACGCCTACACACTGTGGGAGAAGCTAAAGTCCCTGTAGTGCGTGTAGGGAAGTGGATGGGGAAGGCGATGTGGGTTGTTTCTGCCATGGGAAAAGGCAAACCCACTTGTGGGATTATCTTCGCCCAAGGACCAGGGTATACCTGGTGGGTAATGCAGAAGGATGGGGATATCAGGTGTGTGCCTCAAGGAGATTGAACCCTGGGAGAAAATTAATCTCTAATCCAAGTTACATGTTGTAGGAGGACACTGCAGAACCAATGACAGGTCAACTTCGCAAGGTACAGGGTAAGTGCAACAGTGACGTGAGCTGAGCTGGTGCAGGTGTCAAGGAAACCAATTTCACCTGCCCTGAGTGACCACTTTGACAGATGAAGCTGAAACCATCAACAGTTTTTATGAACATTTTGGGGAAAGGTCTATGGAATGAAAAGAAGTACAGACCTATAAATCTGTTAAAGGACAGGGAACAGTGGCGATGAGAATATCTATATACTAAACTATGTGGGACCTGAGTATGACACAAATGGTATGGAATAAGGGGTGGAAATTGTGTTGGGTCTGGCTGGGATGGAGTTTACTTTCCCTGCAGCTCTGCACTTGTAGCTGGAACAGCACTGGTATCATTCCAGTGTTGTGTCTATTGCTGCATAGTGCTGGCACAGCATCAGGACTCCCTCCAAGCCCCCAAGAGCCAGTAGGCTGGGGGTGGGAAAGTGACGGGGAGGGGACATCTCCAGGGCAGCTGACCTAAACCAACCAAAGGGATATTCCATAACACCTGATGTCACACTCAGCAATAAAAAGGGGGGCTCTCATGGGGGAGGGGACTGTCCTCCCAAACAACCATTACACATTTTGAGGCCCTGCTTCCCAGGACATGGCCAAACATCGCTCATTGATGGGAAGTAGAGAATAACTTTTTTTTTCCTTTCTCTATGTGCTTCCGCGCGACCTTTTTTTTTTTTTTTTCCATTCCCTTTCCCTTTAATTAAATCATTCTCAACTCAAACCTCGAGCTCTTTGTGTTGTATTTTCTCCACCTTCCTCTTTGAGGAGGGGGGAGTGAGAGAGCGGTTGTGGTGGAGCTCGGCTGCCCACTTGAGTAAAACCTCCACAAAGGCCAGCTGCATCCTGGGCTGCTTCAACAGAGGAGTGGCCAGAAGGTCAAAGGGGGTGATTGTTCCCCTCTGCTCTGCCCTTGTTAGGCACCACTTGGAGTACTACATCCAGGTCTGGGGCCCTCAGCATAGGGTCCAGAGGAGGGCCATGAAATTGATCAGAGTTCTGGAGCACCTCTCCTATGAAGAAAACCTGAGAGAGCTGGAACTGTTCAGCATGATGAAGAGAAAGCTCCAGGGTGACCTTATTGCAGCTTTCCAATACTTAAAGGGGGCTTATAAAAAAGTTGGAGAGAAACTTTTTGCCCAGTCAGACAGTGACAGGACAAGGGGGAATGGTTTTAAACTAAAAGAGGGGAGATTTTCTTTATTCAGAGGGTGGTGATGCACTGGAACGTTACCCAGAGAAGTTGTGGATGCCCCATCCCTGGAGGTGTTCATTACCAGGTTGTACGAGGCCCTGGGCAACCTCATCTAGCGGGTGGCATCCCTGCCCAAGGCAGGGGGTTGGGAACTAGGTGAATTTTAAGGTCCCTTCCAACCCAAACAATTCTATGATTCTATGATTCTCTATGATGTGCTGGAACTTTCCAAGAAAGAAATACAAACCTTACTAGAATATCTAAGTTCTTATTTTCAGAATTTATTTTCACCATTTATTTTGAGGCATAATTGATGCTTTATGTAGGCTTTACTTCTCTAAGACTCAGAGTCTTGGCTTACATGTAAAAAAAAGTTTATTCCTCCTAAAGTTATGAATAGAATATTTTTTAAAAATGTTGTACGTCAGTGCAGGTATCTCTGCATTATGTTTATGCTTGTAGCAGAAAGCAAGTGCACCTCAATATAAACAGCAGTAGTCAGTAACATGAGGGTTAAAGTAAGACCTTCTTATTTGATATAATTCTAGTTTTCTGGCTTGAGAATGAAAAGGAAAATACTTTTCTAATACATTACATGAGCTCATGTTTTACATCAGTGTGGCCTCCTAATATGTTGCCATTACATAACTATTACTTATTTGCCTTACCTTACTCTGCTTCTTCTGGTTTTGTAGAGGTCTTAATGGATATCCAGTGAGGTGCACTGGTTTACTAACAGAAACTGTGTACACATTGGAAAGCCAAAGGCATTTGATGTGGTATGTTTTACAACAATTTGCAAAGGTCAAGATAATTTTGTTGGTTATTTTTACTCTGAGCTTTCTGAAAATGTACGGGACTGTTCAGGAGAATTTTTTTTTTTTTTTTTCCTGAGAGTCAGCAGGCATTCAGCATTCAGGGCATCTTGTGATACAAGAGAGTATGAGAGAAAACAACACATTTTAAAATTAGAACAAATGGAAAGAAATGCTCACCTATTCTGTCACATCATCCACACTCCTTCTCTCAATTAATTTCCCCCCTATATTTTCATAGTTTCTCACATTTATTCCTGAAGACATTACTTTATAAACGTTCCCTGTCTACTTTCAGCAAATACCTGCAAAGATCTGTAAGACATTTTTTGTTTTTATGTCCTCACCATTAATTTCAGGAAAACATGTCCTGCAACTAGGTGCTTTGACACAACTTGCAAAACTTTCTTCAGAAATTTAGAAAAACTTCCAGCAAATGAAAGTACCCATCTCATGAGATATATTAGTCACTACAAGTCATTGTCTGTGAAATCCCTTGAAAAATTTATCAAGCTATTTATTGAGATGAAATCAACCAACACTTTATATCATACTGACTGGTATAATTGCCTGAAATTCAAAGAAGTTAGTATCCACTTTTTTAAAAAAAAATAAAATATTTTCATACACATACAGACATGCACACACATGTTGTGGTTTAACCCGGCTGGCAGCTAAACACCACACAGCCGTTCGCTCACCCTCCCCCCTCCCTCTCTGGGATGGGGGAGAGAAACGGGAAAGTGAAGCCTGTGAGTTGAGATAAAGACAGTTTATTAAGACAGGAAAATAATAATAACAATAATAATAATAATAGTGATAATGGTAATAGTATTAACAATAATAATGTGTAAGAAAACAAGTGATGCACAATGCAATTGCTCACCACCCGCTGACCGATGCCCAGCCTATTCCCGAGCAGCCGGCCCCCCACCCCGGCCAGCCCCCCCTATATATTGTTTAGCATGACGTCAGATGGTATGGAATACCCCTTTGGCCAGTTTGGGTCAGCTGTCCTGGGTCTGTCCCCTCCCAGCTCCTGCTGCACCCCCAGCCTGCTCGCTGGCAGGACAGAGCAAGAAGCCGAAAAGTCCTTGGCCTGGTGTAAACACTGCTCTGCAACAATTAAAACATCAGCATGTTATCAGCGCTCTTCTCATCCTAATTCAAAACATAGCACCCTACCAGCTACTATGAGCTACTTAACTCTGTCCTAACTGGAACCAGGACAGATATCCACCCCTTATTCCATACCATTTATGTCATGCTCAGGTTACACTCTGTCCAATACATTCTAATTAATCACCATTTTCATCTATGATATATATAGCAATCATGGTAGTGATGACATACATTATTATATAATAATTAACATACTACAATTCAACTCATGGGCTATTCTCACCCAGTATCAAATCCCCTTGAGGTACACACCGGACCTCCCCATTCTTTTGCATTACCCACCAAGTGCATCCAGGTCCCTGAGCAAAAGCAATTCCACGAATGGGTTTGCCTTTTCCTGAGGCAGGAGTAGCCCAGACTGTTTTACCCAGCATGTTTCTTACGTGCACTACAGGAACTTTATCCCCTTCTACAGTGCGTAACAGGTTTGATTGGGCAGGTCCAGCTCGGTTGGCAGATCCCCTGGTATTGACTAACCAGGTGGCCTTTGCCAAATGTGTATCCCAATTTTTGAATGTCCCAGCACCCATTGCTTTCAGTGTAGTCTTCAACAGTCCATTGTATCGTTCAACTTTTCCAGAGGCTGGTGCATGATAGGGGATGTGATACACCCACTCAATACCATGTTCTTTGGCCCAAGTGTCTATAAGGTTGTTTCGGAAATGAGTCCCGTTGTCTGACTCAATTCTCTCTGGGGTGCCATGTCGCCATAAGACTTGCTTTTCAAGGCCCAGGATAGTGTTCCGGGCGGTGGCATGGGGCACAGGATATGTTTCCAGCCATCCGGTGGTTGCTTCCACCATTGTAAGTACGTGGCGCTTGCCGTTGCGGGTTTGAGGGAGTGTGATGTAATCAATCTGCCAGGCCTCTCCATATTTATATTTCAGCCATCGTCCTCCATACCAAAGAGGTTTTGACCGTTTGGCTTGCTTGATTGCAGCACATGTTTCACAGTCATGAATAACCTGTGCTATAGTGTCCATGGTCAGGTCCACCCCTCGATCACGAGCCCATCTGTAGGTTGCATCTCTACCTTGATGGCCTGAGGTGTCATGGGCCCATCGGGCTATAAATAATTCACCTTTATGTTGCCAGTCCAGGTCCACCTGAGCCACTTCAATCTTAGCAGCCTGATCCACCTGCTGGTTGTTTTGGTGTTCTTCAGTAGCCCGATTCTTGGGCACATGAGCATCTACATGGCGTACCTTTACAACCAGGTTCTCTACCCGGGCAGCAATATCTTGCCACAATGCCGCAGCCCAGATGGGCTTGCCCCTGCGCTGCCAGTTGTTCTGCTTCCATTGCTGTAACCACCCCCACAGGGCATTTGCTACCATCCATGAATCAGTATAGAGATAGAGAACTGGCCACTTTTCTCGTTCAGCAATATCTAAAGCCAGCTGAATGGCTTTTACTTCTGCAAACTGACTCGATTCACCTTCTCCCTCAGCAGCTTCTGCAACTCGTCGTGTAGGACTCCATACAGCAGCTTTCCATCTCCGATGCTTTCCCACAATACGACAGGACCCGTCAGTGAACAAGGCATATTTCTTCTCATTTTCTGGTAGCTTGTTGTACAGGGGGGCTTCTTCAGCACGAACCACCTCCTCCTCTGGTGATATCCCAAAGTATTTGCCTTCTGGCCAGTCCATAATCACCTCCAAGATTCCTGGGCGACTGGGGTTTCCTATTCGAGCCCGCTGAGTAATCAGTGCAACCCACTTGCTCCATGTAGCATCAGTTGCATGATGCGTAGAGGGGACCCTTCCTTTGAACATCCAGCCTAGTACCGGCAGTCGGGGTGCCAGGAGGAGCTGCGCTTCAGTACCGACCACTTCCGAAGCAGATCGAACTCCTTCATATGCTGCCAATATCTCCTTTTCAGTTGGAGTATAGCGGGCTTCAGATCCTCTGTATCCCCGACTCCAAAACCCCAGGGGTCGACCTCGAGTTTCCCCAGGTTCTTTCTGCCAGAGGCTCCAGGTGGGACCATTCTCTCCGGCTGCGGTGTAGAGCACATTCTTTACATCTGGTCCTGTTCGGACTGGCCCGAGGGCTACTGCATGAACTATTTCCTGCTTAATTTGTTCAAAGGCTTGCCGTTGCTCAGGGCCCCATTCAAAAGCATTCTTCTTACGGGTTACTTGGTAGAGCGGGTTTACAATCAGACTGTAATTTGGAATATGCATTCTCCAAAACCCCACGACACCTAGGAAAGTTTGTGTTTCTTTTTTGCTAGTTGGTGGAGACATAGCTGTTATTTTGTTGATCACATCCATTGGGATTTGACGGCGTCCATCTTGCCATTTTATTCCTAAAAACTGGATCTCTCGTGCAGGTCCTTTAACTTTATTCTGTTTTATGGCAAAACCAGCCTTCAGAAGGATTTGGACTATTTTCTTCCCTTTCTCGAAAACTTCTTCTGCAGTGTCACCCCACACAATGATGTCATCGATGTACTGCAGGTGTTCAGGAGCTTCCCCCTGCTCCAGCGCAGACTGGATCAGTCCATGGCAAATGGTAGGGCTGTGTTTCCACCCCTGGGGCAGCCGATTCCAAGTATATTGGACTCCCCTCCAAGTGAAAGCAAACTGTGGCCTGCACTGTGCTGCTAGAGGGATGGAGAAAAATGCATTAGCGATATCAATTGTGGCATACCACTTGGCTGCCTTTGATTCCAGTTCATACTGGAGTTCTAGCATGTCCGGCACTGCAGCACTCAGTGGTGGCGTGACTTCGTTCAGGCCACGATAGTCCACTGTTAGTCTCCACTCACCATTAGACTTTCGCACTGGCCATATGGGACTATTAAAAGGTGAATGAGTCTTGCTGATCACTCCTTGGCTCTCCAGTTGACGAATTAGCTTATGGATGGGACTCAGGGAGTCTCGGTTGGTGCGATATTGCCGCCGGTGCACAGTTGTGGTAGCGATCGGCACTTGCTGTTCTTCAACCCTCAGCAACCCCACAACAGAAGGGTCCTCTGAGAGACCAGGCAAGGTAGACAACTGTTTAATGTCCTCTGTCTCCAAAGCAGCTATGCCAAAAGCCCAGCGGAACCCTTTTGGGTCCTTGAAATATCCTCTTCTAAGATAGTCTATGCCAAGGATGCACGGAGCATCTGGGCCAGTCACAATACGGTGCTTTTGCCACTCATTACCGGTTAGACTCACTTCAGCCTCCAATACAGTTAACTGCTGGGATCCCCCCGTCACACCATAAATACAGATGGGCTCTGGCCCTTTATAGCTTGATGGCATTAGAGTACATTGTGCACCGGTGTCTACCAAAGCCTTATACTTCTGTGCGTCTGACGTGCCAGGCCATCGAATCCACACAGTCCAATAAACTCGATTGTCCCTTTCCTCCCCCTGGCTGGAGGCAGGGCCCCTCTAGTCCTGGTCAGAATCTTCATTTCTGTGTTTAAAGGACTGCCTGCTGGAAGTTGGAGCAGCAAACCTTTCAGAGAACTCCTTTTTCCCAATTGTTTTCCTTTGCAATTCACGTACCCGTGCCTCTAGGGTCGCAGTAGATTTTCCATCCCATTTTCTCATGTCCTCTCCATGGTCACGTAGGTAAAACCACAGGGTGGCGCGGTGTGTGTGCCCACCATATTGTCTTCCTTGCATAGATGAACGTTTACCCCTAATAGCTGAGACACTGGTTTGTACAGGTGGGGAGGAAAATAAACTCTCTTTAAGTTGGTGGATCTCTTCAGAAAGTTTCTCCAAGGTATTCTCTTTTAGCTGGTGGACACTGGTTCGTTCAGGTGAAGGGGAAGATAATCTTTCTTCAAGTTGGTGGATCTTTTCAGAAAGTTTCTCCAAAGCATTCTCTTTTAGCTGGTGGACACTGGTTCGTTCAGGTGAAGGGGAAGATAATCTTTCTTCAAGTTGGTGGATCTTTTCAGAAAGTTTCTCTAAAGCATTCTCTTTTAGCTGGTGGACACTGGTTCGTTCAGGTGGAGGGGAAGATAAATTCTCTTTAAGTTGGTGGACCTCTTCAGGGAGTTTCTCCACAGCTGAGACACAGGCCTTTAGGGAAGAGGAGAGATTTCCTTCGTACTGCCGGAGTATTTTAGTCACTTCATTCACTGTGGGATTCTCCTCCGTTTTCCAGGCTAGCATTGCCAATGAGCTGGCATATGATGATGGGGCACTCTGTACAAACTTCCGCCACATGGGTAGTGTACACCGGACTGCATCTGGATCTGCGGATGTTTGTGCGTCGTCTAGGTCCTTATAAATTACTTCCCGTACGGCCAATTCCCTCAGGTACTGAATTCCCTTCTCCATGGTGGTCCATTTGCTTGGTAAACATACAAGTTCTTCCTTGAAGAGATACCTTTCCTTCACAGCTGACAGGAGACGCCTCCAGAGGCTGCGAGATTGTGCTCCATCTCCAATTGCTTTGTCAATGCATGCGTCCCTAGCAAGGGATCCCAGCCGCCTGGCTTCCTTGCCCTCCAATTCCACATAATTGGCTCCCGTGTCCCAGCACCGGAGCAGCCAGGTGACAAGCTGCTCGCCTATACAGCGACCAAAATCTTTTCGCACATCTCGTAGCTCACGCTGGTATAGAGTCCGGGTAATTACTGTTGATTTTTCGACATCCTCATCCTCATCTTCAGTCTTCTGCACCTTTGATGGCCGGTGTAGAGTCCGGGTAGTTACTGTTGATTTTCCGACATCCTCATCCTCATCTTCAGTCTCCTGCACCTTTGATGGCTGGTATGGAGTCCGGGTAGTTACTGTTGATTTTTCGCCATCCTCATCCTCATCTTCAGTCTCCTGCACCTTTGATGGCCCAGCCTCGTCTTCACTACGCCCAGACTTAGCAGAAGACTGTCTGCGTTTTAAACGACCTGAGCCTCTATACCATTTTTTCACCTTGTCTACAGGGGCAACTTGCACTGCTACAGCTCGTTTCTCTGACCCAGCCACAGGGTCTGCCACAGGGGTTGGAATACCCTCTGCGGGGTTAACTTGCACTGCTACAGCTCGTTTCTCTGACCCAGACGCAGGGTCTGCCACAGGGGTTGGAATACCCTCTGCGGGGTCAACTTGCACTGCTACAGCTCGTTTCTCTGACCCAGCCACAGGAGTGGGAGCAGCTGCACGAGCTGGGGCAGCTGCAGGAGCTGGAGCGGCTGCAGGGGCTGGAGCTGGAGCGGCTGCAGGGGCTGGAGCTGGAGCGGCTGCAGGAGCCGGAACGGCTGCAGGAGCTGGAGCTGGAGCGGCTGCAGGAGCTGGAGCTGGAGTGGCTGCAGGGGCTGGAGCTGGAGTGGCTGCAGGAGCCGGAACGGCTGCAGGAGCTGGAGCTGGAGCGGCTGCAGGAGCTGGAGCTGGAGTGGCTGCAGGGGCTGGAGCTGGAGCGGCTGCAGGAGCCGGAACGGCTGCAGGAGCTGGAGCGGCTGCAGGAGCTGGGACTGGAACGGCTGCAGGAGCTGGAGCGGCTGCAGGAGCTGGAGCTGGAGTAGCTGCAGGAGCTGGAACTGGAGCGGCTGCAGGAGCTGGAGCGGCTGCAGGAGCTGGAACTGGAACGGCTGCAGGAGCTGGAGCTGGAGTAGCTGCAGGAGCTGGAACTGGAGCGGCTGCAGGAGCTGGAGCTGGAGCGGCTGCAGGAGCTGCAGCTGGAGTGGCTGCAGGAGCTGCAGCTGGAGCGGCTGCAGGAGCTGGAGCTAGGTTGCTAGTAGCATCAATTGCAGCTCGATAGGCACAAGCCAGACCCCAGCACGCTACAGTGATTTGTGTCACTTTGGAACTGCCAGAGTCATGACACCTTTTTTTCAAGCATTCTGCCAGCTTTTTAGGATTTTGCAGTTGTTCAGGGGTGAATGTCCAAAACACTGGAGGTGACCACTGCTCTAGGAACCTGCCCATATCCTCCCACACTCCCTGCCACTCGCAACTATCCCGCCTCAAGACAGATCTCCGGATGAGATTCCTAAGTAGTTGTTTAACCCTCCACAAAATCTGAAGCGCATTCAGGAGACATAACAACAAGAGCAGGCTGGTCTGAGTATCCCAAGGATATTCAACATCTCGGAGAACCACCGTAACTAACTCGGGGGATAAGAGGGTGGTGGTGAAGGAGAAAGGGAGAGTGAACAGGTAGGGAAACATGTCTTCCCCTGTCCCCTTCACAGATTGGCTCCCTAACGAAAACAGGCAATAGGTGTAATTGCTAATAGTTTCCGAGATATGGGTTCCAAAGTATAGAGTCGATGTCAGTGCTGAGTACAAATACCAGGTTAAAGTCATGACCAGATATTTCATCATTTCATAAGCCATTGCTACACCGCACAGTACCATAACAATCTTAAACCAGGGCCCGGAAAGGATAAAAAGTGCAACAGGGAGCACATACAGAAAGTAACGCACCATAAAACTCAATTTGGAATACAGGTACAGCAGACTGGAGATTAAGGCAATCAACATCGTGACTAGCAACTATTAAGCAGGTCCAATACTTATACCAATTTTAGTTTAACACACTCTGGTCAGATTTGTCGATATCTCAACCCTTCGGGCCCCACGTTGGGCGCCAAAAAGACTGTTGTGGTTTAACCCGGCTGGCAGCTAAACACCACACAGCCGTTCGCTCACCCTCCCCCCTCCCTCTCTGGGATGGGGGAGAGAAACGGGAAAGTGAAGCCTGTGAGTTGAGATAAAGACAGTTTATTAAGACAGGAAAATAATAATAACAATAATAATAATAATAGTGATAATGGTAATAGTATTAACAATAATAATGTGTAAGAAAACAAGTGATGCACAATGCAATTGCTCACCACCCGCTGACCGATGCCCAGCCTATTCCCGAGCAGCCGGCCCCCCACCCCGGCCAGCCACCCCTATATATTGTTTAGCATGACGTCAGATGGTATGGAATACCCCTTTGGCCAGTTTGGGTCAGCTGTCCTGGGTCTGTCCCCTCCCAGCTCCTGCTGCACCCCCAGCCTGCTCGCTGGCAGGACAGAGCAAGAAGCCGAAAAGTCCTTGGCCTGGTGTAAACACTGCTCTGCAACAATTAAAACATCAGCATGTTATCAGCGCTCTTCTCATCCTAATTCAAAACATAGCACCCTACCAGCTACTATGAGCTACTTAACTCTGTCCTAACTGGAACCAGGACAGTTGCCATTACATAACTATTACTTATTTGCCTTACCTTACTCTGCTTCTGGTTTTGTAGAGGTCTTAATGGATATCCAGTGAGGTGCACTGGTTTACTAACAGAAACTGTGTACACATTGGAAAGCCAAAGGCATTTGATGTGGTATGTTTTACAACAATTTGCAAAGGTCAAGATAATTTTGTTGGTTATTTTTACTCTGAGCTTTCTGAAAATGTACGGGACTGTTCAGGAGAATTTTTTTTTTTTTTTTTCCTGAGAGTCAGCAGGCATTCAGCATTCAGGGCATCTTGTGATACAAGAGAGTATGAGAGAAAACAACACATTTTAAAATTAGAACAAATGGAAAGAAATGCTCACCTATTCTGTCACATCATCCACACTCCTTCTCTCAATTAATTTCCCCCCTATATTTTCATAGTTTCTCACATTTATTCCTGAAGACATTACTTTATAAACGTTCCCTGTCTACTTTCAGCAAATACCTGCAAAGATCTGTAAGACATTTTTTGTTTTTATGTCCTCACCATTAATTTCAGGAAAACATGTCCTGCAACTAGGTGCTTTGACACAACTTGCAAAACTTTCTTCAGAAATTTAGAAAAACTTCCAGCAAATGAAAGTACCCATCTCATGAGATATATTAGTCACTACAAGTCATTGTCTGTGAAATCCCTTGAAAAATTTATCAAGCTATTTATTGAGATGAAATCAACCAACACTTTATATCATACTGACTGGTATAATTGCCTGAAATTCAAAGAAGTTAGTATCCACTTTTTTAAAAAAAAATAAAATATTTTCATACACATACAGACATGCACACACACACATTCATATGGCACATGCATAATGGGTCATGAAAAAGAGTATTAATACAAAAACATTAATACAAAATTAATACAAAAAAATAGAGGAAACCATAAAAAATGTGTGTGGGGGGGGTGGGGGGGGAGGGATTGGGAGAGGGGGAACAGGAGAAATCAGGATATTAAATAAAATGAGAATCATACAGGGAAAATGAAATAAGCTAAGTTTGCCAGAGAAGCAGAAGGATAAAAACATGATGTGACTCAGGGAAGAATATGCAAAGATTGGGTAGTCAAAATACGCAAAGAGAGGCTCAACACCTAAAAAAAGCACCAAGAACCAAAATATTAACACAGTGTCAAATCACATTACAAGGAAGTAAAATATAGGAAGTGATGCAAACACTGAAAAAGGTGAACAGACAACAAATTGCAATGACATCTTTGGTATACAGGAGGGGTATTTTGAAAATGCACTAAACCTTGTACTCCCATTCAGGTACTAGCATTGCAACCAGTTAAGTGAACCAGGCAGCCTGCAAGACCAGATGGTTTTGAGGATGCATCCTTCAAACAGAGAAGAAACAAGATAGACTGCAAAGATTTTACATGCTGTGAAAGTAGCATTTACATATTCTTTGTCATAGGTGTTTTACAGAAATGACGAGGTTATCAACATACTTCGTTAACACAAAAAGTGCAACTGTTTATACTTCAAATCATTTAGAATGTTATTCTGTAAATCTGAAGAAGTCACATAAGAGAAGCAGATTTGAAGACTAGTGCAACAAAATTTCTTTGACAGACAGCAGGAGTGGAAGAGTGGTGGTGTTTCTAAGACAAAAAATAAATGCCGAGGAAAGTAGGATATGAGACCAAAATGATGGACTGGTTCTCAGGGACAATTTTTACTGAGGGCCTGCAGAGCTTCTGTACCTTTCAGCTGTGGTTAGGGTTGTGTGAATTCGAGGAATAGAAGAGTGCATCTGCCATTTGTTCCATCTTCAGTTCTCTCAGGCCTGTGAACCACTGTGATCAAAAGTTTACGATGGTATAGACCTTGCTGCCCCATTGCTGTTTGCAAAGAGAAAATAAATTGTCAAAGATGACCATAGAAACACAGGTATGGTTAATCCAGCCACCAATTTATGATGATATGCAATAGGACATTAGTGCTTTAGGCTTGATGGTAGAATAGGATACAAAAACACTGCCCTCTGTGCTGGGTCTGGCTGTGATGGAGTTAACTTTCCCTGCAGCAGACCATACAGTGATGTATGCATACATGTTTGGATGGGGGGAAGGTGTTTTAGTTTTTTGTTTTGTTTTGTTTTGTTTTCTCACTGTTCTACCTTTCTACTAACAGGTAATAAATTTTATTAATCTCCTTATGCTGAGTCTGTTTTGCCCATGACAATAATTGTTGAGTGATCCCCCTATCCTTATTTCAACCCTCGAGCCCTTTTTGTTGTATTTTCTCCCCCTTTTTCTTTGAGAAGGGGGAGTAAGAGAGTGATTGTGGTGGGGCATAGCTGCCCAGCTGGGTAAAACCAACACATCAACGCAGGAACACCCCTGCATGCCGTGATCCCATGTTCCACTGCAGAACGCGTCTGCCCCAGAGCCTTAATGAGGCAAAGTATCTTCCTCACGTGAGATAGTATAAGTTCTATTTGTGTCACTTCCTTAATCTAGTAGCATTTCTCAGTCTTCCTTATGCGGAATTTGACTATGATTACTGATTTGATAGTGATTATTTTATTGTAATTTGATTTCACATTATTTCATAGATCTACACTGTACCGGGTCTGGCTGGGATGGAGTTAACTTTCCCTGCAGTGGCCCATACAGTGCTGTGCTCTGCGTTTGTAGCTAGAACAGCACTGGTATCACACCAGTGTTGAGTCTATTGCTAAGCAATACTGGCACAGCACCAAGACTCTCTCCAAACCCACCCAAGAGCCAGTAGGCTGAGGGTGGGCAAGAGGTGGGGAGGGGACATGACCAGGGCAGCTGACCTAAACCGACTAAAGGGATATTCCATACCATGTAATATCACACTCAGCAATAAAAGGTGGGAAAGTGGAAGGAGAGAGGGGGTTCTTGTTATGAAGATGTCTGTCCTCCCAATCATCAACTATGCATATTGAGGCCCTGCTTCCTGGGACATGGTCAAACATCACTTGTTGAAGGGAAGTAGAGAATAACTTTTTTTTTTTTTTTCTCTCCATGTATTTCTGTGCAGCTTTTACTTGTTTTTCTCTTTTACTTTTCCCTTTATTTATCCTTATCTTAACCCACGACTTATTTATTTATTTATTTATTTATTTATTTATTTATTTATTTATTTTTCATTCCAGCATATTTTCTTCTCTCCCTCTTCTTCTAAAGAGGGGGAGTAAGAGACCAGTTGTGGTGGAGTTCAGCTGCCCAGCAACGTAAAACCACCACACACACCTACAGTGTCATGCTAGTATCTCAGTCAGGTAAAAACTGGGATAGTATTTTTTTCTACTTCTGCTTCTGAACTGCAGATATAACACTTTTTGCTCAGTCTACAAGGAGAGGAAAGGAGGTTCCTGGGGATTCATCTCAATTTGTATAGTTACCAGTGGGAATCTCTCCATTGTTTCATTAGGAATATGATAGTGCTTTATTAGAATATCATCTTTTCAATGCTGGAATCATATCCTTAGCTTTTTTTCTCATGTTCTTAATGTAAATGGGTTATGTGTAAATCTGAGAGAGAGAGAAATGGGAAGACTTACAGAAGCAGGGCGTAGCTCACATTTCCCAAATGTGAAATAAACCTTGAAGTATCTTCCTGTGAACACTTTCCTCCAAAAAGAATGATAAATCACCACAAGTTTTAAAAGAATTTCCTAAAAAATTGCAAGATTCATCAGACCAGAGGTGCAGTGGATATGAAGACCTGTAGTCCAAATACACCCACAGATAATACAAGAAGAAAATTCATGGCAAACACTGTAGCCACTTTAACTAACAGTGTCATCTGTTAGTTACTGATAAAAGTTTCTTGGTATTCAGTGATGATTTCGGCATTCATAAAAAATAATAACAGAAATGTTCTCAATATGCCACATCATCATACCACTGGATGGTTTCCAATAGTATAAGGCTTGGCCGTATGTCAGGAGTCATGACTGCAGAGTATCTTGGTAAAATGTAAAAACATATTTTTACTTTTATTCAGCTTTTTATTTGATTTGATTCCAAGCATACCAGCTGTTAATTTAGATAGGGATGATCCCACTTCTTTTGAATTTAAAAAAAAAAAAAAAAAGAGTTAAAAACAAAACTATTTTCTCAAGGGAATTGAATGTTCCAAGGCATCTACTGTCACACTGCTTCTCATTTCTCCTCTTCTTTTGTTAGATGTAACAAATAAAGAAATAAAGCACTTATCTTCTTGTAGCTCTTTTCTGGAATCTCTAGTGATCCTTGAAAATGTAATAGCATTTCTGCCTTTAACTTCATTATGAGAACAAATAATGAAGACATAGACCTCAAACAAATGGATGAATGTTCCATGAAGCTATAGTGCTTTACAACAGTAGTTTGAAGGAAATGTGGTTAATGGTTAATCTTGCAACTGAAGGGGTTTAAAGCCCTTTATTTTTTTTTTTTTTTTTTTTCTTCCTGTTATGCAAAACCTCAGTTGTTGCTGTGTGAATTTTGAACACGCACTTCTTTCAGCAATATTAGTATGAGAGCAATAGATCTGACCCACTTAGATGAATGACTGATTCCATCCATTACCGAACTCCTTGAGTTCTATGTAATAAATTTAAGACATTGAGGCAGCTATTTTCCATAAAGAGTCATACGCAGAGGACATAAGGCCCTTGAACCAAAAGCCTACCAATAATGTAGAAATAAAATATAGACAGATACCAAAAATCCAAAGAAGTAATCTTCATTTTAATCATAACATAAAAGTAGAGAGGAAGATCTTGCAGTCAAAGTAAAGTCCTTTTGAAAAAAAAAAAGAAAACATTTTAATGATTCCCACTGCAGCACTGTAGAATTACATTTGAGTAAATACATTCTCAAATGTGGGGTAGAAAATAGCAACTTAGAACTGAAATTGGATGGATAATGGAAAATATTATTTTTAAATACTGACCTGATTTTTTAAGTATTTTAATTAATAGAACATTTATTCCCCTATCATGCTTTCTCGCAAGAATTATTCTACTGATGCATTCTAACTGTACACATGAGTGTGTGAGGTGAAAGAAATATTTCAAGGGGAATCTGGATTTCCTTCATCTGAAAGTCAAAAAGAGTATCACATGACTTATCTCACAATGCAATAATCTACTTTTAATTTGTATGCTTATAATAAACTGATAGTACATTCTGAAAATTAGTACATTCACATAATCAATACATTAAAGGAAATCAAGAGCTATTAATGAACATTTTTTAGGTAAAAAAGTAACTGATTCTGTCAAGTAAATGTTTTCTTGTTAATTACAATTTAGGCATTCACTTAAAAACAGTTCTTAGATAATGAAGGTGGTATGGCACTTTTACTCAATCTTAAAGGAAAATAATTCGTAACTTTTTTACTGTCCTACTTTCATGTTCATATCCATCTTTAGCTCACAAAATTAATCTTTTCATAACTTTCAAGGAAACCAAAATTAATACTTCAACTGAAATTTTGCAACTGAAAAATTATGTACCTAAGTATTAGTCAATAATGATAATAATTAGTAGAGATGGGTAAACCTCAAAAAAAATCAGAAGAATGGTCCAGAAGAGCATTAAAAATCTATTAGATCATATAGAGTATTAGAAACTTTATTTCTTGAATCTGATTTTTCTCATTGTTTAAAAAAGCTCCCCTATGTACTTCAAAGGCAGAGATGCCACAGATTTCCCCATAGTGTTTTCTGCCTTGTAAGTCTTTGAAATGTCAGTAAGAGCCACTTATATCAGAAAAAGTGATGCTCTACATTTAAAAACAACAAACAAACAAACAAACAAACCAAGAAAAAAAAAACAAAACAGCTTCTAATTCCAAAGAATCATTTTGTTCCAAGTATTGCAAGTAATGGGATTTGGTGGAAATTGTAGTGAAAACAGGTAAAATGGATATGGCTTTGTGCCTGGATTTAAAGACCCCAGCTGACCTATCACCTCTGATGCAGACTTATTCAAAATCAGTTTGAAAAATTAGTAAGCTTTTCAGAAATGTTGTGACGCCTGTTATATTGAATGGAATCATTAAATATCCTGGCCATTCTATTATGAATACAAGGAATTAATTTTTACTGTGCTGAAGTGTTCTTTCAGTTAAATGCAGTAAAGTTTTAAATAAATTATTGCATTATTTAGTATCTCAAATCTGTTACTGGAGAAATCAGAGACAGTTCCTATCAAATGCTTTTTGTTACACTGAATGCTTTAGCAATAAAAAAAGAAAAACAAAGAAAAGAATTTACCATATTGCATTGCCCTTTAACATTATGTCTATGTGCGTGTTCATGTGTACGTGGTTATGGATAGTTCATGGCTACATTTCCACAAATGCTTAGATTTACGTACCATTCCAGTGAAGCCAAATTACTATAATTTGACAACACGAGTAGTTACACTCAGTAGGAAAATAACACAGCAACCTATTCCCTTTCAAGTGTTAAGGTAAGAATAAATTTGTGTAAATATACACATAGTTAAGCACTTTAAGATACATCTTATTCAACATCCCTGAACAAGCTGCTGTGTACTGCAATTAGAGTACAGCAGACACAAGATCTGAAGTCACTTTACTACAGAAACTAACTCCACTGTCAGCAGACCAGCTTTCAAAGAAATAACAACCTCTCATGAATCAAAGTGATATTTTCTTTGGCATTATAACAGCTGATCAAGGAATGACATTGAAATATGTCCCTTCAAGGATGAATATGAAAGTACATTAGAAGCACAGAATCATAGAATCATTAAGGTTGGAAAAAAACCTTCAAGATCATCTGGTCCAACCATTACCCTACCACAAATGTTACGCACTAAACCATGTCCCTAAGCGCCAGGTCTAACCTTTCCTTGAACGCCCCCCAGGACAGTGACTCCACCACCTCCCTGTTCCAATGCCTAACTACTCTTCCTGAGAAATGTTTCCTAATTTCCAAACTGAACCTCCCCTGGTGCAACTTGAGGACATTCCCTTTAGTCCTATCACTAGTTATCTGTGAGAAGAGGCTGACCCCCAGCTCCGCACAACTTCCTTTCAGGTAATTGTAGAGAGCAATAAGGTCTCCTCTGAGCCTCCTCTTCTCGAGACTAAACAGCCCCAGCTCCCTCAGTCGCTCCTCATAAGACTTGTGTTCCAGGTCCTTTACCACCTTTGTAACTCTTCTCTGGACATGTTCCAGGGTCTTGATGTCCTTCTTGTAGTGAGAGGCCCAAACCTGAACATAGTACTTGAGGTGCAGCCTCACCAGAGCAAAGTACAAGGGGACGATCACCTCCCTGGTCCTGCTGGCTACACTATTCCTGATATGAGACAGGATGCCGTTGGCCTTCTTGTCCACCGGGGCAGACTGCTGGCTCATGTTCAGGTGGGCATTGACCAACATCCCCAGATCCTTTTCCTCAGAACAGTTTTCAAGCCGCTCTGCACCAAGGCTGTAGCATTGCAAGGGGTTGTTGTGGCCAAAGTGCAGGACCTGGGACTTAGCCATGTTGAACCTCATCTCACTGGTCTCTGTCCACCGACCCATCCTGTCGAGGTCCCTCTGCCTGGACTTCCTACCCTCCATCAGACAAACACTTTCTCCCATCTTGGTGTTGTCTGCAAAATTACTGAGGGTGCACTCAATTCCCTCATCCAAATCATCAATAAAGATATTAAAGAAGTTGGGCCCCAACACCAACCTCTGGGGAACACCACTGGTGACCGGTTGCCAGCTGGATTTCACTCCATTCACCAGCACTGTCTCTGGGCCTGGCCATCCAGACAGTTTTTAATCCAGCCAAGAGTGTACCTGTCCAAGCCATGGGCTGCCAGCTTCTCCAGGAGGCTGTGTCAAAGGCCTTGTTGAAGTCTAGGTAAACTCCATCAACAGCCTTTCCATCATCCACCAGGTGGGTTACCCAGTGATAGAAGGAGATGAGGTTGGTCAGGCAGGATTTGCTTTTCATGAACCCATGTTGACTGGGATCTGAATCACAGGGGAGTTCTTCTGTTCTCTGTCCCAGACTTCCAGGTCGGGAGGCTGAGTACCCCAAGGATAAGTGGTCTGGCTAGTACAGACAGATGTAAAAAGAAGACATTGAGAACCTCAGCCTTTTTCTTACCCTTAGTAGTTGTGTTCCTCCCTGTGTCCAGTAAAGGATGGAGATTCTCCTTGGCCCTCCTCTTGGCGTTAATATGTTTATAATTTTATTATTATTATTATTTTATTATTATTATTTTTTATCCTTAACCATAGTGGCCAGGCTGAGTTCATACTGGGCTTTGGCCTTCCTGATTTTTTTCTCTGCTTATGCTGGCAACTTCCTTGTACTCTCCCTGAGTTACCTGTCCCTTCTTCCACTATCTCTTTTTTAATCTTTTTTAATACATTCATTATGACTATGTACACATCTTCCTTTGTATTTTTAGGACAATTTTTCAGCAGTGGATTTTCTGTGGCAACCATATTCTCACAGAAATCAAGATTTCAAACTACCATATGTAAAAGTTCATTCAGATTAGTCACAGTGTAACAATGACCTTTCTGATGTTTTAAAGGGAACTGAAATAATTGAATCAGTTGTTCAGGATGGGCTGGATTTTTGAAGTTCAAGTCCGTGTAGTAACACTGGTTTTCAAAGACCAGCATAGTGTATTGGTATACCTTAATTCACTAAATAATATATAATATATAAATTAATAGTTCTATCAACAACAGAAGTTACAAATTCTACTTAGTCTTTTGAAAATAGAGACAAACAAGATCTTACCAAAGTCTAAAGTGCCTTTCGAATACAATTCAAATTACTGCACTTGAGATTCTAATCTTAAACTTGACTGCAGACAGCTTTTCTGAGCTCCAGCTGTGACAGTGATTGCTGCCTCCTGGTCCTCACTGGGCCCATTCCTTCTGAATGGTCCTGATAGCTGTTAGAGAAGCTGTGGGAAGACAACCTATTTCACCTCACACAAAGCAGCATGTTCTGCTTTTCTAATTTAATTGAACCAGAATGGATTTCTCTCAGACAAAATTAACAGATGATTAGACTGCTCTGCCAGAAGATTGGCAGGGCTGGGATCCTCAAGTGCTGAAGAGACTGGAGAGTCTCTTGCCTGAGTGCAGCAGACACCAGAATGGTATGTTCAGGGGCCGTTTCCGAAGTGCAAAGTAACGATCACATTATTCTGAAATTCTTGTGTGGACATTAGGATTTCCCTTCTTCTTTATGCTAGAACAAGCCACTCTGTAAAATTTATTATTTTTATTATTTTATTTTATTTTATTTTATTATTTTATTTTATTTTATTATTTTATTTATTTTATTTTATTTTATTTTATTTTATTTTATTTTATTTTATTTTATTTTATTTTATTTTATTTTATTTTATTTTATTATTTTATTTATTTTCTGTGAATAATGGAAAATATTAGTTTTTCTGCACATGAAGAAGAATAAGGGTAGATTTGGGAGAGCTATCAGCACACAGTTGTTACTAGCTGGTGTTTCTCATACTCAATAGCCACAGTAGCAGCTGATAAATTATGTAGCTGACATTTTAACATACAGGCCAGCCTGTGGAGTACAAATTCAGGACATGCTTGAGTTGGAATCAGCATATCTTTTCCTCAAAAAAAAATTGTTTCAGGCACGTGGAGACTTTGTGGTTATATTATTAAATTAAACAAATTATATTTGTTCTCTGGATACCCAGTACCATGAGCTGGTGGAAGGGGATGGGGAGCAGGATGTGGCCCTCACTATCCACGAGGAAATGGTTGGCGACCTGCTACAGCACTTGGATGTATGCAAGTCGATGGGGCCGGATGGGATCCACCCAAGGGTACTGAGCGAACTGGCGGAGGAGCTGGCCAAGCCGCTTTCCATCATTTATCGGCAGTCCTGGCTATCAGGGGAGGTCCCAGTTGACTGGCGGCTAGCAAACGTGACGCCCATCTACAAGAAGGGCCGGAGGGTAGACCCGGGGAACTATAGGCCTGTTAGTTTGACCTCAGTGCCAGGGAGGTTCATGGAGCAGATTATCTTGAATGTCATTACGCGGCACTTACAGGGCAACCAGGCAATCAGGCCCAGTCAGCATGGGTTTATGAAAGGCAGATCCGCTTGACGAGCCTGATCTCCTTCTATGACCAAGTGACGCGCTTAGTCGATGAGGGAAAGGCTGTGGATGTGATCTACCTTGACTTCAGTAAGGCTTTTGATACCGTTTCCCACAACATTCTCCTCAAGAAACTGGCTGCTCATGGCTTGGACTGGCGTACGCTTTGTTGGGTTAAAAACTAGCTGGATAGCTGGGCCCAAAGAGTTGTGGTGAATAGAGTCAAATCCAGTTGGAGGCCGGTTACTAGTGGAGTCCCCCAGGGCTCAGTACTGGGGCCAGTCCTCTTTAATATCTTTATCGATGACCTGGATGAGGGGATCGAGTGCACCCTCAGTAAGTTTGCAGACGACACCAAGTTAGGTGCATGTGTCGATCTGCTCATGGGTCGGAAGGCTCTGCAGGAGGATCTGGATAGGCTGGACCAATGGGCTGAGGCCAACTGCATGAAGTTCAACAAGACCAAGTGCCGGGTTCTGCACCTGGGGTGCAACAACACCAAGCAGCGCTACAGGCTGGGAGATGAGTGGTTGGAATGCTGCCTGGCCAAGAAGGACCTGGGAGTGCTGGTTGATAGCTGAATATGAGCCAGCAGTGTGCTCAGGTGGCCAAGAAGGCCTACAGCATCCTGGCTTGTATAAGAAGCAGTGTGGCCAGCAGGTCTAGGGAAGTGATTGTTCCCCTGTACTCGGCTCTGGTGAGGCCACACCTCGAGTACTGTGTTCAGTTTTGGGCCACTCACTACAAGAAGGACATGGAGGTGCTCGAGAGAGTCCAGAGAAGGGCGACAAGGCTAGTGAGGGGTCTGGAGAACAAGTCTTACAAGGAGCGGCTGAGGGAGCTGGGGTTGTTTAGCCTGGAGAAGAGGAGGCTCAGGGGAGACCTTATCACACTCTCTAACCTTAAAGGAGGCTGTAGAGAGGTGGGGGTTGGTCTATTCTCCCACATGCCTGGTGACAGGACGAGGGGGAATGGGCTAAAGTTGCGCCAGGGGAGGTTTAGGTTGGATGTTAGGAAGAACTTCTTTACTGAAAGGGTTGTTAGGCTTTGGAATGGACTGCCCAGGGAGGTGGTTGAGTCGCCATCCCTGGAGGTCTTTAAGAGACATTTAGATGTAGCCCTTAGTGATATGGTTTAGTGGAGGACTTGTTAGTGTTAGGACAGAGGTTGGACTAGATGATCTTGGAGGTCTCTTCCAACCTAGATGATTCTGTGATTCTGTGATAGGCTAAATATTAGAGGAAGAAAATTCATATTTTGTCTCTGTCCTTACCCTCCAATGAATAATCCATTGCTTTTCTGTAGTCTAGCTCCTCAGCCAGTGTGAATCATTGAATGATTCAGGAGAGCTATGGTGCTGTGTACAAATCTTGCATACCAGAGATTAATTAGTACATATCTTGCTTAAACTTTCAGAGATTTTACAGGAAATATGTTGGTACACATTAAAACAGCCTTTTAAAACTAAATTTCCCAAAGTCACTCTCTGTAGAATCTCTGCTTGGAGCACACTCTTGGTTTTGTTCTGGAAATATACTCTCATTCTGCAGAACAAAGGGCAAGGTGGAGTAATTACAGTGTATTGAATTGCTACATGAAAAACTTAAAAGACAGCAAAGATTTGCACATTGAGGATAAGTATCCACTGAGGTATTAAAAAAGAAAAAAGAAAAAAAAAAGAAAAAAAAAAGAAAAAAAAGAAAAAAAAAGAGATTGTTCAGCTTAAGCTTCATGGTCAGAATTTTCACTGACAAATTCTGGTTCCCTCCTGGAAATATATTCCAAAATGATCCAGACTGTAGTAAGAGAATATAAACCTTTTCTCAGTATGACAGGTATACAAATCTTAAGTGACATTGGGAGTAATTCTAACAGTTATCCATAGGAGCTCTTGCACTAGTGAAATGTGTTATTGTTTCATATGTGAGGCCAGGGCTAAAGACCTAACCAGGTGCTTTCCTTTTACCTTCCAACAAAATGACTGAGTTGAGCAGTTTCACTATAATCTACATGAGACATCCAATGAAACTCCACTGACCAAACAGAGTACTGAATCAAACATAAATAACATCTCATATTGTAATTAGAAGTAGAATACTAGATTAATAGTAATTAGCATTAATGGTAGTTAACATTTCCCATGTTTTCCGTACTTACTAGGATAGGACCACACACACTACTGAATGTTTAAGAAACATAATGTCTAGAATATTGTCTAGAATAGACTGTCTTAATATATAATCTCAAAGTGGGCCAGGCACTTTCCTCTTTGCTTTTTGAAACTGGTACCAATGGAAATTGGTACTGCTATTAATAATTTTAACATTTCAATCTATCAAATGCTAATATTCTATTGCCAAAAGTTGATAGACTAAAGTGGATCACAGTGAACAGTAAAGAAAGCCAATATTTATCATCCAAGATGGGTATGATACAACATTTATTACTTAATAAACAATAACAAACAGTTAATAAGAAATAAAAATCAATATGCTGTCAAATAGGAAGCCAGTGCAATGCTTAGTTGAAAAAATATGGATTTTTTATTATTATTTAATTAATTAATTATTTTTTAACACTAAGTACCTAAAGCAATGCATTCTAAATTAGTTTCAATTTATGGCCAGCATTCTTATAGGCTTATAAGTAAAGAACTGTAATAATCCTGTCTGGACATTAAAAAACATAGATCATGAGTGTGCTGCTTTTGTGACCATTTAAATGAAAGCTATTGTAGATATTCATTTTGAGAAAATATATTTTTCAGTAACCAGAATAAGACTGGTAGAACAGTACTCAAAATTCATAGCCTCCTACACCCATGTGCCCATCCTCCTAAATAGAAACTTTAGACAGAGAGCTATATAACAGACTAAAATAAATCCACATATTACTGTCATCCTGCTCACACCAATAGGAAATCAAAGTCATCTGGTAAAATATAGATATAGTCTATTACATGATTTCATCCCTATGTAAAATGGTATTTTTTCTAACAAGGTAGATTGTGATTTTCTAGATTTCAGGAGTTTTAAATCAAGCTTTTAAATAGATGGAAAGTGTTCAGTAGAAGCATGGTTTATTTTCCAACAAAGTTCTTTTATCTGCAGAAGACTTGAATAATAGAATCATAGGATCATAGAATATCCCGAGTTGGAAGGGACCCATAAGGATTACCGAGTCCAACTCCTGGCACCACACAGGTCTACTCAAAAGTTTAGACCATGTGACTAAGTGCACAATCCAAACACTTAAACTCCAACAGGCTTGGTGCAGTGACTACTTCCCTGGGGAGCCTGTTCCAGTGTGCAACCACCCTCTCGGTGAAGAAACTCCTGATGTCCAGCCTAAACCTCTCCTGTCACAACTTGACATCATTCCCTCGGGTCCTATCACTGTTGACTAAGGAGAATAGATCAGCACCTTCCCCTCCACTGCCTCTCGTGAGGAAGCTGTAGATTGCAATGAGGTCTCCCCTAAGCCTCCTCTTTTCCAGGCTGAACAGGCCAAGTGACCTCAGCCGCTCCTCATATGTCTTCCTCTCTAGGCCTTCACCATCTTCATTGCCCTCCTCTGGACGCTCTCCAACAGTTTAATGTCCTTTTTGTACTGTGGTGCCCAGAACTGCACACAGTACTCGAGGTGAGGCCGCACCAGCGCAGAGTGGAGTGGGACAATCACTTCCCTCAACCGACTAGCAATGCCGTGCTTGATGCACCCCAGGATAAGGTTGGCCCTCCTGGCTGCCAGGGCACACTACTAATGGAATAAGGCCTCTGAAATAACGAATAGATTCATTATTTTCATTATTATTTTATTTTATTTTATTTTATTTTATTTTATTTTATTTTATTTTATTTTTTATCTTTTTTATTTCATTTATTTATTTATTTATTTATTAATTCACTGCTTCTTGAAGTTAAATAAATAAGAAATAATATCTTGATTTTAGATGAAAACTGTAATAAATACAGAAAAAAACTTTTTGTAGTTAGGCTAATCATATATATATATACATATCAAAATATCAAGAAAGTCAAAGAGAAAGAAACAATGTTCTTCATTCTCTCTTTCCTAGTATTTAATATTTTCCCACTGAAAAAAAAAAAGAAAAAAGAAAAGATAAAACAACTTTTCAAATTACTTTTTTCCATGTGGGCATTATTCTTTTACATATTTCTATGGGAAAAGTTTTCACTGTACCTGTGAATCCACAAATCAAAGGTCAATTTTCTTTCAACAAATATTGCAAGGACAACTTGATAGGTATAAACACACTATGCTTTAATCCTTTCTTCAGTATAAATCAAAATGTAAAGAATCTTCTTCTGTTGTTAGCAGATTAAAGAACTTGAGGTTTCTCATTCATTTTGATTGGAGTGGTTGCAGCTAGGATATTCATACCCTTGGCAAGAAGTAAAGGAGTCTGCACAGCATCTGCACCATGGCCTTTGTAGGACAGCTAAGTGATTTTTTTTTGGATGGAACTAGGAAGAGAGAGACTCAAAATACTGAAGTCAGTTCCATCCCTATCTGTCTTTGGAAGTATGAGCAGGTGCAACATGAATCCATTGGGTCAGCAGCACAGCATGATGACCTCTATTTTTTTCTAATATAACACTGATTCCTCCCCCCCAAAAAGAATAGGGATATGGACTGGGGACCCACTTTTAGTTTACTTAATGATTTTCACTTCTCCGATGAAGATGAGATGGTTTGGTGAAGGAGGAATAGTTTTTAGCTCTCAGAACAGCTGTTGAGAACAAAAATGACCATAATGAAAATAACTGTTTCTGTTGTCAATTTAGCTATGGGAGCTATCTAATTAAACAGGAACAGTACAACAAGACTTAAGCAAAATACAATTTGTAAAAGTCAAGTGAGAGCTTTTACAAGCAAATAGACGATTCAGAATAGGCACTCAGTTGGCATATATATGTGTGTATATGTCTGTTCAATAGTCCCCCTTTTGTAAATGTTTGTGTTTATCAAGTGTTACCACCCTCAGATTTGCAAAGGAAAGAAATTGCTAAAGTTGTTAAATACTATGACATTGGAACTTGCCTTATGACATTATGTAATGCATTATATTGAATGTATTACATATATGTTGTGATCATTTATACTCTGCCAACCTCTCAGGCACCTATGCAATGTAAAAGGACTAGAATATTTTAAATATATAGATATACTAAAAAATGCACAGGATCTATATATGTCATTGTATTTGATACTGAAAAAGATACCAGCATCTAACTGATCTTAACTGTAATGAGAACAAGTGTCTCTTTCCAACAAAATGCTTTGAATTCTATTTGAAAATATTAATGTAACAGTTAAATTATATTTTTCTGTATATTACGTCTAGTGTTTTTTGTGTGTATTATGCGTAGAGTTTGTATATTGTGTATATTATGTCTAGAGTTTTTTGAGTTCCATTTTCTAGAATAATGACTTTTTTTTTTATTTACATGTTTAGTAACATTAAGTTAATCTTTTATTTTTTTTTTTAATTTTATTTTATTAAGGGAAGAATTATTTAAACTTCACATACCAGAAGACAGCATACTAGAAGAGCATTGTACTATTCACTGCTCAACCTCCTATTGCTAAAATCTGACTTTGTATGCTCAGTTCTGAACTCTAAAATCTGAGAGGTTTGTTAATTGTCAGAAAAAAAAAAAGTATTTCTCCAAAATAGGAATATTTCCAACATAAAAAACATTAGTATGGCAACTTTGTGATAGGTAGATAGATAGATAGAATCTAGCTAGGTCCAGGCTGCTGAGAATAATTGACAGCAGCATCTTTTTGAGATTCACTAAAAAACCATTAGCATCATTTCACAGCATTTTTTTTTTCCTGGGAAACAGAAAGGCTGGTCAGGTAGTATAGAACTTTAATTTAGCATAATGTGTAAAGCAGCTGGGTTCTTTAATAAAAACACAGTTGGATTTTAAAACTTGATATTACCAAAAATGATAGAACAAAACATTGCACTGTGATCTTGACCTACCAGATATCCTTATGAAAATTTATTTCTGGAATTGATTACTATGAAATACCACCTTCATTTTCTTTCTTCTTCATGTACTTTTGTTACAAGTGGTGTGTTTTCTATGTTTATAATGAATTTAAGACATAAGCTTGAATGAAAAGGCAGAATTAAAAAAAAAAAAGAAGGAAAAGAAGGAAGCTAGAATCAATATAAAAAGTTCATGAAGTATTCCATTAAAGTTAGTTTTAATTTTACTATCAAATTCAATGAAACAAGAGAGAAAACATTAAAGCTAGACCTTATGTGGAAATGTAAAACATGTTGGAACAGTATTCTTTCCCCTGTAGAATCTCTTAAAATCTGTTAAAACAAGCCAATTTCATTTTTTTCCCCTCATAACTACCTTTATCTATGTATGAGATGCAAAATAAGAGAATAAATCTTAGAATAGGCTATTACAGTTAAGTTGGTATCGGTCGCAAGGAGTGAAATTGCTATATTACATGTTGTAAAACTTATTCATGTCCCACAAAAAAATATTACATTATAATAAATTGCAATACTTTAATCACTTGGCAAATGATTTGACTCTTTCTGTTCAATTTATAGTATCATTTCAGTAGCACCTGCTTCATAAAATGTGCATATTACTGATGGCTTTTACAAGAACATTATTAAAATAATTTATGCACTCGCTCTTTTTAAATATATTTTTTCCCCAGATAGTTCCACTTTTACTCATTTAAAATCTTGTCCTGTTTCTCCTTATATTCACCATTGTCAGTTGTTGAGCTACTGAAGTATCAGTTCTTCAGGTAATATGATATTTCATTATAAAAAATATTTTTAATATTTCTAATATTTGTCTTAATTACAAATTACACAAATACATGTTTAAAAATATGTGTTTATAAGATTGTACTTCTGTTTTAGCTTTATGGTACTGCATCTTTTACTTTTAATTAAGTCTTTATTGAATATTTCATTGAAGAGTAACAAACAAGCCATAAACTATGAATTATACATGAACTGAAACATTCTGCATTAGTGACATGGAAAAAGAGTTCATACTTATTGAATATATATATATATAATATATATATATACGTAATATATATGTATATTATATATAATATATTATATATAATATATATTATATATATATATATATATATATATATATATAATTTTTCCCCTGAAGATTATAGATAGAATCATACCTTAAGGGAAAAGAAAGAAAAAAAAAAGAAAAAAAAAAGTGTGTGTGCGTGTGTATATAAGTATATATATACACACAGTTATGATCTCTTCCACTACAGTCATTGATGGATCAATCTTGATCTCTCATCCATGTTCTGATGTATGAAGAGAGAGGACAGTGTGAAATACGTAGAACTACATTTAAATTTAATCATGACTTTCTAGAATAACTTCAGCAACAAGAATAGCATAAAACCCATCAAGAACAGCTGAAATATGATTATGCCAAAATCCATAAACCAACTATCAGACCTGAAAAAAAATAAACTCTGACATATTTGTAAGATGTTCTCCTGATCACTTAGATTGCTCATAAGAAAATCAACAGAAAACATGTCTTATGTGGTGTGAACATGGCATATGTTTAAAGTTATTTTAATTGCTTGCAAAGCAAATATCTAGATTAATGAAATAAATATAAAAAAAAATGTAACCTATTTAAATAAAAAAGGCATTTAATTATCTTTTTATTCTTTCTTTTCCATCTATTTTTTCTTGGAGGCTAGGTAGGTATAAAAGATAAGGTAAAGAATGTGGTCAAGACACCATATCTGCACAGTAATTCTCTTTATATCACAACACTCTCTCTTTAAAAATGATTATTTAAAAACACTGAAGTGCATGATGTGGACAAAAAGGGGTTACTTTTCATAAATGTGCCCTATTCAGATCCCCCACAATTCACATAAAATGAGGAAATTTCTTTTGTTCCACCTGTGAGACTTGATTTGTTCTGTATGTAGGACAGCCAACAAGCTTCCAGGTATACATGTTTTTCAATAAACCAATACAAGAACAAACAGGATAAACTTTTCCTTATTATATTGCTAAGAAAAAACTATTGGTACTGGAAACAGGGATTTCTAACCAAACTAAACCCCCATCTGTTCTCATTATTATGAAAAGGGGAGATAAGTGATGAAGGTTTCTTGAAAATTAGGACATGATCACAGTCCTACTATCAAGGAATTGGAAGTGTAATTTTGAGAAAGTGTAGCCTTTGAAAAAATGTTCCCATATTCATAATCCATTGCTATTATTTAGTGTGATACAGTTACACAAAGACAAAAGAAAGAGATTTTGGCTTGCCTATTTCTTTTTGCTGATATTCTCTATTTATATTTCTCATTAAAACTAGACGAATACCTCAGGAGTTGTAATGCTCTTTGCTTTGACACACAGTCAGATTTTTCATTGCATTTAAAAACATAAAATGAAAGAAGAAAATATCAAGTAATTATATCACACAAATCAGGCCACCAAAGCTTTTGCTGGACTAACCGAGTATTTCAATTAAACACAAGTTATATGCAGAATATACTTCTGATGCTTATTCTGCTGGTGGAGAGGATATGAAGGTCTTCCCTTGCAGTTTCACTAAAGGATATGGCTTTTATCATTTACTCACTTAAAATAACAACTATGTGAGTGGTTAATTCAACTTAAGAGGTGCATATATTAAGAAGCCTGGTAACTATGGTAATTTTTTAAACACCTAAGACCATCTAGTACTAAAATCAAAAGCTTCAACTTTATATATACCATGAAGAGAAACTTTTCCCCTATAACCTATATGGGTTATCCTTTTTCTTCTTTTACTCTCTCTCATCTCACCCAATTTGGGTGGTGAAATTTGGAGCATCTTGACTGGTAGAAGATAATTTGGATGGTAACAGATTACAGAAAATACAGGAATAGTAAACCCATTTTAACAACACAAAATCAAACATAGCTCAGTTTTTAAAACATAGAATGAATGTTCACGATTACTCTTTTTCAGAAATCTTTGATGCTGCAAAAACTGTCAAAGTTAAATACTAAAAGTACACCACTACTGACATTTAAAAAGTTGAACACATAGACCTTTATACTACAGATAGCTCTGTCTCAGACTCTCACCATGGTTTCAGTAGATTGTGGTGTCAGTTCTGACAGCAGTGTTGATGATGGGTGAGTGATGACAACCAATGATGAAAGGCTAGAGTAGGTCTGGAAATATGACCAAATCCTGTAACATGAGCACATGATTCAACTAGCTCAAATGTCTTATGGTATAATGAATAACAAAAAATATATATGTGACTCCAGTTTGTGAATTATGTCTAGTTGGGAACCGGATATTTATTTATTTATTTCCTCCAGACAATATAAAATCTAAATACTGTTTCCAGAATTAAAAAAGCTAACTGAAAATGAGTAAACACAGGTTTTCAGATATTTTTCTTCTCTCTCTCTCTTTTTTTTTTCCTTTTTTTTTTTCTCTTTTCAGTCAACTCAAATCATCTATGATAAATCATATTACAAAGAGTTCTCACTTTTGTTTTAAATAATAATCTAGTATCTGGCTGATGAAAACTAAGAATCCAATAGCAACACTGTCTTTTCTGTATTTTGTACTACATTTCTGTAAGTGACGCAATAAATATCTGTAAGAACTAACTCACTAACAATTGCAATTTGAATCCTAATTTTTCACTTCCTCATTTTAAGAGAAGGCTATAGTGCAACTCCCATCTGCACAAATATTTCTTTTAATTTCATAATAATTTTGGCATGCAAATAATCTTACTAGATATCACATTATACCTTGTGATGTTGATGTACACAGATGTATGCTAATTTGTATGATCACAACTGTGCACCCTCAATGAAAATACAGTAACTTAAAATAAATTTGAACAGGCACAACAATTCATGTGGACCAGCCTGCAAAATCGGACACCTGGTATGGATTAATGTGGTACAAGGCAGGTGCATTTCTTTCCTTTCTGCTGCTATTCATTTGGAGATTTTTCTGCTCCTTTACATTTTTCTGGCTATCAATCCAGAAGAGAACTTGATAAGAGCTTTGAGCCTGACCCTGACTCAGTATAAATCAGCAGCCCCATTGTCTCCATTAGATCTATGCTGATTTATAGAGCTGGTGATTATCCTCTTCTTCCTAGAAGAAGCGAGAACTAGAAGAGCACTGTAGAATTTTGCAGAGGGACCTTACAGCAGAAGAGCCCATCACTATGAATTTATTTAAAACTAAAGTTTTCTTCTATTTCTAATAATAGAAATTCAGTTAATGACTTCACTGCATGCATTTCAACAACTAACTTGAAGTCCACTATATGGAAATTACCTGTAAAAATACCTGATCAGACAATGCTGAGAAAATGACAAGTAATACCACAAAAGAGGTAAGAATTTAGCTAGATTTTGTTCTGAAGCCTTAGTAAATCTCTGTGGAACAGACTTAGAATGATTTTTCATAGTTGTTGTGGTTTATATGAAATGAAATGAAATATGGTAAATGAAATTGGTAAATAGAAAAAAAACTTTTTTTTTTTTTAAATAGGAGCCTTAGTTTCTATACTTAAGTTTAATTTTTATAGAAACATATATATATATATATATTTTCTAAGATACCATTTTGATGATCAGTTCTTTCAATTGCATAGAAACTAAAATGTAATTTCAATATAGTTGTTTTGTACCTGGCTACAGTAGCTTACACCTTCCCATTGGTTGTTGTAATATTTTTAATATGTAATGATTTTATTTTCTTTGTTACTATCTCTCTCAAGAGTTTATAGCTTCATAATCACAATTTGAATTGTTTTTCTTCAATATTCATTTATAAACAAGCAATAGTTTCTTAAACCTTTTAGCTACACTAAACTTACAGGTACATTCCAACTATATTCACGACTGATCCTTTTAAAAGTGCTTGCAAAACAAAAGAAGAAAATCATAGAATCACAGAATGGCTTGGGTTGAAAGGGACCTTAAAGATCATCTAGTTTCGACCCCTCTGCTCTGGGCAGGGTTACCAAAATCATGAGAGTATCTGTCTTTTTTTTTTTTTTTTTTTTCATTCTATGTAATTGAAAAATTTATGGAGGTTCTCTGGATTACTTATCAATCACTATCACATGATTATGTCTTGAATGTTCACCTTTATGTAGAAATTTCCAGATATCAGAAAAAAATATATATCTTTCCATCTTAACTATGAAAACCTCATTGTCATATTAACATGGTTTGCCTGTAAGTTTGGAAGCCACTAAAAATAAATATATCTTGTTGAAATAGCTATAAAATGTTAATAATGAACAAAATAGATCATCTAATACTTCTAGGAATGTGACCACCATGTGCTGTGTGGTGCAATAAATAAATAAATTAAAATAAAAATAAAATAATAATAAAATAAAATAATAATAAAATAAAAATAAAATAAAATAAATAAAATAAAATAAAATAAACAACAACAACAATAATGATAAACAGAGAAAGTTACCATGATAATTGGAAAGTGGTGAGGAGGAGTTAAAGTAATCATTTTCACTACTAGGAAAACACCACAAATTTGGTGTCTGGGGCTGATGTCTATCCAACTCAAGGTCCAAGCCAAGACTTTAATATAAGTGGAACTGAAATTATGGGAATTTCTGCTTGGAATCTGGACTACTGTGCTAAGCTCAAGGTCCATTCACAGTTCAAATAATGCTAAATAATCTTAGGGGATATGTTACCTTTTTTATCATTTTACCTGTATTTCATATTATCATATATGAAGTGTGCAAACAGCATGCAGGCAGCTTTTTGAAAAAGGAAGGGGATGAAGGTTCTGTGGTGTTTCTTATGTTAAAATCTGTTTTGTTTCTTATTTGAAATACTGAATAGTAATTTAAGCCCACAGAAAAAAAAAAATCTTTTCTGTAGAGTGCCCATTGATTATTCTTGCTAATTTCAGTTGAGAAAGAAAAAATAATAATTAAAAAAAGTGATCAGCCTTAAAACTGAATTAGGCAGAATCCATTTGTTCCTTAATCATAGCTATTTGTTCTGTATATAATGTCCTATCTCCAGCAAGACATTAAGACTTTTATATTTTTTTTTATGAAAGAAAAACATAAAATATATTCTGGTTTAATATATTTTTTTTGGCTATAGCCCAGCTTGTGGCTGCATATATCATCCAGACATGTCAGTCTGTTTACCGTATTGAAAAAGAAAAATCAGCTATGTTAATCACACATGGATTTGAACTGTGTGCAGACAGAGATATTTCCCCACAGCCCAGCACTGAAATATACTTAGGTGAGATATTTACTTCACTGTTGGATAGAAGTGGGGTTGTGTGATTTTTCGGCTTCTGTACTTCTTTCCAAAACATATATCAAGACAATTCTTCTATACAACCTGATTTACTGCATAGTTCATCTCTGCATTTTGCTGAGAACAGTACCTGAGAAAATGTCCATACCTTGTTGAGAGCAGAGAGGTTACACTTTGTACTGATGAAGAGATTGGGGTGCTCCACTGGTCTGTTGCTCTCCAGGAGCATTCTTAATCCTTCTTTGCCCACAACTATGTAGAAATAACAAACTATCATTGGAGCTAGGCAGTCTGTGAAGCAGAATAGGGAGTAGTATTTTTATCCCTATAGCAGTGTATCTGCCTGGATCTCTACTTCAGTATAAATTATCTGCTGAGGTGCAAAGCTGTGCTGAAATAGCAATAGTACTTCTGGTTCTGGAACAGACATGGCCTCAAATTTCTTTAAAAATTCTGTGTGGTTCTTTATTGCACAGTGTAAAAGTGCTCAAATATTAGTCATTATTTCATTATAATGTAGACAATACCATGAAAGTTCTATATCTTAGTAAATAAGCTGTCTTCTTTATTTATGTGTCATTACATGTGGAAGGTAACAAGCAATATAGAAAAAGATATTCAAATAGCTAAGGGTTTTTGAACCTTCTTTTCATGTATTAAAATATTCCTTTTTTTTTAAATACAATTTAAAACAGTTTTATTCATGTATTCTTACAACTTTGCATTTACAAAAGCACAAAAAGGTCACCTGTGTTTATTTTATCCCATATGGCATCACATGCAGTGAATAGGTAAATCAGATTTTTTCTTTTCATCTTCCTCTTTAAAATGGATCACATAAAAAAAATATATTTATATATATATATTTATAGTCCTCAGAGTTGCAGAGAAAAATGGCCTTAGAACAAAGCAAAATGGGGGCGGGGGGTGGGGGGGGAGCGGAGAGAGGGAGGATATTTCTCCAACCTTTGAATATATCAAAGATATTATTTTCTGCCTGTTCTTTGCATTTGAAAGTCTCAGTGAGAATTTCAAATGAAAGAAAATAAGTTAGCAAACATGGAATTATCATGTAAAGTCAGCATAAGTTGAACTAAAATTGATAAGCTAGATTTTGACTGTAAAATGGAAGGAAAGATACACAAGGTTATCAAAAAACTTGAATTAAATCATGTAAGAGAAACAAAATCATAGAAATATAAACATATATCATAGGAAATGAAACAACAGTAGGGAAAAGGACTGACAGTAGATTACTTTATTCCCTTTGAAGTCCGTGGATTTCAAGTGTACTGAACCATCTATAACAGAATTAAAGGCGACTGTATCAATAAGCTTGCTGCTGAGTCCTGATTACTGGAATTGTTTCTTTTTCTCTTCCATAAAACAAAGGTTACTGCTTCGTCTGTGCTGTGAAAGAAAGAAAGTTAAAACAGGTTCCTATCCTACCAGACTTGAATTATGATTACCTTGAAATTAGTACAGTCCCTTAATATTTTTAACCGAAAACACTCAATCATTTTCCTTATAAAGGCTTGGAAACAGAGTGGTCTGACTTTGTATCTGTCACCTGAAATACTCTGAAAATAGATAAGTATCTTTTGATTTGATCCAGGAGAATTATTTGCAGCAAACAAATCTATTCATATATACAGATCTATTCATAAATACAGATTTTTCTAATGTTCAGGAACTGTAAACAAATGATTACTGCTTTTCAGAATATTTTTATTCCTTGGAATTATTCAACAGCTATTTTATGTGAATATACTTCAACCTGCATATTACTGAGAAACTGTTTGCTGCAAGTGTTTCATTAAGCATTTACAATTTAAAACTCAATCTGTTTAGGTTAGATACATACATAACTGATAAAATTCCGTTTCATAATTTTATGGGAGTAGACCTCAGAATCAGGTTCCTCTTTAACTTTGAATGTAACTCTGACTTTAGGTATGGCCTAACAAAGTACTTTGGAGAAGAGGAAAAGACTAACATACTGGCTTTTGTATAACAATGAAGGATGCTCTTCTTTGCTGATGAGATTTCTCAAAGCACCACTGGAAGAACAAATGCCAGAAATGTCTCCTAGTAATATATATATATATATATATGTATTTTTTTTTCAAAAATGAGGCTATAAAAAAAAAAGCAATGAGAGCTACTTGGTAGTCTGCTATTTTTAAAGATGGAAGAAACTGAGCATATTTTATGCCTTGCTGTAAGAGTATAGGCATGATGTGCCGTGGGTATGGTGTCAGGAAATGTTAAGGATTGTGGATTGCATAGAATCAGTCCTCCACGTTGACTGTTTAAAGGATGACATTCACAACTGTAAAAAAGAGAAGGAACCTTTATGTCTCCTGGTTTTGTAATGTGTAAACATGTGTGGGTGAGGAAGAAAAGAGTGCAACATAGCTTAAATTGAATGAACAAAAGCAGAAAGCTAGGGCTAAGATGTCTGGAAGCAAATTTAAATGCCATAGGGAAAAAAAAAAAAAAAAAAAGCAATGCTGAGAAGAAAAATCTGGAGCACAAGTCAAAATATGCTTTGGAGACAGGAGGAACGGGAAGAGAAGGAGCTACAATAAAATTCAGTCAGATGGGATAATTTTGTAAATTACTATCCTCTCCACTATGAGTGGAGTGAGAACAGGCAAGTAATGGATTATCACACAAACCACCTCCTGGTACAGACTTACAGATGAATAACAAAACTAAAAAGTTGTATTATAAGCACACTCAGAAAAGACACAATTGCTTTCTAGCATCAGAGTTTTTGTGTTAATTTGGTATGGCTTGATAAACAAGTGCAGTATTCTGGATAACATGCTTTTGACTTCCTTTCTCTTTCTGATTATGTCTGGGCTGAAGCAAATATTTGCAGGGCAAATACTTTTAATGAGACTTTTAAAATCCTTCCTTTACTACCTTCTAATGGTATATAAGAGGATTCATTATATTTAAACAATGGGAAAAAAAAAAAAGTTCAAATATGGTCTATCACTTTTTCTATGACACCAAAAAGATAAAAACTTAATCTCCTCTAATCACTTCATTTAAATGTAATACAACTGTTTATATGCAATTATTCTTTTTTCTTTCATCCTGCAAAAGGATTCCCTACAGAAATATAACTTGATCTGTGAATATATTGCTAGTTCCCAAAATAAATAAATAAATAAATCTTGAACTAAGAAGAAACATGGATATCCAATAGTTTTCTAGAGTTACAGTTCATTCTTCTGTGTACATATTTTCTTGAGTCTGGCATATGTTTTCATGAAGGCACTGTTCCATAACTAGAAGCGACAGCCAGCCCAGGGACTGTCACCACAAGATTCAGGAGCTGGAGAAGAGCAAAAAGCATTGTAAGAATTCATTGGACAGGCAGGTCCTGCAGTTCTGTGCATACCCATTTTTGCTTTTGCTTGTCAAGTCTTTGGAACAACCTATGTACAGCAATTCAGTCAGTTAAGACTTACTGGTAGTACATACTGGCTCTATTCTATCTACAACAGAAGTATCACTATAACCATTTAACTACAGCGTACATTTTCATATTTTCAAGAATAAGTGCTAAGTCTTTTTATGGCTAATTCCCATAACAATAATACAATCATCAATGCTCTTTCCTGCTCCAGTATATACAAGAGCAATAATTTCATAAAAGGTGCCACTCTCTATATTCTGTAGATGTAGCACAAAAGCCTGGTTCACCACAGGGCTAAACACTTCCATTGGTATGACTAGTAAAGTCTCAGCAACCGAGACATTGTCTTCCCAGCATGTCTTGCCTATCATATCCAGTGCCTAAGCATCCATTTGGAGCAAAGCTCACTTTTCTAATCTTGTATGCACTTCTCCACCACGTGTAGTTCATGTCCTAGAAATCATTTCAGATATTAGCAAACATGAAACCTGGTTTCAGTTGGCGTCCCACAGTAGAGCAACAGATGTGTATTAAGTGTATGGCAAAGGAACAGGAGAATGTTTGATTGCTTTTTTTTTTTTTTTTTTTTCAAAAAAGGAGATAGAACAAAAGCTAAGTGAATTCTGAGAATGGGTTGGCTATTGCTGGGGGAACAAAGGGGAGACTATCACCACTGATTTCACAAAAATATGGATTTCTTCCTGGATCAACATCTGATGGATGGATGTATACAGAAAATAACAAAAATAATATTTTTTCCTAAAGAATTTTATGCTACAGTTTTATAAAGAATAGTTTACAGATATTGAAATACCACATATTACAATGAAACCTACTAAGAAATTATTTATCATTTTGCTAGCTATATTTAAACTGCTTAAGTTAAATTTCATACAGGGGTTTTTTACAACATGAGCAAACAGAAATTTTCTCTCGTGTGAAAAAAAAATAAAATGCATTTGCAAAGAATTTAAATATCAAATAACTTTGCTTTTTTTTATATAAAACATCACTGCAGTTTTACTCTGAAGAACTGACACAGACATACTAAGCCAGTATTTATATAAACAAAAGTGTGTTAGTAAAATATGCATGCAATTGATTTACAGCTTTCTGTAGCATTTTTGCCATCTACCTATACAAACTACATTAAAGTATTAGTAGCCAATTAGAGGAACTGCTATGTAAATTTCGTTTTTTAAAATTTTCTAATTAATGATTTTTAAAATGTTTTTCTGTTAAGACTAATTCTGCTCCAGGTCTAATCAACTATGTTTTGGATGTTTTTTCTGGATAAAAAATAAAATGAGAAAATAGCACTGTTTATATCAAAGAAGTGCAGAAATAATCCTATTGTATTGTTTAGGAGAAAAATGGATCTAATAGCTTACCTGATGACTTCCAGTATATTAGTGTTCCTAAATGTTTGATGTATCAAATAAATTTGTTTGTTTGCATTAGGGATTTTAGAAAATAGAGCTATGAGAGGGTTGTGCATTGAGAGCTTTGCTAATACATGTAATTTTAAAATGGATTTCACCCATAATTTCTAATCCATTGTTAGCAGTTAATCAGCTCTTACACTAAGTGGGATGTTCTGGCTCATCCAGGGAGTTGAAGCTTGCCTAAAATATGATATTGATTTACTGAAATGCAATTTTCATTGTAGATTGCATGCAGTGGGAAGATATGAAACCATATGAATACTCAATGAAAATAGCACAGGAAAACAACATGTGAACATTGTATATATTAAAATATATATATATACTGTGACATGCAAGGAGAAGTTTTTTTTTTTTTTTTTTTCTAACAAGGAGAGGAGGCCAAAAAACTTTCCTTGGTCTTTTTCTTTTTTTTTTTTTTTTTCTTAGTGGATTTTTGGGGATTTGTCTGTGCATCTTGGACACACAGGAATAAAAAGGATTAGAGCTAGAAGAAACAGTGTTGATAAAACAAGAACTGGCCTCAACTTTAAATTTCAAACTTGAACCAAAGCACTTCAGAGGACTGAGAGAAAAAACATTTTTTGTTGTTCTTTATCTGTAATGTTCAGACATTAGTTGAGGTCAGAAGGAAAAATATTATAATTGTGCAAGTTTATCAGTTGTTTTTCTTTCTGAATTGAACCAGAAATTTTCTAGTGAAACCCAAATGCCAACGTTTTACCACAAATTTTTAACACAGGATGTTTTGAACAAAGTGCCTGGTGAAAAGGTGAACTCTATTTGGCCCTTAGAATAATAAGAAGGCTGCATAATGACAGTAGTACTTTCTGCTGAAAAACAGAGAAAACATTTTTCTTACCCTATGGTAGGTGTTGTGTCCTAAAGAAGTTGCAGTGGAAATACAGTCTTATTCAATTCTTTCTCAATTAGGTTTCCACAAGGAGAATTAAACAATTACTGAAGTAATCATCTTTCCCATACTATCAATCAGTATTTATTCTTCACTCTGTGAACTGTGTTTTGCTTTTTTTTTTCTTCTCTTGAGAACCTTTCTCTATTATTAAAATATTATATATATATATTTTTTTTTTCTTGTTGCTAGAAAGCAAAGGAGCGACAAAGAGCAAGAGGAGAAATAAACTTGTCTATGACATGGAACTAGTATGCACATACCTGATATAGCTACTGCCATTCCCAGATGAGATTTTTTTTTTTCCTGAATAACCCAGAAACAATTCATTACTTCTAAAAAGAATACTTAAGATGAGGCAACACTGATATAATGGGAATCATGAAAAAGTAGTTAGACTTCACCTAAGCCACTAAGAGTACATTGACTTAGAGTGAGGCTGTTATTTTTTTAGCATGCCAGTTTCATCGTCTGGTCAAAGAGTGTGTTATATTTAAGGTGAGGACATTTGCACTAGACACGGAAAGCTCCAGTCCATTCTTATGGAGATGAGCAAGGAACAGTGAGATCTGTTAAAGCAGATAAGCAGTGTGAGTAAAGCATCAGCTCAGTTCCCACAGCAGCTGCTTCAGCCTTTTGTGGCTTTGGGCAAACTGCTTAAAAATGGAACTCCATTATTCAGGTGTGTGACAATCACTGTGATTTAACCCCTGAAACAAATCGTATAGATCACCCTGAGCTCTGTACTGATGTCAGTAACATTTCTTTCAGTTCTGATCTAGGTCAGGTACCTCTATTATATGCTACAGGCTGTTATTTTAATGTGGGTCATATAAATGTTGAATAGGGAGGAACTTGGTTCTTTCTTTCACCTTAAAACTTCTTGTTTCAGCTTCTATAAAGACACTTAATCACAATGGGGAAAAAAAATATATCTTGACCAGGTACTTATACTGTAGTCGATGAAAAGAAATTGGAACAAGTGTCTGAACCATTACTTACACTTAAGCACAGCCTTCCTTTTTCTTGTTATACTCAGGCACAGGCTATTTTTTAAAATGAAATGTCAGATACAAAGCCCCAGTGCTCTCTCTGTTGAATTCAAGGAAGTATAATATCATTCAGCACTCCCAGAATATTTGTTCTCAAAAGGATACCTCCAGTTGTCATTTCAGAAACCACAATGTGAGTGCTTCTTCTCCTTATCTGTAAAATAATTATTTGAAACACCGGATGCAAAAGTAACAGCTTAGGTCAACTATTGACACACAGTTGACACTCTGAAGCAGTTAAAATTTATTATCCATGTTTTTGGAGAACCAGCAGTCCCCTTATGGAGTTTTGCATCATGGCTTGTGTTGCAAAATTAGCCTCCATGCTTCACTAGAGAGGGTAAAGAAATAAAAACTTTTCAAAAAATATATGGAAACTTAGGATGAATTTACACACACAAAACAACAACAACAAAAACCATAAAGTATACAGCTTAGAGATTCTGTTATTTTAGTAGTAATTATTCTGGGGGTAGGTAATAGCAGGAGCACTTCAGTACTGAAAATCAAGCTAGAGTTCAATAGCAGCACAAACCCACCTGGCTGCAGGGTGTAATGGTTCATCCTTTATCCTTGCACTGATCCTGGGGGTCTCCCTCCCCACTAGGAACTGAATCAGTGTATTTACCTATTGAACCATGCAGACAGAACACAGTTTTAAGATGTCTTGACATGCTGGAAGGTGCTGCACAGAAACAAATGAATGACAGAGCTGGTAAAAGGACAGGATGAGTTTTTACAGCAAAGGGGAGAGCAGGACTCCAGCAACCAGTAGTGTAGACTGGTGTAGGCTGCTGTGGAGTCAGCCTAGCTGGATGGGAGAAGGGAAGGTGGAGAAGGAACTGCCTGAAAAATTCAGATAAGAATTGCACCCTTATTATTTACCATTTAGCGGGAGCCAACTGCCCCAAAGAATCTTTAGTTTTGATTTTTTATTTTTTTTCCTCCAATACTATGTATTAAAATAACACTTCTATTTCTTAGTTTTTGTTTGTTTGTTTTTGTTTGTTTGTTTGCTTTAAGTAGACAAAAACAAAAGTAAAGAAACAAAGAATGATTATACATTTTAGTAGGTATAGCAAAATATAGGCAAAATTCAATCAATACCTTTTTCAGGTGGACTATTTGCATATGGTATAAAAACAGTTAATAACACCCCAGTTTATAGTTTTAATTCACTGGTGACATACTTCTATCATGTCCTATGCTTCCACTTCCAGAATCTTTGGACTGCAGGAGAAACTCAGTTTTCACTTGAAAACACTGATGGATAAAGCTGTAGCCCTGTGATTTCTGCCAAGACCATCAAACTTTACAAGGAGAAGGGGAAGACCTTATACAATGCCCTGGATAGGAGGGCATGACTCATGATGTGCTGGAAGGTTTGCTTCATTGGCTGCCTCGTGCATCATGTGCTTGCTGTCACATGGCTCTAAATTTTTTCCACTGGTATAGTATCTTCTACCCTTCTTAAAAGAAGGCTCAAAAGCCTGAGGATATGCCTAGTGTTTTTCTTTAAAGCACAAAGAAGCTTTATCTAAAACACCTTTATGAATTCCTGCTTTTTGAAAAGTGTAAATTACTCCCAAAGTCTTTCATAAAACTTTTTTTTTTCTTCTTCTCTTTGCGCTGAATATTATATTGACAATATTATCACATTTTCTTCAAGGTTATAGTTATCTTAGCTGCCTATCTATAATTCTTTTCATTTTAGCCAACAAGGCTATAGTCCTGCCCAACAGGCTGTGTTTTATGACAGCTTCAAAAGTTCAGCTGCTGTTAAAATTATTCTGAAGTTCTAGACCTATGTTTTCTTCCTAATCATTTTCTCCTACAGGCCCTTTTGAAAAAATAAAAAATAAAATTAAATTAAAATGCAGCACGCAGGATACCCACTGAGACTAAATGTCCTGTTTCCATAGTAAAAACCCATTAAAGTTTATTTATTTTTCTTTATAGTAAGTGAACTATGAAGTTACAAAGATAATTTTACTCCCTCCTCCTTCCACACATTTCAGTAGCTTTGGGGTAAATTCCACAATAAGCTTTAAAGTTAAATTACCTTTCGTTAAAAAAAAAAAATAAGTAAATAAAATAATAACTTCTAGCAGTATCAGGTTTCCAACTTTACTTTTTTTTTTTTTTGAGTATCGAATATGGTAAAGAAAGACAACCATATCTAAAGAACAATATGGACAACAACAACAAAAAAAAGGGACATTGTTGGAGTAAATCATACACAACATCTGGTCTATAAGGCGAGATGTGCATTATATGAAGCTGAAATAACTGAGACCAATAGAAAATATCTACATAAATGGTAGAATTAATGGATGGTGACCATGTATCGAAGTTGTGTTGCATTTTCCATTATAACAGATTCTTGGTTTATTTTCTGACTTACTTCAGCTGTTCTGTTGGTGACTACAAGCATTTAGGATAGTCTACTTTGCCATCTCATCATAGTAACTACCTTCTTTATTGTGTGTTTTACTCAGAAAAAAGCATCATGCAGAACAGAAAAAAATAGAGATGTGCTAAATAGTCAGCACTCTCCATCATACAGTCAAAACACTTTCTAACACTACTTTCATTGTTGATAAATTTTACCACATTTACAAGGAAAGCACAATGGGCATTTGAGGTGTGCAAGCTGCTTGATCTCTTCTTCAAGGTGACGAATCACATATGGGATGGAGGTAGGAGAAAGTAGTACCTGAGGGCCTCACTCTCCACAGTCCTGTACATGACACTTCACCATAGCTGCCTACTCATTTGTCTGGCCAAAAAGATCTGGGTATACTCTCTTTAAACCTGCAGACCCAAGATGCCCTTGTTGCCTTTTCTGTGAATCCAACACACAGTGTAAACCTATTCTCCTCTCGAAAATTACAGTCCTTCTACTGATAGTTAGAAATCATGACACATATGTCATGACAGCAGTACATAATGGCTATGCATTTAAATTCCTCTGAAAATGAAAACTAGAAAATGATATAACTCTTCTCCTCTGCAGAAAATTAAAATATCAACAATAACTGTAAATATATATATACAAATATATATATATATAACAACAATTGAAATAACAACAATAACTGTAAAGAATGTCATTAAGAATGACATTAAGAATGGCATTAAAAGAAAGTTGTAACAGATCAAGTTAACATTCAAGTTGCTGTGTGCAGCCAATTATCATGCATCAGCAGAGCCACAGTAGCTGAATTCTTAGATCATGGGAAATAGAGGGTAAGGACACTTAACATGGTCTGTGACAGAAGACAGTTGAGCTAAGTCACATTATTATGCATTTGGCAGAGCAGAAGAACAGAAGTATCTCTGGCTTAGCTGACATCATAACTTTTAACTGGTGGAAGTTTAAGCTGTACTTAAATTGTTATGTTTCGTTATTATGCACCTGAAAGTTATAGAATGCTAAGACTTAGCTTCCTATGTGTTCCTGCATACATTGTGATATACTGGTTAATTGTAGGATTATATAGTATTTTTCCCTGTTATTTTATTACATGGAACAGACCTGTATTGCAAAAGGAAGACTACAGACAGAGCAAGGGTTCCCGCTTTGCAGCTGGGGAGCTCTGCTAGCTTAGGAGCGAGGAAAAATGCACTGCTTGCTCCTCCTGGTAGCTCCAGGGAAATTCGCAGTCTTGGAAGAGTGTAAGGACTGTCTCTTGTGGGTGGCCCATGTCACTTACTGTCTAAGAATGAAGTCTTAGTGGTGGTGACATGGAACCATGGTGACCTGGTGACAACATACATGGTGACAAAATGCAATAAGTTGCTTTTACTGGTCAACATGGCAGAAGGAGATAGGGAAATGTGACAAACACCTTGGTCTCAAAAGAAATTCTTCCATTCATGTTGCAATAAAACTAGTTTCAAGTATTAATTTTTGAGGTTCTACTTTTTATTTTGTTGCTATGCTATAGTTTTTTTCTCTATCTTATTTCCAACACAAAGCCTATAATTAACTACCTGTACTGGTGTGTCATTAATACTCCAGGGGGAAAATATTTGTAAATGTAGTAAAATTAGTTGGTACATTTCAGAACATAAATATTCCAGTAGAAGGAAAGATAATGACTACCCTGATGCAATACATAAAATATATATGTATGTATTATAGGCTGATTTTCATTATGATCTTTTTTTGTTTGTTTGTTTGTTTGTTTTATTTTTCCTTTCACTTATCATTTTTGAGAAATATAGTTTGTCTTGAGAGACCAATTTTCATGTAGAGATGAAAAAAAATTCTGGGTTGTGATATTTACTACCAGTGTATAGTAAATTACTGAGTTCTCATATAAATAGAAAAGCTTTTGAAAATGTACAATATTCACTCAATTTAATTAATGGTGGTTGCTATGTGTAGTATCTTTTTTTTCTTTTTCTTTTTTTTCTTTTCCATGAACAACATCAGTTAAAAGTAAGACATTACAGATGCTGGATCTCTCAAATATTTTCTAAAAGCTCCATATTATTGTTTACTTTCAATCTCTCTCTCTCTCTCTTTTTTTTTCTTTTTTCATTTTTTTTTTCTCAGTAACATGAGAGACAGAAAAGCAGGTTTTAGGCCTGAATACAATTCGAAAAAGAACACTGGATTTTTCAAAGTACACTATAGGCACCCATGTCTTACTCTGTTTTAGTTTCATGCAGCTTTTAGCTAAAGTCTTTAGCTTCAGGTTACAGTCTTTTTAGTCAACACCAATTACATAAGCCTTATGTTTGCTCTGATTTTAGCAAAAGATGTCATATTTCATCACTTTTCTAGAGTAAGAAAGAACTTTCATGAAAGATATACATATATAGTATTCTTATCTCACAGATGAATTGGCAATGCTTACATTTAAAATAAAACATCGTTAAAGTCACCGATGATTCATCGATATTATCTTAGCCAGATTACTTTAGGTTGCTTTAACTCCTTTCAGCTCTGTGGTAGAAATATGTATGTATGTGTGTGTATGTAGATTCAGAAACAGCCTTGAGCAATGTTCTTTCTGAAAGTACGAGCAATGCTTAAAAACATATTTTGCTCCCATTTGGATAGGTTGTTACTTTGATATTGTTCTTGTCTGAAAATTTGAAAGGAACTCAAAGAAGCTACAGTATAAAATATTTAGTAGCTTACCTTTCAGATGGATTCCTTATGTACCATCAGCAAACTTTTCTGAATGATAAATGTCACTGATCTAAATCAATAAGCATTGTATAATGGTCTCAAATAAAAAACGAACAAACAAACAAAACAAAACAAAACAAAAAAAAAACAAAAACATATAGCCTGGAAATTCCCAGAACTGAAGTAGTATAACTATTACAGATCAATCCACATTTCATCTAGTGGAATTGTGGGAGGTAAGGAACAAGAGTTCTTAAGTTGAATTCTAGAACAACAACAACAACAACAAAAACAAACAAACAAACAAAAAAAAAAACTCTAAAAATTTGAGAGCAGAAATGTCAAAAATCTTAACATATTTGGTACTTTTGAGGAACTCCTTTGTAGAAGTACCAATGAGGTATTTGAAACTGAATTAATGCAATAAATTTAAATTGTTTAAATTATTTCTGAAAACTGGATACATTGGTCAACATCTGAAAAAAAATCTTGGTTGTAATTGCCTTGGGAGAATGTAGAAGAGGATGGGTGGAGGAAAGGTATTCTTAGTTTGTTTTGAGTTTCTCACTGTTTTTTAGTATTATTCTCATTACTTGTCAGTAATAGGTAATAAATTATATTTATCTCCCCATATTGAGCCTGTTTTGCCTGTGACAATAACTGTTGAGTGATCTCTCCATCCTTATCTCAAACTTTGAGCCATTTTCAGAATATTTTCTCTCCCTTTCATTTTGAGGAGTGGGAGCGAGAGAGCGGTTGTGGTGGAGCCCAGCTGCCCAGCTGAGTAAAACCACTGCACCTTGTGAAGTAAACAAAGAACATTAAATATTTTAAATGGAAGAAAACAAAAAGATTGATTCTGATTTAAGAGCTTAAGGTAAATACTTAAAGAGAATTTAGTTGTGACTAGGTGATATTTCCCATTAATGAATTATTAAATGAGACAAGTCATGAGATTAGAATTAACAAATACTTCAATAATTAATTAAATTAAGTTTCAAGTCTTAAATACATAGTATTTTTAATTTAATAGACACATACAAAAGCATAAAGCTTTGTTTCATGACAACCTGGAGGGAAACTGGAAGACATGTTTCTTAATGGATGCAAGGTAAAATTATATCGATGCTGGAAGCATAGCTCTACTTTCTAATTAAGGCCCTTAATTATTCAAACTATTCTGCACAGTCATTTTCTTTTCTTTCCTATAGTTCTGGGAAGTCACAAAGGGACCTGCTCACATACATCATTTTGCTGCATTCATGTCTAAAATATGGCATGACCTACAAACAAAGACAATTATTTCTGGTTTCTAATTAGCATCACAACTGGAGATATTAGATTTTTCTTCTATTTGAATCACTTCTGGCTTCAAACCATGTTCCTAGTTAGCAATTCCTGCCAGAAAGCAATGCCAGAAGGTTTAAAATCAAGCATTCAGTATAGAGGAACAGAATAGCTGCTTTTCCCAGGAAGATTAGGTTTGTGGTCGTGCCAAAGTACTAAACAGAAAAGAGCTTCTTTTGATAAAAGAGTTAACAGAAATTAAAAGCAAAGGGTGAACTGAAGTGACAGAAAGGGCCTGGAATTGCTCGGGCCAGAGGAGGTGCCTCAGGACTCACTAGTAGCAGATCCAGCTACTAGCAGGGGGAAAAACTATCATCTTCTGCAGGTGTTTTATTCAGAGCTGTAGGTAAGTATCTGGTTTTGGTTGTTCTTGAAAGTTATAATTTATATGATTCTTTTCTTCTGCAGATGACTGCTTGCAGAACATAAATATATATATAGATATATATTTTTTGTCTAATTTGCATTTGAGCCTTCTGAAGAATGTAGTCAGAGGTAGGTCTTGAACCCATGCTTTTAACTTGCCTTCTGCTGTTCTGTGGCTGTAGACATGTGCTCTGTAGAGGTCTGTTATGTTGTGTCTTTCTTAATAAGAATTACTACTTTGATTTCCTTGAGGAATTAGGTAGTGAAGGGATTTATTTTATTTTTTTTTAACTTGGACTTAAATGTAAGGTGAACCCTGAGCTGTTTATCAGTAAACACATGGTATTCAAATCTCAGTGTATTCAAAGGTATTGTAGTTTATAAGGGGAACTCATAAACTGATTGATATCTTTCACTTCTAGAATATCTTGGTTGTGTTTTTTTTGTTTGTTTGTTTTCATTTGCTTGTTTGTTTTGTTGTTGTTTTTGTTTGTTTGCTGTTGTTGTTTTGTTTTTGTCATATCAGGCTTGTTAAGTGGGATGTGCCTGATACAACTTGCTACAGCTTCCTTGGCTACCTATAGTCACCATTGCAGCTTCAGAATGAGCTTGGAGGTGGTGTAGATGCTTAGATGGTAGTTTGAATTTGTTATGGCTTTGTGCGACCTGTGTGTTTCAGGGACAACTGCTATTGTGTAACCTGAGTTACAGTGACAGTCCTCAACATAAGAGTATCTTAAAGAAATCCAGCAGATGAAAATCAGGACTGTGCTTGTGTGAGCACATGGACTAATTTTTATGGAGTTATGTGATGGCACGTTTTTGATGCTCTTGTATGCTGTGTTTACTGTCTCTTGTTGAGGGCAGGAGGTTAGCCTCTCACTTTTTCTGTGTAAATGAGAAGTCCATAAAATTCAGTACACACAGTATTTTTTTCTCACTAAAATATTCCATCTAAAATATTGTTATCAGCGGTAACAGCAGTGAATGATGACTTTGAACAGATTCATACTGCAATGGAGGCAGGGGTGCTGATAAGGGAGAAATCAGTGGGATGAGAGATGCCATAGCAGTGACCTCATGCTTTAAGGAAGTCATTCCAGATAGAGAAGAGGAGCTCTTAACTGTATTTCCTTGGGAAATTTTCAGAACAATGTAGTATTCAGTGCATGGTATGGCCTTATTTTTTGTCATCATTTATGAACTAGGTGTGACCTCTTTAATAAAACAACATCTGGAGTTTGTGGTACTCTGGTGCTGAACAACAACACATATGCTTTATGTGCCTAATTCAAGAGAACTCTAATTGCATGTGCTCTGAAGTGGAAATAAATAACTAGCATATAAATGTTGATGTCATTGAGCTATACTTGCAAGAAGTGTTGTGCCTCTCTGTGAGGAATGGTTAGGTAATTCCCACTTATATTTTCTCCAGGTTGCTCATATGAATTGTTATTTTTGTGTCTGAGACTATTTTTGACAGTCAAATTACACTTTTAAAATTTTGTGCCCTTTATTTCCCAGCACTTAATGCAACAATTGGAGGAAAATTGTTTACTAGATTTCATTACTGAAAAAAGACTAGCAATCTTCCATTTTTAAGACAGTTGACTTTGAAATTTCAAACTAATGTATAAGCAAACGCAGAAGGTAAGCAGAAGTTTCCAAAGGTCCTTTATGTTTTTCAAGCAGTGATTCCACATCCAGACTACCAAACTACATCTTCTGTCCACTTCAAAAAGAATGAAATACCAGTATTATATGTTAGCAATCCCTGAATCTGCATATGATACATTCGTTGGAGAGGGTAACATGTAGTTGACTAGTAAATCAATTTTCTTTTTAGAGAAAGGAAAAAAAAAAAAAGCAACAACAACAACCAAAAAAAAAAAAATCAGTAAAGTTCAACCACCACGATGATTGAAGATGACATAATTGTGCATCAGTGACAGCACGGTACCTTCTGCCACTCACTAGTGAAAACTTTGGAGACAAATGTAGCAAGAATAATCCAGAATGTTGGAAATAATACCCATTTTGGCTCAGTTTTGAAGCCCTAATTAATGTGACAGGTTCACAGAGAATAAACCTGAAGTCACTGCAGCAGTCTCTGTGATGATGGCGGGCTAGCCCATAAGCCTTGGTTTGAACTATGTCTGGGCCTACAAGCTTCAAGCTGGCCCCTGCCTGTTTGGAGTTGCCCTCTGCCTGTCTTGCCTGGAGCTGAGACACGATCAAGAATTTGCTACCTGGGAATATAATTGGACTGAAGTCTGGTTGCACACTGTGCAAATTAATCTTTCATAATGGTTACTGAAGTACAGGACAAAGAGCTGGATTCATTGATTTGACACAGGACATACTATTCTTGTCTTTGTATGATACGTTCTGTAAAATAAAGGATGGATGATTGGTCCTGGCAGGATAGATGTTCACAAAGTGCCTTTTTTCCAGTTCCCCTTCCCCTTACCTCATTTCTGCTTTTGAACTGAGTTTTCTCAATGGCAACTGCATCAGAGCAGCTCTTGCTAATGCAAGATTAAAGACAGAATGTCCCCTTTCTTCTGCATAAATGGTCCCTGTCCTTTATCTGTATACAATCATTCAGTATATCTAAAATGGCCTATCAAGAGCAAGCTGAGTTTAAGAAATCATACTTTCCACTGTACTCTGAATGCTGCTTTTATATTATTATTATTATTATTATTTTTTTAATATGCTTCCCAGAAGTCTGTTGCAACTATATGTGAACAGATAAATCTTTGCACCCTATATAGTCATTTTCACCAATATGAAACTGCTGATTTTGAGAGCACTGGTTGATAACAGGAGGTGAAGAAAAATTTTCCTGTCAAGGAAATCTTAGTTAACTAAGAGGAATATGTATTTTTGAAGATAAGAGTCAGTAGGAGAAGTTTGTTCCTTTTGCAAATCTACATCTGTAATATTCTTTCATTTGTTCATTTTAAGCCTATTTTTAGAAGGTCTACTGAAAATGCTTACATTTTTTTACCTGAATGAAACTGGGAAATACAAGATTTGAACAAATGTAACAAACTGCAAATCAGACATGGAGGCTAATCTTAACTTAATGAACTAATCTTGTATATATTCAGTAGGGAGGGAGCCAGGAAGGGAAGGTGTGTGTTGGGCTTGATAGGGAAAAAGGTATGTTTGTAGTTTTTATATTGTTGATGTTTGTTTTTGACTCTAGATGCAACTCAAAGAAAAATAAATAAATAAATAAATTTAAATCACCTTTCTGTGGACTGTAGGGAAGCCGGAAGATCTTCAAGAGTCCTTGTCATACTTATTCATTCCAAGACCAAATGAGTATGAAAGCAGTTCTGTTTCTGACTTCAGCAGTTCTGTTTTCATAGGCATGACTGAGCGTGAATATAAATTAGTGTAAAGAGTTTCTAGGGAATTTTGGTCTCTGCAACATTCTCAACTTGTTACCCATGAGTCTACTAAAAAATGAAATGATTGAATTCTTCTCCATTGAAAGGTGTCTAAAATGGGTTTTGTAACTGCTATGTTGAGATGTCTTATTATACATGCCTGATATGATTTTTAATAATATTTCCAAAGACACATCCAACAGAGAAGTAAAAAATGCGCTTTTTTGCATAAATTGGTTTTTGCCTTAGAGTACTAACTGTCTATGTAATTGCGTCAAATTGAAATACTGCAGCTATAGTAAGATTGTGTAATGAAGCACAACTGATTATGCTACAGTTTTCCTAATATTAACATTATTATTCAAACAAGTACTTGTGTACCTTGTGGGGTATGTACTAATGAAACAAATTACTTTTATCTTCTGAGTGTTGCATCTTTAATTCAACATTTGGTGTTAGATTATATTTTCAGATACTAGAGAGATGAATAATTTCTTTATAGTAAATTTGCAGTTATAGATTTTTAAGGTCAGAGGGGGACTGTAGACTACTAACCAGTGTTTTCTGTGTCAAGCACAGAGATTTAAACAGAGGGATTGTTTTCTATAGCTAGACCTTCTTCCAGATCCAATGTAATAGAAAATTGTATAGCTTCCTATCAAACTTCATGCTAATTTCCATTAATGTTGTTGTTGTCTTGTTTCAATGCCTATGTGTCCTTCTAACTAGACAGAGTTGTGTGGTTGAGTAATTCTTAGCTGTGAGGTTCACTTCTCATCTTCCAGTACTGTGGGCTGTGTGTCAAGTCTGGATTGCCAATTAAGACTTTAATCATAATGGCCATGTGCAAATATGCAAAGAGCACATGACGGTGAAGAAAAGCTCAGTTATGGGCACTAGAATGAAAGTGGACTGTGTGTTTCTCTCTGGTGCTATGTGGTATATAGGATGAGAAATGAAGGAATATGCAGGTAATGTCAATAGCAGAAGAGCAGTCAAAATTTCTGGAGGATCTAGTCTCTTTGCTGATTATAGTCATTATAAAATGTTCCCCTAAGAGCAGAACTCCTAACAAGAAGAGTAAAAAGGTAATAAAATAAACTCAGGGAGAGGAAATAAATGGAGAGATGGGAAGAGAAGGAAAGAACATACACACAAATACAAAACAAACAAAAACAACAACAACACCTTGGTAAGATAAAAATATTGATGAATTGGAGCAAAAAATGCCAGAAATGGCAAGGTCAGTTTTTGGTTGTGTAGGCTTTAAAAGAGTAAAAATGTCAGTCTTTAAAATAGTAAAGTGGGAAATATTTGCCTTTATTCTAATATCTATAAAGTAGCTGGAAATATAAAAGGATAAATTTGGCCATTATCTGTACATATGTTACTGAGAAGCTTTGCATTTATTTTTTCATTATTATTATTTTATATATATACATATATATAGGGGAAGATTGTAAGATCAAGACTGCTATATCATCATTGTGATAGAACTAAAGATCTTACTGAGAGCTTTCACATCCAACAAGTTTGATTTACAGAACAAAGGTACATGAAGTGTCTGCAGTAGTATAGTGCAGCTTGTTAATGAAATTAAGTATCTAAATAATTGACTGGTTGGCTTCATTTTTGAAATGTTGTAACACTTTATTCTTGTTTTCCTATCAGTTTTGCTAGTGTAAGGAGAGATTCAAAATCAGTTTGTATTAGACAAAAGGAAGGAGTCTGAAAAAGAGTGAGAAATTATTTTCTTGATGCAATGACCACCCAAAGCTATCCATCTGCATCTTCCTTTCCTTCTGAGCCATTGGACTGAATGTAATACTCAGTCATCAAGCAGAACATGTATGTCAATGTTCATACTCACACTCACAATGCACTCACATCTCACCTCTGTGACAGCTATGGAAATATTGTAAGGGAAAATTTAATCTCAGTGAGTAATTCTTTGGGGTAAGAGTTTATAGAGCGTACAGCTCTTACAACTTTTTAAATAATTTGCTAAAGGCTTCTGATTTAGGATAGATATTAAAACTGGTCATTTCCTTTCTTTTTCATCTTAAATGAAAGGTAAATATAGGTATGTTAAGGAAGACTTCCTACTAATATAGTGGGGAGTGGATGAGCAGATGTAATTTATATAAGAAAGGCTCTTGTGCAGGTTTGTAGACTATACTATACTGTGTTAGCTATACTAACACAGGTACACCTTCTGGAGGTCTGAGTGTAAAGACCTAGAAGCAGGTGAAGGAGAAATTGGTTTAGTAAGCAAAGAAATAAAGAAGTTGATAACTGAGTAGAAGATGTAATGGTCTCTTAGAACAGCTGCAGAAGAGTATTGAACTCAGAATTTCAGGTGCTAAAAAACTAGCAATAATGAAGGTATTTTATACTGAGAGCTTGCTCTAATGTACAGTAGATCATCCAGCTTCTTTGTATTTATCATTGAGAAGTAGGGTGGAACTATAATCACTTTAATTATAAGCAGCTCATGTTATCATAAACCAATTTATTAGTGAATTTTCATCTAAATAACTTGTATCACCCTCATCCAATGTATTATACTATATGTAGATTCTGTATTCTAGGATTGTCACCAACAGCTGAGTTCTCACCATGTCCTGGTTCCAGTTAGGACAGAGTTAATTTTCCCTCATAGTAGCTGGTAGGGTGCTATGTTTTGGATTAGGGTGAGAAGAGCGCTGATAACATGCTGATGTTTTAATTGTTGCAGAGCAGTGTTTACACCAGGCCAAGGACTTTTTGGCTTCTCGCTCTGTCCTGCCAGCGAGCAGGCTAGGGGTGCAGCAGGAGCTGGGAGGGGACAGACCCAGGACAGCTGACCCAAACTGGCCAAAGGGGTATTCCATACCATCTGACGTCATGCTAAACAATATATAGGGGGGGCTGGCCGGGGTGGGGGGCCGGCTGCTCGGGGATAGGCTGGGCATCGGTCAGCGGGTGGTGAGCAATTGCATTGTGCATCACTTGTTTTCTTACACATTATTATTATTAATACTATTATCATTATCACTATTATTACTATTATTGTTATTATTATATTCCTGTCTTAATAAACTGTCTTTATCTCAACTCACCGGCTTCACTTTCCCGTTTCTCTCCCCCATCCCAGAGAGGGAGGGGGGAGGGTGAGCGAACGGCTGTGTGGTGTTTAGCTGCCAGCCGGGTTAAACCACAACACACCATTAATAGCAGTAAGTGCCAAATAGACAGTGCATGCTAAAATGAGGCAATATGCTTCTGGCTTTTTCTTAAATTTGGATAGTCCTTTGAATTTGTGTGGTACAAATTACTGGGAGTAAGACACGATGTAGCACATCCTCTTCTTTTGCAGATTTATCAATTATATATGTACACAGTTCTAGAATTCTGCTATTTTGGCTTATGTAGTGAGAGAGAGATTAAATGTAAATATCTGAAGTTGTTGGTAACATAGTTTGCCTTCTAGAAACAATGCTTCCCAGTATTAATTCTTTTCTTCTTTCATTTTCAGTTCCAGCTGTGAACTTTTGGTGTGACTAAACTCATATTCAACACACTTAAAACACTACACACTTCATTTTGCAATGTGCAGAAAATTGGTTTGGTTTTGTTTTCTTTCAAACATGTTAATTCAAATTACACAAACACCCTTAGCTTCTTACAAATCAGTTTCTACATCATCTGATTTTTTAAATGTCTCCTCCTTCATTTTGTCACTGTTAATGATGTTGTTGCCCTGCCTCATCTCTAAGTATTTCCGTCCTAACTATTTAGATATTTCTTTGTTCAGTTGTCCTGCATCGCACATTAAAACATATTTGGAACTCAGATACTGAAGTTCTTTCAGCTCTCACAGACTTTCTTTATCTGTATGGCCAATATTTATTGCAGAATTCTTTTTGTTTTCATTAAATGAGAGTTCCTTTCTAAATCTTTTAGTATGCTATTATGGTAAATAAACCTCGGTATCTTCTAGATCTTCCGTAATGTTCTTTTCTAATGTCTTGGGTTTTAATAGTGAAATTTGAAAGTAAATATTTATTGATTAGCATCAAATCTGTGCATCTTGGCTTTCTGTTTGACAATCTTCACCTGCCAAAATACATGCAAAACTTCTTCTCTTGGAACCCCACAGCCACCTGTATTCTACTCTAATGAGGAAAAAATAGTCACTAAGATAGCTATTGTTTTATTATTATTATTATTATTATTATTATTATTATTATTTAAACTTATTGTTGAAGATATTGCACTAGTATTCTTTCTGACAGAACACAGTGATTAACTGGTTAACTGGTAACTCTGATAGAAATTTGTTTTAAAAATTCAAATGAGATGATTGTGTTCTATAACTGCTTTAGCTCAATTACATGGAGGCTTACTGAATAATTTAAAAATTATTGTTTTACTTTCTATTTTCAGACGTGTTTTCTGTTTTCATACTTGTTTTTGTACTGAAATACTTGTTTGTGCACTATATAGGTTATCGAGACAATGGAAACAAATAGGCATTTTTACAAAACTTAGGCTATTTATGGAAGAAAAAAAAAAAAGTACCTTCTAAGAACTGATTGTTTGTCATTTAGTTCCTTTCAGCATGTATGCACAAATGTTATCTAGAGCTGGATGCTGCTTAAAAATTCTGATTTGCTGAAGACCTCATCAGGTGAATATTTTTTTCTTTCAATTATTAAACTATATATGTGTGTTACATTCAATGAAAAATATATCAACTTTATTGAAACAATATTATAACTTAAAGTTTCATAAATATAACATAATATATTGTCATTAAAATATATGTTTGCTAGGGTGTCACTGGTACTGCAAATTTTCTTTAAAGACACTCCTGTAGTAAAAAGATGTCATGTTTGCTTTATTTCCCATTCTAAAATAAGGTAAATATGTTATTGTTTAGAAAGCTAATTGGGGAGCAAAGTATGCACATGTAGCAAAATCTTGTATCCTCTGTCTTATTTATGAAGAAAATAGAAATTTGTTGACTGTCTTCACAGTGGTCTTAAAGCAGTGAAATAAAGCCCTGCATAGCTTGTCAGCAGGTCTGACCAAGTTCTTTGTGACTAGCTTGGGATGAAAATGCTATCTTGAATGGTTCCACAAACCTAGACTGGTTTTAAAAATTTAATATTTGTGTAGTTTGGAAACGTACCAGTATTCTGCAGTTATAGCCTTAACTGTTGAGTGTGCAATTTGATCTAGAAGGGCTTGTAGCTTCTTGCCTAATTGTTTTAATTCAACATCTGGTGTTCTTAAGAATAAGAATAAGAACACTTTTTTGTGTTTGATTTTCCCTATTTGTTGACATTCTTTCGTTTCTTTCTTATTTTGTTCATTTTGCAAGCTAAAAAGCTTTCATCCTGTTCTGTACCACTGCCTAAAACATATGACTAGTTGTTACAACCCCATTAAAAATAGTTCCTTGTGGATTCTTAACTGTATGTTTATCCACACTTGTTTCACAAATTGTGTGTTTTTCTAGGTAAATAGATAAGTTGTACTTGAACACTGGCTGGTAAATTGAGGATGTAGTCTCTCATTTTGGACTTACAAGCACTTCAGCAGCTCATATATATCAGTTATAAATGCTGTACGTGATATAAAGAAACAAACAACAACTACAAAATAGAAGTGTTGCAAAAACCTCTTGCAATATGCAGTCCTGGAAAAAACAATGAATTTGAGTGCATAGAAATGAACACAGGAGGGTGAGTAAGATCTTTACTTTAGGAAAATAGATTAAATATTTTTCCAAATCACTGGTGCATAAGGAGATTTAAACTCCTTATTTAGACTGAGGTTGGCTACCAGAGCCTCCCAAGATATCAGTGACTGTAACAACCATATGAGATGCTCATGTATGAACCACAGGTTGACTCACTTATACATAGTTCTAATACGAGTTTAAGTAACAATCTTATATGATCCCAATGAAACCCATATTTTTGGGCAAACGTCCAAGGTTTTTTTTTTGTTGTTTGTTTGTTTGTTTTCAGCAGACTAATATTTTGTGGTTTCTTTTGTAATTTCTTTGTAAATTATATATCCTAAAACAGATGCAAGATTCCTGTATGAGCCTTCACACTTCCTTCCTGCTCTATGCATTAGCAAAAATATATGCGGCTGACAATATTCAACTTTGAACCCCAGTAGTGTAAAATTTGTGTTCAGCCTTCGTCTCTTCAAGATAAACTGAATACTAATCACTAAAATGCATTGGCTCTGGCTTCCAGATAGCAATAGTTTCCACGCAAGGATTTACAGCATTGAAATATAGTTGGTTGATTCTACCCTGAAGGTAAATGTAGGGCAGTTTTAACTCTTGTTCTGGTATTGTGATGGTTATTCAGTGAATATGACTTTTTTTTTTTTTTTAGCAGAACCACTTTCCTCCTGAACATTAGTACATTAGTAATCTGTAGTATCTCCCCCTTTCACTCGTTTACTAACATTATATTTTATTGACAAAGTTAATAGTATTCCAAGGGACACATTTATGATTATTCACACATCTAAAATAGTATATTACCTTAAGCTCTGTTCTTCATTGTAAGTAATATATTCTTATTTCGTGGGATGGGTAAAATTATTTTATTAAATTGATTGGAGTTTGAAATCAGCACTTAGCAATAAAACACATATGTCCCTATGTCCAGTAGCCTCAGGTGTTTGGCATTTCTTAATTACGATGTAACAAGTGTTTTCAGTGTATCTAAATACTTTATTATATAAAACATATTTTCATTCAGCCAGAAAATAATCTTATTTAAATTTGTTCTGAGGAGAAGTAACTACAAATTTCAGTAGCACTGACTTACTTATTCTGGGATTTAAATTTTAAAATTGACTGCTTGGTTTGAGTCCATTAATATGGTTAGATCATTAAAAGATATGTTAGATAAATACAGAAATAAAATTAATTGTTATTCCTGAGCAGGAACAGTAAATTATTTATTCAATTATCCTAATTGATATAATTACAGGGAAAAAAAAATAAAATAAAACCAACCAACCAAATAAAAAACTTTCATACTACATACTACTCAAAGGAGACTGAATTAATGGAGGTATCTACTTTTATGGTCTGATTTTTATTCTTCCCCTACCCCCCTCCCTCCAAGCCCCCCATCTTGTATGTGAGATACGTGAGTTTTCATTAGCTTTCTTTGATAGTTAAATAAGGTATCCCAAGTGGCTTAGGAAGTGGTAGGAGTTCTCTCAGTCAACATGATTTTGAACCACTATTTTGAACCTGTTATAGGCTGTAACTTAATTCTTTAATGAGTGTCTTGCATGAAAGATTAGGTTATATTGGTGGTCATGTCATGACAACTTTTCAAAACATTTGGATGAATGGAATATTTTTGTGACTTTTTTTTTTCATTTATCAATATTTATATGCACAACATCTGTTCTAAAGAGTTTGCCTTTCAACTGCAACAAGGAATTTATTTCAAAGTATTCCATAGCCCTCATTCATTAGTCTCATGAATGTTACAACTGTAGTCATGTAGGATTAGATTCATAATATGCAAAATTAAATCTATAATAATTATAATATTAACAGTAATAGGTGGAGCATAGAATTTGATAGTTTAAGGTTGTGACATTTTGTTTAGAACAGAATGGACTATAGGAAGTTGGAAGGGACCTATAAGGATCGTCAAAGTCTCAAAGCTTCAGAGATAAGCAAAAGTTAGAGCATATTATTAAGGACAAATGCCTCTTGAACACTGATAGGCACCAACCATCTCTCTAGGAAGCCTGTTCCAGTATTTGACCAACCTCACAGTAAAGAAATTTTTCCTAAAATCCAGTCTGGACCTCCCCTGGCACAGCTTTGCACTTCTCCCACATGTCCTCCCATCTGTGACCAGCACCACTTCACCTTCTTAGGAAGTTGCAGAGAGCAATGAGGTCACCTCTTAGCCTTCTTTTCTGCAATAATTAAATAAATAAATAAATAAAAATAAAAAAATAAAAAAAAAGTTGGTTTATTAATGCAATTTGAACTTCTTCGTAGTGCATTTTCTGAAGTCTGAATCTCATTAAATCCAAACAATTTTTTTTTTTTTTTTTTCTAGGTAACTGTCAATGGTTATCAGTCTGTGACCTAGCTTACCAGCTATAAATAACCTAACCTCATTTGGCGTTGTTTTCATTTACAGATTTGCCTTTGGAGTCATTGTCAGGAGGACTGGCTTCTCAGAAAACCTGGTAGTGTCTAATTGGAAAGGAATGGAATGTCATTATCTTTGTTTAATACATTATACTTTCTTTTCATGAACAATATCCCCTAGATTTTTAGTGTGTTACTTAAAATTATGCTTATGATCTCTGTCATATTATGGCTCCAGTTAATCACATATCTACCATTCTCTGCAATAAGCAACCTTCAGAATGGTTTAATAGTTGGAGCTTACAGTAACTGACACTGTAGATTGCATGAACTCTGTGGGGCATAATCACTTCCTGTGTATATACGAACTCAATATGAAAAAGTCTTTTTTTTTTTTTTTTTCCTAAGGACAACTGGAGATTTTATGCTTATTTATTTATCTACAAAAGAACAGTCACCTAATCCACTCATACTGCCATGTTTATGCTGGAATGGCATGAAAAAAATAATTAAATCCCCAGAAGAACCCTCCTAAGAATCTCCAGTAAGTTAATTATACTTCAAGGACTGATTCAAAAAATCAAGAATTTCTTTCTGATATGTTCACAGAGTCTTTCATTGTACATACTCCAGTTCACTCCCTTCTGAAATCTGAATGTAACTTTTTTTTCAGAAAGATGTCTGTATAGTGATTCAATGCCACTCTTGATCTTGTTCTAGGTGACAAAAGTCCATTTTCCAAACACAGCTTTCTATATGTGTAATACAGCTCACCCATTTCACAAATTACAGGGGTGGCTAAAGGAGCTATTAATATTTCAACAAAATTAGATGTCTCAAATTTCAAAAAATGTACAAAATCTGTATGTGAATAAAAACAAATATATGGAGTTCATATAAAAGACTTTTCTACTATGAGAAACTGGCCATCTATTAACAGGAGACAAAGTAAAATTCATAGGCAAGAAATTGAGAGTCGTGCAGTACTGTGCTTGACAAAATTTAGTAAATGAATCAAACAATAAGGCATTACATACGGTTTCTCACAAGAGTTGAGAGCAACTGTGTTTCAACTATCTGGTCATAAATTACCATTTGGCATTGACTAAGGTTTCATTTTGGGTTACTGCTAGCTTTCAAAATTTAGCAAGAAAGCTATTTCACCAACCTGTGGGCCCTGAGTTCAATTTTAGCTTTGACAAGACCTGTGGTTTAGCGTCAGCTACTCATGAGATCTCTTTCAGGGAAAAAAAAAAAATGTTATGAAAGATTGATGGGGGGTGTTTGTGACTTTTGGTTTTGTTTCTTTTTGTATGCATGTTTTTGGTGTGTTTCTGTCTTCCTCCTTGGACCTGTGCTGATGTTAGCAAAGATGGAATTCTGAAGTGGATTTATGGTACTACATTTAACTCAGTTTAGTTCAGGTCAAATTGGTATCTAAGTTTTAAGATGGCAAATCACGTATTTATGACATCTCATAGAATTAGTATTTCAGTTACGAGCTGAAAGCTTAGTGAATGTTTATTTTTCCTAACTTTTCCCCAGTGAGTAAATTAAGGGTAAAAAATATGACAGCAGCATCCAGAAATAATAGTTGCAAAAATTATATTCACAACATCTCTGTTTTGCTTTAAGTTTTTCTTATATGCTTGTGAAAAGAGATAGTAAAGCTATTGGGCGGCAGAATAGGGCAAAATGCGGCTACTTACTGGATTTTTAGACTTAGTCTTTGCATCTGTGGTAGGGATCCCTAAATCCCCCCAAAATAATTTGTAGAGATATAGTGCTCTGTTGTTTCATCTCCTGAGATATCAAGCTATTTAGTGAAGCACACCAGTGGCTCCCAGAAACATCTGCAGGAAATATGTCTGATTCTAGAGGAAATATGACTTGGCACAAGAACCAATATAAATGAGTTTTTCACATCATGGGTTAATTTTTAGTTTATAAACACACCAATTAAGAGACCTTAGAGACACTGACAATACACATAATGAATGAGATTAGCATCTAAAATCTGTATTGCTATGTCTATTTTGAAATCTTTTATGCAATATATGCCCATTTTGTTGGGGTTAGCAATTTGGGATTCAACCCAAATTGTTTAAAACCTAAATTTTCCTGAAATGAGTAGGGTGCAAGGTGCCATTTCATTGTCACTTTGAATCCATATGCATTTTTTTACACACTGAGCAACATACTGAAATACTTATTCTTACACTACCATACATAATGCTCCCTGAGTGTCTTCCCAGTCACTTCTTCCATTAAACATTACCACTAATGCATTATGCTTCCAACTGTAGATTATGGGTGATGTCATGACATGTCCCTTTGGATTGTTTATAGCACTTTAATTTTTACATAAAATGGCTTTGCACAGAACATCTATGTTTCTAGGCAATTTATATGTGAAGATAACTGCCATCTTGTGAAGGAGAGATCATGTCTCAATTTTCATTCTGAAATACTCCTTATATGCATATGTACATGCACACACAAACATGTTCTCCTTGCTCTCTTTGAGAATATTAAATAGAATAGAACAAGAACAATTCATAGATATTGTATCCCATGGGAAGGAAATGTGGACTATAGCTTGAAGAGTCATGAGAAACTACAGGATAAATGTGATTTTGGCTTTGCTGTTTCTTCCACTGTCCAGCCAATTTCTTGTATCTCTTGGCCCTTCTGTTCCTGCTTTTGTTATTGTTCTCCCTCCCCACCCCTTGCGATCCTCAGAAAAAACATTGCAGCCAAAAATGTATTGCACCCAATCTATTTTACTAGTCTGGTGTCAGGGGAATAGAAGATGAGCACCAGAAGCTGTGACTTGTTGGGAATGTTATCTGGAATGACTTCCAGCTGTTCAATGGGAGTCAAACTGTGCATTCATCTGTGCAATGAAACCAGAATATTTGGCAGACAAATCATCTCTCATTCTTCCTTGAAGAACGCTAGGTGTGCCAGTTACGCAAGGCAGCTGTGGGTAACTGGGTTTTGGAATTGTCTTTTCTTTTTTTTTTTTTTTCCCAGAGTCATCCAAGTTCCTACAGTATCTGTCTACCCAGAAGAATATGCCGGTCCTCTTTAATATCTTTATTGATGATCTGGATGAGGGCGTCCAGTGCACCCTCAGTAAGTTTGCAGACGACACCAAGCTAAGTGCGTGTGTCGATCTGCTCGAGGGCAGGAAGGCTCTGCAGGAGGATCTGGATAGGCTGGAGCGATGGGCTGAGGTCAACTGCATGAAGTTCAACAAGGCCAAGTGCCGGGTCCTGCACCTGGGCTGCAACAACCCCAAGCAGAGCTACAGGCTGGGAGATGAGTGGCTGGAAAGCTGCCTGGCCGAGAAGGACCTGGGAGTATTGGTGGATAGTCGGCTGAATATGAGCCAGCAGTGTGCTCAGGTGGCCAAGAAGGCCAACGGCATCCTGGCCTGTATAAGAAGCAGTGTGGCCAGCAGGTCGAGGGAAGTGATTGTGCCCCTGTACTCGGCTCTGGTGAGGCCGCACCTCGAGTACTGTGTTCAGTTTTGGGCCCCTCGCTACAGGAAGGACATGGACGTGCTCGAGCGAGTCCAGAGAAGGGCGACCAAGCTGGTGAGGGGTCTGGAGAACAAGTCTTACGAGGAGCGGCTGAGGGAGCTGGGCTTGTTCAGCCTGGAGAAGAGGAGGCTCAGGGGCGACCTCATCGCTCTCTACAGTTACCTGAAAGGAGGCTGTAGAGAGGTGGGGGTTGGTCTATTCTCCCACGTGCCTAGTGACAGGACGAGGGGGAATGGGCTAAAGTTGCGACAGGGGAGTTTTAGGTTGGATGTTAGGAAGTACTTCTTTACCGAAAGGGTTATTAAGCATTGGAACGGGCTGCCCAGGGAGGTGGTGGAGTCACCATCCCTGGAGGTCTTTAAAAGACGTTTAGATGTAGAGCTTAGGGATATGGTTTAGTGGAGTACTTAGTGTTAGGTCGGAGGTTGGACTCGATGATCTTGAGGTCTCTTCCAACCTAGAGAAATCTGTGAATCTGTGAATCTGTGAATATGAAGACCAGGGGAACATTTGGTGTATAAGGACTAGGCATTTCTGCCTTGCAAGAAGCTTACTAGATAATGAGAAGTGAAAAACTTGGATTGGTTTAGGATAGATGGATCCAGGCAAGCAAGAAATGTGTAATGTCTGGGAAGATTTTAATGGAGACAATGAATTTTCACACTTGAGAGACTCAGAGGAACAAATGAAGACTGACATAAAAACAAACAAACAAACAAACAAAACACCTTTAATTGCAGTTCAGGGTTGCATATGTACAAAATGAGAGGGCAGGATAAGGAAAAGGGAGGGTATGTTGGAGAAAAGATGGTGTTGGGAAAGGGGAGGGATAGTGATTTTAAAATAGTTTCACATGCCTGACACTTAATGTGCCAAACATGTAAATGTGTCAGAATGCCTTTAAGGTTGTGTAGAGGAAGAGAGATGGAGGTAGCCCTTGATTCCTCCAAATATCTTTTCCTGCTTTTGTAGCTTTAATTACTATGTGAGTGTTCTACACCCTTTTAGAATTTATCATAGAAGCATTAAAGTTGGAAAAGACCTCCAAGGTCATCTAGTCCAACTGTCCCCCTACCATCAATATTACCCACTAAGCCATGTCCCTATATACTACATCCAAATTTTCCATAGACAGCCCCAGGGATGGTGACTCCATTACCTTTCTGGGCAACCCGTTATAGAAGTATAATGTTTCCAGGTTTGACCGCTCAAAAGAAAACCATCTCTAAAGCACATTTGCTATCAAAAGCAGTCAGAATGACTTTGATCACAAAGAAATATGAGCTGGGGCAGCGCTCCTGACTTTCTGAATGCTACTTCTTCATCAGTCCAGCTGTAAATAAGTTATCATCTAAGTTAGGCCAGGTAATCACCTATTCTGGAGGAGGTGATCCTAGCTCACTGGGTTACTTGTATGCTATTCTGTGGATCCAATGAGCTATTTGGGCTTTATTATGGGGAACTTTCACAAAGCTAGTCCTGTTTCTTTTCAGGTAGGGTTCCATCAGTTAAAAAGCCATGCACATTTTTAGTTTAATTTCTGGAGAAGAGGAAGAATCAAGAATATATGTAGCACATAATACAGAGTAAATAGTTCTTATTTGTAATAGACTGCTGTGAAATAGTCTTTATTTAGACCAAGTTATTACAGTTAATTTGGGGTAAATATTGCAAAATTTTATTTTCTCTCAGTGGACCAAAAACAAACTGTGAAAGAATAACATTTTATTGCTCTATCATGAGAAACACTTTTAAATATAAAGAGGGAAGGAATATAGGCCTCATCTTCACTGCACTTATTGATACTTTACCTCAAAGGCAAAAGAATGACCTGTTGCTATCTTTTAAGATTTACACATGGAGCAAGTGGGCATTTTGTCTCTAAAGAGGGGAAGTATTATAGAACAAAAGGATGTAAGAATGTATTCTTTTCAGTCTGTATGTATTTCGCCTGTCTTTCATGTATGCAAGTTGATTTTCCTGGTATGAAGGTTATTGATGGTGAGAGATAAAAAGATCCACAGTCAACAAAGAGTTAAGCAGAACAGAACTGTTTAAACTTCCAAAAGGTTTGGGGGAAATGAAAGCACCACCTAAGGTATTTTAAAGTCATTTTCTTTGTTCCTCCTTTTATCTTGCAGTTCTGCTCATAGATGAGAGCAGCCCTAGAGATAAAGAGAATGGAGTGAAGAGCATCAAAAATGAGGAAAATGGGTGTGGTGTTCTGCACCAACAATATAACACGATTCGTTGTGCCCTGGCCTCAGGAGGAAAAAGAAGGTATCAGAGAAGCTGTCACTCCGAAAGTGAGGGAAATGGACTTCTGTCGAATACTGAGAGTTCTTTTAATAGTGGGAGCTTGAGTGCTTGTGTTGTGTGTGTGAGGAGCAAAGTACTTAAATACCAAGATCTATGGTGCAGCTTTCTGTCTTGAACAATTCTGTTTAAATGGATGTAGCAGGAGATCTAGAAATCCATGGTTTCCCTACCCCCTGACTGTCTGGTTACTGAAATGGTTTTGTCTTGTATTGAATGACTGAAAAAGTGATCTGTGCCAACCATTACAACCAGTATTGGTGACATTTGGAAAAGTTTTATTTGGGTTAAACAAATTTCTGGAATAGAAAAAGAAATAGTAAATATGGCTAAGAGTTTGTGGGGTTGCCACAAACTGCATATGCTTATGTAGAAAGAAAGTCTCTAAACAGAATCTTTGGTTGGCAGACACTACTTTTACATAGCCTTTCTCACCTAATACACAGTAATTGCACTATTCTGTGTAGGCCTGCTGATGTCAGTCAGAAGTCATGAAATTATTCCCCTCATCTTTTTTCTTCAGAAGTATTTGCATTTCATTTTCTAATCACAGTTGCTAGCTTGAGCTTTGAACAGGAAAAAAAAAAAAAACCACACGTTTTGATGCTAGAAACAGTTTTGATCTCAAATTCAAACAAAACCTCTTGAGAAACTGCATGATAGCACATCCATGGGCTAATCAGCATCAGGTTGACCAGACTGGCTTTGACCTACTTCCTTGATGAGTTCCTTGATTAAAAGTTACTAATGTAAAGAATAATGCACAGAATAATGCACCTGAATATCTGTAATATTTCAAATTTGAAAATAACTATAGTGGGTTAACGTAGATGTAGGCTTCTGTGGGAGGTACTCGAGAGTTCGTGCACAGTGGTTGGAATGTAAAATAGAAATTACTTGTCTTTTTAGGGAATTATGACTTTGGCTGTGATTTAATGTGTACTAGAGTTTTTGTGCCACTTATGGGTCCCCTTTTAACAGGATGACTTTTTTTCCCTTCAATAATAGAAAATAATCCTTCATTTTATAATTTCTGAGAAAAGTGGAATTATTGGTTAATCAATTGATATCAATGAATTTGTGAAACTATTCAGGATTGATCTATGTTCTGACTGAAGAGCTACAGAACTTGTGTAGTTTTGCTTTTCTTATTTATTTCTTCCAGCCTCTCCATCATATAAATCTGACTGTTACACACCGTAAATGAAAAAGTCTAAAATTTGTGCAGCTGTTGTGTGGAATTCTAAGATTTTTGCAACTGTATCAAATGGAAGACTGTCTTTAAATAGAGTTAAAAGGAAAAAATCCTAATGCAAAGGCTGGGCTGCATGGCATATAGGCTAGTATTGAATTCTACTTTATTGTTTCGTTTACTACTTCAGAATTAAAGATGGTTTTTAAAGTAATTTCTGGGATTTTTTAACTTCTTTTTTTTTGTTCTATTATATTCTCTTCTTTATCTTTCCTGTTTCTGAAGTGCACATTTTTCCACTAGCAAAAAGAGCAAAGTGTTCTAAAAGCAGAAGTTTTTCAGAAAAAGCTTAGTGTGAAAAACTATAGAAATATTTCAATTCTTCTCATTTTCCTTTTTTTTTTCTCACTTTTTTTTTTTTTAATCACCTCTAGTGAATGTCAAAATCACTGGTTTGTGACTTTTAATTTTCAATTTTCAATTTGTGTGCCTGTATTGTACTTTTTTTTGTTTGTTTTGTTTTGTTTTTCATTTTTTAAGAGTGCATATATCCTTTTAAGAAATACACAGGTTTCTGTACCATTTGAGATTACTTTGCATAATCACTTCCTACAGAACAAAAGGTGCTGACTCTCAATAGCAGTTGTACCTAATACTGAAAACATTTTTTGTCACTGGTAGATGCATGAGATCACTTGTGGGATGTGCTCCTGTGTATCAGAGATTTTCTCCTCTATCTGAAAAACAGACTTTTTGCTTCTCACCACCTCTTTGTGGTGAGCAGGACTGTTGCTCTGTTCAGGTAATATCTGGAGCTGGGTACTGGTTTTCCATTTAGTGAAGAGAATTTACTTGCAGAGAGAAAAGGTTTTGAGCCTTCATTGATAAAAAAATAAGCTATATCTATGCGAAGTATGAACAGTCTTAATAAAGTTCTAGATTTGTGTATTGAAAATCTGATATAAAAAATACTTCAGCTGTGTTTTTTTTTTTGAATTTATTCTGAGCTGTGTATTATTTCCATTATTCAAAATACTTTGTTTATACTTTGTTTATGAACGACTTCTACCATGAAAGTACAGCACTTCAATTCATCACCAGTTAGAATTGGTGAAGAACTGTTAGAGATTTCTGATCTTGTTAAAAATTAAGTGTTGCCAGCGTAAGTGTTCTGTCATGCAAATTACTGTTGATGGGTTTTCAGATGACAGTTGTGTAATTTTTTACTGAATTCTAATACATCACTTCTGCTAAAGGTTTTGGTAAATTAGAGAAATGGGAAAGGAATACAAAAATATCCAAGGGCATGTTTTCTTTAACAGTTATGACAGATTATTCTTATATAGGATAGGATTGGTTTAACTTCAAATATGAAAACAGTGTACACGGGACTACCAAGTATCCATAGAGAATTCCAGCTACATTATCATACAAATAGTTAGCACTTTCAGAGACATAAATACAAAAAATATTTAGCACTAATGTTTCATAATCTGAATATGTCACCTGACTATCTAATATCTTCTTGCCAGAGACCCTATGAGCTACTGACTATTAGAAAAGAATTCCTTTAGTGGATGTACACAGGTAAGTGTGTGAAGAAGCCAGATGGGCACTCCTTCAAAATGTTGCTCTTCTGCAACGAGTAAAGAAATTTCCTCTACTCTACAAGTGCAAACATATATGTCTTAGTTGATCTGTGTTGGTGGAATCCCTAAAAATTGCAAGCAGTGATTTGGAATGATTTAACGTTTTTCACTCATCTTTCCCTGTCTTAGCCACTATAGCGCTTCTGTAACTTTTCTTAATAGATATTAAGGGTGGAAACTAAGAAAAGGAACTCATTGCTTTTGTGTGTTTTCCTTTTTTTTTTTTTTTTTGAAAACATGGTTTGAGGATTTGTTCTGCAACTCATTTTAAAATGTCTTTTTTTTTGTTGTTGTTTGTTTAAATTACTATTCATTTGAAATGTAATTAGACTTCATTGAGTTATATGCTCAGTGCTTACTAACAATTAGCAAAACACTCCAGAAGCACAGTGTTTGACAGATGGATATTTCTGCTCAGTTGCTGTCCTGAATTCAGTTATTAGTAGGAATGCTTTAAAATGTTTATTATTTGATGTTGATGTCTGTAGGTTATTTTATGTCAAAGCATGTAGCCACTTTTCATCAGCAGCCAAGCGTAAAGCTGAATTAAAGGAGTTTTTGACCTTGTGAAAAATAAATAAGTGGCTGTACTCCAACAAACAAAAGCTTGCCATCTTTCCAATCACTGTTTCTATAACACACTGCTGGTCTGTCTAAAAGTCATGTTGCCAATGTCAGTAAGAAAGTGCATTCTAACTAGAGGAAGATAGGAAAAAATATAATAAAATGTGTTAAAAGTTCTATTACACACTTATCCTCTTGTGTATTGTTGTTGAAGTATATTTTGCTAGCACTATTTTTTCTTCTCTTTGATGACAAATGTTCTCTGCCATAAGTATAATCCCATGAATAGTTTAAGGAAATAATAGATTCTAAGAATTATGGTAGGCTATCTGAGCTTTTCAATAAGGAATTTGGAAAACTAATTAAACATATAAAGAAAGAAGTAACATTTATCTCAATGGTTTGTAACCTCTCTCTCTCTCAATCTTTATCATGAAACATGAACATCCCTATTCCTGGGGCTTTGAAGTATAAAAAAATGGAGTGGAAATGATTATTTATAGAATTTGCAATCTTCAGAAAATCCCATCAATATTTTTGATGGGAGAATTTTCTGGTACGGGAGAATTTTCTGGTACGGCAGAATTTTCTGGTACTTTACTGTTAATACATGAGTGTTACAAATAAAGAAATAAAAATATTCATTACTATTCATATTGGTAAAGAAAAGAGGAAATTTGCCTTGTGGAAGCTAGCAGGTCCAAAAATTCTGAGGGTTCTGCTTCTAATTCATTAATTAGTTAGAAAGTAATAAATCACTACTATCTCTAATTTACACTTTACTTTAATCTCTGGGAGACTCCTAGATTTATTGTATTATGTTTTCTTGCAGATATATGACATCTCATTTAAGGTCACAATCTATAAAAATAAAGTTTACCTATTTTTTTTTCCTTTTCTGTTAGAAATTTAACTATATTAAAAGTTCAAATACTTAATGAAAAACTTCAGGCTTTATTATTTTGTGGAGTAATTTTTTTTTATTTATTTTCTCAGTTTAAAGTGAACCATGGATACAGTTAAAATAATAATAAAATAATAATTTAAAAAGTATATGTGCCTTTTTTTTTTCTTTTTATGTTGAAACATTCTGAGGACCCACAGTTAATTTTTTTTTCCTCCTATCTTAAAGAAGAAAAAAATGGTAAAACAGTAGCTGAAAGTGAATTTGGAGAAAAAGAAGTCACACACCTTGTAAAGGACATCACCCTCACCCACCATCTTCGATTCTGCATGTTCTTAACCTAATTTTAATCATTCTTCAGATGTATTCACTGTTTTATTGACTTCTCCTCCTCCCACTACAGATAAAAAACATCTTTCTGTGGTAAAAACTGGTCTTTAAAAAAACTAGTCATTGGAACCTGTTAGAAGCACTAGGTAATTTTTTTAAATATTTGGCCTGATAGAAATGAGAAGAAAAGAAGGTATAACTGAGCTTCAAAAAAAATCTTCTCAGGATGAAGGCAAATATCTCACATTTTGTCTAGGTGGTCTAGGTAATGTCCTAGCTGATAATTCTATTTGTGTTAGTAGCCACACAAAGATGGGCAGGAAGGGAATCTTCTATTATGTTACTGCGTCAGGGCAGTTATGCTGGTGCCTCTGTGGTGACAGCCAAGGCTGGGTCAGGATGTCAGCCTGTAGTGGGGGACAGGATTAGGCCCCGGTACTGGGGTCATACACAGCCCAGGATGGCTGGGCAGAGGTGTGAGGCTGGGACCAGATATGGGCCTGTAGATGTGCCTGCCTTGACAGGGCCATGGCCAAGCAGGGTAGGGCTGTGGGTGAGGGCTGGAGACCAGACCTGCAGTAGCCTCCCTGGTACAGGAGCTGCTGACCCAGAGGTGACATGGGGGCCTGAGCCTGGGTAGGGTGGGTGAGCCCCAGGGTCCTGCAGTGCCCTCAGGGCCCTGACACACTGGATAGTTACGTCAGCATTACTAGTATCCACATAGAACCTGCCAAGTGGTGGGTGTAGTTCAGAGATTCCCTGAGTGCTGGGCATTAGAAGTAAAATAACTCTCCTAAACCTTTGTACAGGACCAAGTCTGGTAGGTATGTGATGTTAACTCCTGTATTTCACTCCGTAAATGAAGCAGATAGAAGGCTGTTCATTTCAAATACGTGGGTATGAAGTAGGTGCCACCATGTGCAGTACTGCCAAGATATATAAAAATGTAGGTATGTCTGAATTAAACAGTTCAACATTTAATCAACTTTCCTGTCTGAAATAATAGATTTTGGCATAACCTAATGAGCATCTAAAGAGAAGGACCTGAGCTTTGGACTATTTAGATGCCAACAGCAGTGGCATGATTAACGTGGATGGAATGATTTTTCAAATGTTTCATTGAATCTGTATACAAAATAAGGAGAGACTGTTTGAAAGAAAAATATTTACTCAAACCTACAAGGGCTAATGTTTCTTTCAGATCTACCTGTGTGAAGATGATTGAACTTGTCATCAGCAAGGTCTTGGGGTTCTGGCTTTTGCTTTAAGATTTAATTTTCTTACTAGCTACAATGTACATCACAGGGGATTGTTTTCCTTAAAGAATCTGGATAATTCAGTGTATTATATTTGGCAAACATGCTGACATTAGTTTTTTTATTATTATTATTTTGTCTATTTATTTATTTATTTATTTTCAGAATGGCTGAACTTGGAAGGGACTTCTTGAGGCTGTCTAGTCTAAACCCTTGTGGGAGTAAATATTGAAGCATATGGAAGACAGGAAGTGATTAGGTACAGCCAACATAGCTTCACCAAGGGTAGGAAAATCATGCCTGACTAATCTAGTGGTTTTCTATGTTGGAGTGACTGCATCAGTGGATGCAGGAACAGTAACTGATATCAATATTATTTAATATATTCATCAATGACATAGATAGTGTGATTGAATGTACCCTCAGGAAGCTTGCAGATGACACCAAGCTGAGTGGTGCAGCCAATAACTCTAGAAAGAAGGGATGCCATACAGAGGGACCTGAACAGGTTTGAGATTTGTGCCCATGTGAACCTCATGAAGTTCAACAAGGCCAAGGGCAAGGTGCTGCACCTGGGTTGGGGTAATCCCCAGTATCAGTACAGACTGGGGGATAAATGGATGGAAAACAGCCCTGTAGAGAAGGAGCTGGGAGCACTGAAAGATGATAAATTAGAAATGAGCTAGCAATGAGCACTTATATCCCAGAAAGTCAATTATATCCTGGGCTGCATAAAAAGAAGCATAGTCAGCAGATTGATTGAGGTGATTTTCTCCCTCTGCTTTGCTCTCATGAGACCCTACCTGGAGTACTGTGTTCAGTCCTGGGGTTCCCAGTACAAGAAAGACATGGCCCTGTTAGAATGAGTCCAGAGGAGGGCTGGAACACCTCTCCTATGAAGAAAGGTTGACAGAACTGGGGATGTTCAGTAAGGAGGAACATACTGTGCCTTTTCTACGCTTAAAGGAGGCTTATAAAATAGGTAGAGAGAGACTTTTTATTTGGGCCTGTAGTGACAGGACAAGAGGCAAGAGTTTTAAGCTGAAAGAGGGAAGATTTAGACTGGATATAAGGAAGAACTTTTTATTTTTTTTTTTTTACAATGAGGGTGGTAAAACACTGTAATGGGTTACCCAGAGAAGCTGTGGATGTCCCATCAATGAAAGTGTTTAAGGCCGAGTAGGATGGGGTTTGGGCAGCCTGTTCTAGTGAAAGATGTCCCTGACCATGACAGAGGAGTTGGACTAGATGATCTTTACTGGTTCTGTTCCAACTCAAATGTTTCTATGATTCAGCTAGGTCTGGTTGTTCAGGAGTGTATCCAGGTAGGTTTATCTCCAGAGATGGAAACCTGTTCCAGTGTTTGACCAGCCTCATAAGGGAAGGTGTGTGTGTGTGTGTGTTCTTTTTTATTTTTAAATGCAATTTCTTGTAGTTCAGTTTTTGCCCACTGCCTCTTGTCCATTCATTTGGTATCAATTAGAAGACTCTGGCTGCATAATCTTCTACTCTGGTATATATACTTGTTGATAAGATCTTCTATGAGTCTTCTCTTCTCCAAGATAAATTATCCCAACTCTGTCAGCCTCTTTTCACATGACAAATGCTCCAATATTGTAATAATCTTTGTGACCCTCTACTGGACTCACTACAGTATATCTGTCTCTGTTGTGCTGGGGAACCCATAACTGGCAACAGTACTGCAGATGTGGTATCAACACTTCCCTTGACCTGCTGCCAAGATTCTTCCTAATGTAGTTGAGGATGTTGTTGATAACCTTTGCCATGAGAATGCATTTCTGACTCATGTTAAGCTTGTCTTCCAGTACCTCCAGGTTCTTTCTTACAAAACTGTTTGATAGGCAGTTGGCTTCCAGCCTGTTCTGGTGCATAGAGTTATTCCTTTCCAGGTGCAACATTTCATGTAAGGTTTCTGTCAGCCCATTTCTCCAGCTGCTTGAGATACCTTTGAATGGCAGTTCACCCATCATACTCCTCCCAGTTTTGTATCACTTGTGAACTTGATGAGGGCACACTCTGTCCTATTGATTAGGTCGTTGTGGTGGTTTTACCTTGCTGGGCAGCTGAACTCCACCACAACTGCTGTCTCACTCCCCCTCCTTAGAAGAAGAGAAGGAGAAGAAAGTATGCTGGAAAGGAAAAGAAAACTACTCACGGGTTGAGATAAGGATAAAGCGAAGGCTGTGCGGAAGCATAGAGGGAGAGGAAAGAAATTACTCTCTACTTCCCATCAACAAGCAATGCTTGGCCTCTTTCCTGAAGCAGGGTCTCGATACATGTAGCCATTGCTCAGAAGGACAAACGTTTTCATAACAAGAGCCTGCCCCTTCCCCTCTCCTTCCCTTTTCTCACCTTTTATTGCTGAGTGTGACACCACATGGTATGGGATATCCCTTTGGTTGGTTTAGGTCAGCTGCCCTGGTGATGTCCTCTCCCCACCTCTTGCCCACCCCCAGCCTGCTGGCTCTTGGGGGGGTTGGAGGGAGTCCTGATGCTGTGCCAGTATTTCTCAGCAATAGACAAAACACTGATGTGATACCAATGCTGTTCTAGTTACAAGTGCAGAGCACAGCACTGTATGGGCTGCTGCAGGGAAAGTTAACTCCATCCCAGCCAGACCCAGTACAATCTCCACCCCTTATTCCCTAACATTTGTGTCACATTCAGGTCTCACATACTTTAGTATATAGGTATTCTCATCACCACTGTTCCCTGTCCCTTAACAGATTTATAGACAGGTACTTCTTTTCATTCTATAGGCCTCTCTCCAAAATGTTCATAAGAACTGTTGATGATTTAGGCTTCATCTACCGAAGTGGTCACTCAGGACAGGTGGAGTTGGATTTATGGACGCCAGCACCAGCTTAGCTCGAGTCGTTGTTGCACTTGTCTGGTTCCTTGTGAAGTTGACCTGTCATAGGTTCTGCAGTGTCTTCCTACAACACATATTTTGGATTACAGATTAGTTTTCTCCCAAGGTTCAATCTCCTTGAGGCATGCACCTGATATCCCCATCCTTTTGCATAACCAACCAGGTGTACCCCGGTCCTTAAGTGAAGACAATCCCATGAGTGGATTTGCCTTTTCCTGAGGGAGGAGCAACCCACACCACCCTCCCTATCCACTTTCCTACATGCACTGTGGGGACTCTAGCTCCTCCCACAGTGTGTAGGGTTTTCGTTTCAGCAGGACCAGGATGTTTGTCAAACCCTCTGGTGTTAACAAGCCAAGTGGTTTCTGGTAGATTTATGCCCAGTGTTTCCATGTCTCAGTGCTTGTAAGATGGTCTTTAACAGTCCATTGTACCTCTCAACCTTTCCAGAGGCTTGTGGGTGACAGGGGATGTGATACATCCACTCAATTCCATGCCTCTTGGCACAGGAGGTGACAAGAATGTTTTGGAAGTGACTCCCATCGTCAGCCTCAGTTCTCTCTGGCGTACCTTAACACCACAGTACTTGCCTTTCCAGGCCCAAGATGTTTTGGGCAGTGGCATGGTTTTCTGGGTATCCTTCCAGCCACCCAATAGCTGCTTCTACCATGGTTAATATGTAACATTTGCCTTGGAGGGTTTGTGGGAGTGTTCCGATATAGTCAATTTGTCAGGCCTTACCATATCAAAAT
>NC_139721.1:71339922-71422422 GCF_964211835.1 Anser anser
CAGCAGCTTTCCTCTTCTGATGGCTCCTTACCATCCAACAGGATCTGTCAGTGAACAACACATACTACTTTCTGTTTTCTGGCAACTCATTATATGGTGTTGCCTCTTCGGCATGAGTTACCTCTTCAGTCAATACTCCAAAATCTCTGCCTTAGAGCCATTCCATAATCTCTTCCAGATTTCCTGGGTACTTGGGTTTTCCCATTTGGGCCTGCTGCGTAATTAACACTACCCACTTACTCCATGCAGTGTCGGTTGCATGTGCATAGTGGAGATTTTCCCTTTGAATATCCAATGTAGCACAGGTAGCTGTGGTGCCAAGAAGAGCTGTGCTTTTGTACCAACAACTTCTGAGGTGGCTTAAACCTCCTTATATGTTGTTAGTATCTCCTTTTCAGTTGAAGCGTTATTGGCTTCTGATCCTCAATAGCCTCGACTCCAGAACCCCAGAGGTTGATCTTGAATTTCTCCTGGGGTTTTCTTCCAGAGGCTCCAGATGAGGCCATGTTCACCAGTTGCAGTGTAAAGTATGTTCAGCACAGCTGATTCAGTATGGACAGTCTATTGTATGAGCTATTTCTTGTTTGATTTGTTCAAAGGCCTGTGGTTGCTCAGGGCCCCACTAAAAATAGTTCCTCTTTCAAGTCACTCAATATAAAGGACTCAGAAGTTGACTATAGCCTGGAACATAAACTCTCCAGAATCCTACAAGGCCTAGGAAAGCTTGTGTTTCTTTTTTGCTAGTTGGTGGAGACACAGCAGTTATTTTGTTTATCGCATCCATTGGAATGTGGTGACATCCATCCTGCCATTTTACTCCCAAGATCTGTATTTCCTGTGCAGGTCCCTTGACCTTACTCCGTTTAATGGACAAAACAGCTTTCAGGAGAATTAGTATTATTTTCTTCCCTTTCTCAAATTTCTGCTGTGTTGCTCCACACAATGATGTCATGGAGGCACTGCAGGTGTTGAGGAGCTTTCCCCTCTTCCAGTGTGGTCTGGATCAGTCCATGACAAATGGCAGGGCTGTGTTTCCACCCTTGGGGCAGTCAGTTCCAGGTGTACTGGATGCCCCTCCAAGTGAAAGCAAACTTCAGCCTTCACACTGCTGCTAAAGGGATGGAGAAAAATGCATAGCTTTATCAATTGTGGCATACCACTTGGCTGCCTTTGACTCTAGTTTGTATTGAAGTTCTAGCATGTCCGGCACTGCAGCACTCAGTGGTCCACCTTTAGCCTCCACTCTCCATTAGATTCTCACATTGGCCATATAGGACTATTAAAGGGTGAGAAAGTCTCCTTGGCTCTCCAGCTGATGAACAAACTCATGGATGGTAATCAGGGAGTTTCAGTTGGTACGATATTGTCGCTGGTGCACCATTGTGGTAGCGATTAGCACCTGTTGTTCAGCAATCCAAAAACAGAAGGGTCTTCTGAGAGACCAGGCAGGGTAGACAGCTGCTTAATCTTCTCTGTGCTCAAGGTAGCTATGCCAAAAGCCCACTGGTACCTTTTTGGGTCCTTGAAGTACCCTCTCTTGAGGAAGTCTATGCCAAGAATGCACAGAGCCTCTGGGCCAGCCATGATGGGGTGCTTTTGCCACTCATTCCCAGTTAGGCTCACTTCAGCCTCCAATGCAGTTAGTTGTTGGGATTCACCTGTCACTCCACAGATACAGACGAGTTCTGTCCCTTGGTAGCCTGAAGGCTTTAGGGTACACTGTGTGCTGCTGTCCACTAGAGCATTGTACTCTTGAAGTTCACGATATGCCAGGCCATCAAATCCACACAGTCCGGTAATTCTGCTTCTCCCTTTCCTCTTCCTGGCCAGAGGCAGGGCTCCTCCAGTCCTGGTTGGAGTATCTCACACTTAATTCTTGCAAATGTGAAGCAGAAGTCCCTACATCAGGGCCAGCAATAAACAAAACACTTGTGTGATACCAGTGCTGTTATAGCTACAAGTGCAGAGCACAGAACTGTATGGGCTGCTGCAGGGAAAGTTAACTCCATCCCAGCCAGACCCAGTACAGTCATTAATGAAAATCTTTATCAGTATCAGACTCATTCTTGAGCTCTGAGACACAGGTGGTGAATGGTCTACAGTTGAATTTAATGCAGCTGATCACAATACTTTTATTCTGACTCTTCATCTAGTTTTGATCCATCTAACTGTCCACTCATGTAGCCCATGCTTCATTGGTTTGTAAATGAGGATGTTATGGGACACAGTGTCAAAAGCCTTACTAAAGCCTTCCTTTCCCTCAAGAAAATCACAGAATCACAGAATCACAGAATCGTCTAGGTTGGAAGAGACTTCCAAGATCACCTAGTCCAACCTCTGACCTAATACTAAGAAGTCCTCCACTAAACCATATCACTAAGCTCAACGTCTAAACATCTCTTAAAGACCTCCAGGGATGGTGACAACCACTTCCCTGGGAAGCCTATTCCAATGCCTAACAACCCTTTTGATAAACAAATTCTTCCTAGCATCCAACCTAAACCTCCCCTGGCGCAACTTTAGCCCATTCCCACTCGTCCTGTCACCAGGCACGTGGGAGAATAGATCAATCCTCACCTCGCTACAGCCTCCTTTAAGACAGCTGTAGAGAGCAATGAGGTCGCCCCTGAGCCTCCTCTTCTCCAGGCTAAACAATCCCAGCTCCCTCAGCCGCTCCTCGTTAAGACTTGTTCTCCAGACCCCGCACCAGCTTCGTTGCCCTTCTCTGGACTCTCTCGAGCACCTCCATGTCTGTCTTGTAGTGAGGGGCCCAGAACTGAACACAGTACTCGAGGTGCGGTCTCACCAGAGCCGAGTACAGGGGGACAATCACTTCCCTAGACCTGCTGGCCACGCTGCTTCTTATGCAAGCCAGGATGCTGTTGGCCTTCTTGGCCACCTGAGCACACTGCTGGCTCATATTCAGCCGACTATCAACCAGTACTCCCAGGTCCTTCTCTGCCAGGCAGCATTCCAACCACTCATCTCTCAGACTTTAACGCTGGTTGAGATTGTTGTGCCCCAGGTGCAGAACCCGGCACTTGGCCTTGTTGAACTTCATACAGTTGGCCTCAGCCCATCGGTCCAGCCTATCCAGATCTTCCTGCAGAGCCTTCCTTCCCTCGAGCAGATCGACACACGCACCTAGCTTGGTGTCATCTGCAAACTTAGTGAGGGTGCACTCGATCCCCTCATCCAGGTCATCGATAAAGATATAAAAGAGGACTGGCCCCAGTACTGAGCCCTGGGGGACTCCGCTAGTGACCGGCCTCCAACTGGATTTGAATCCATTCACCACAACTCTTTGGGCCCGGCCATCCAGCCAGTTTTTAACCCAAAAAAGCGTACGCCAGACCAAGCCACAAGCAGCCAGTTTCTTGAGGAGAATGTTGTGGGAAACAGTATCAAAAGCCTTACTGAAGTCAAGGTAGAAAACATCCACAGCCTTTCCCTCATCCACTAAGCGTGTCACTTGGTCATAGAAGGAGATCAGGTTTGTCAAGCTGACCTGCCTTTCATAAACCCATGCTGACTGGGCCTGATTGCCTGGTTGCCCTGTAAGAGCTGCGTGATGACACTCAAGATAATCTGCTCCATGAGCACTGATGTCAAGCTAACAGGCCTATAGTTCCCCGGGTCTACCCTCCGGCCCTTCTTGTAGATGGGCGTCACGTTTGCTAGCCGCCAGTCGACTGGGACCTCCCCTGATAGCCAGGACTACCAATAAATAATGGAAAGCGGCTTGGCCAGCTCCTCCGCCAGTTCGCTCAGTACCCTCAGGTGGATCCCATCTGGCCCCATCGACTTGCATACATCCAAGTGCTGTAGCAGGTCGCCAACCATTTCCTCATGGATAGTGAGGGCCACATCCTGTTCCCCATCCCCTTCCACCAGCTCAGGGTACCGGGTATCCAGAGAATAACTCGTTTTGCCGCTAAAGGCTGAGGCATAGAAGGCATTGAGCACCTCAGCCTTTTCCTCATCTTTTGTAACTAAGTTTCCCCCCACATCCAGTAAAGGATGGAGATTCTCCTTAGTCCTCCTTTTTGCGTTGATGTATTTGTAAAAACGTTTTTTGTTATCTTTAACGGCAGTAGCCAGATTGAGCTCCAGATGAGCTTTGGCCTTTCTAATTTTGTCCCTGCACAGCCTCACAACATCCTTATAGTCCTCCTGAGTGGCCCGCCCTCTTCTCCAAAGATTATAAACTCTCCTTTTTCTCCTATGCTCGAGCCACAGCTCTCTGTTCAGGCAGGCCAGTCTTCTTCCATGCCGGCTCATCTTTGGGCACATGGGGACAGACCGCTCCTGAGCCATTAAGATTTCCTTCTTGAAGAGTGCCCAGCCTTCCTGGGCTCCTCTGCCCTTCAGAACCTCCTCCCAAGGGACTCTGCCAACCAGTGTCCTGAACAGCTCAAAGTCAGCCCTCCAGAAGTCCAAGACAGCGGTTTTCCTGGTCCCCTTCCTGACTTTGCCAAGAATAGAGAACTGAGCCATTTCGTGGCCACTCTGCCCAAGACAGCTCCCGACCACCACATCTCCCACCAGTCCGTCACTGTTCATGAACAGAAGGTCTAGCGGGGCACCTCCCCTGGTAGGCTCTCTAACCAGCTGCGTCAGGAAGCTATCTTCCACGCTCTCCAGAAACCTCCTAGACTGCTTTCTCTGGGCTGTGTTGTGCTTCCAGGATATGTCTGGGAAGTTGAAGTCCCCCAAGAGAACAAGCGCTGACGATTTTGCGGCTTCTGCCAGCTGCCTGTAGAACTCCTCATCCGTCTCCGCATCCTGGTTCGGTGGTCTATAACAGACCCCCACCAGGATGCTTGCCTTGTTGCCCTTCCCTCTGATCCTAACCCATAGGGGCTCAACTTTATCATTCCCAGCGTCAAGTTCCTCAACATCTAAACACTCTCTAATATAGAGAGCCACACCACCACCCCTTCTGTGCTGCCTGTCCCTTCTGAAGAGCCTATAGCCAGACATTGCAGCACTCCAGTCGTGAGAGTGGTCCCACCACGTTTCCATGATGGCAACCAAGTCATAGCCTTCCCGCTGCACGATGGCTTCCAGCTCCTGCTGTTTGTTACCCATGCTGCGTGCATTAGTGTAGATGCACTTCAGCTGGGCCATTGCCTTCTCCTCCGGCCTTGCCATTGTTTCCCCCGGCACAGCTCCAACAAGCCTTATTTCAGCCCCATCCCCCTTCTTACCTAGTTTAAAGCCCTCTCAACGAGCCCTGCCAGCTCCTGGGCTAGGATCTGTTTTCCCCTTAGAGTTAGGGACCCGTCTGCGGCCATCAGGCCGGGTGCCGAGTAAAGCGCCCCGTGGTCAAAAAAAACAAAATTTCTGTGTTGGCACCAGCCTCTGAGCCACGTGTTAATCAGGTGGGCTTTCCCTGTCCTCTCGGTACACCTCCCTGCTACTGCAGGGATAGACGAAAACACCACCTGTACATTCACTAACCGTCCCAGTCCCCTAAAGTCCCGTTTGATAGCCTTCAGGCTTCTCTCTTCAATATCACTGCCAGCCTGGACTATCAAAAGCGGATAGTAGTCAGAGGGGCGGACCAGGTTGGGAAGCTTTCTGGCAACATCCCTGACCCTGGTCCCAGGGAGGCAGCAGACTTCCCTACGGGTAGGGTCAGGCCGACAAATAGGGCCCTCCGTTCCCCTGAGAAGGGAGTCGTCTACAACAATTACCCTTCTGTCTTTCTTGACGGAGGCAGTCTTGAGGCGTGGAGTCGTCCTCATCGCCCTAGGCATCCTCCTGGGTAGACTTTCTACCTCGTTCTCACCCACCGGTCTCTCAAGCTCTAGGGCCTCAAACCTGTTGTGTACTCGCACCTAGGAAGGTGGGTGGTAGGGGGGGGGCGTCTCCTGCGAGGTCGAGCAGGAACCTGTCTCCATTCCTCCTTAAATCCTAGGTCCCTTCCCTCTGCCCGACAGGGCAGGGGGTCCACCCCCATTTGGGGTGTCTCACCCCGTTACCTCTCCTTCAGGCCCTGCAGGGAGTTGTTCCACCAGTCTATCTCCTGCTCACACTCCCTGAGAGCCCTCAACCTCTCCACCTCCTCCCTGAGCTCTGACACCAGGCGGACCAGGTCATCCACCTGCTCGCACCTCACACACACAGTCCCTCTGCCTCCCTCAGATGGGAGCAACAGGCTCAGGCAGTCCCTGCACCCAGAGACCTGAACTGCCGCATTGTTGAGCAGGCAGGCAGTCTGGGTGGCCACAGACTTTCTAGAGAGAGCAGTCTGCCTGGTGTAGACCATTGCAGCCCAGCTAGCAGTTGACAGCCTTTAGAGGAGCTGTTCGTATGGGGCGGGGGGGGGGGGGGGGGAACGTTCTGCGCTCTCCGCCCTCCCTGCTCGCCCTGCCTGCGCAGGATTTTCAAATAGTCCCTGAGTGCAGCAGCCTCATCTTCTTCTGAGATGCCATGGTTACAGCATGCATAGCTCTCCACTGAAAAAATGTCATCTAATTTGGTTTTGTATAGAATAAAATCCTTTTTTAATAAAGATTTTTCACTGTGCATTTCAGAATGTCCTCATCTTTCAAGGATTGATGGGAAAAGTTAAATCAATCAAGTTGATAGCACTCTAACTTCCTAAAGAAACATGCACCACTGAGTAGATTTTCACATTACACTCCCAGTAGGGACTTTACATCTTGTACATGCTTCAGTTTAAGAGATATGAAAAAAGAGAACTCTATTCTTCTTTGCACTACAAAACTGTTGTTCAGGTCTTTTAGAAGTTGGTTTGATCTCTTTATTCTGCACATAAAATGAAAGATTAAGAAATGCTCACTGTTCCCAAATGCAGCTGACCCAGCTCTGGGTGAGAGAACTTCTTCACATAGCAATTGTTTTTATACTTTGGATTCTGGGTGAATTTCCCCCCTGCCAAACTAGAACGCACTTTTTATTTTATTTTATTTTATTTTATTTTATTTTATTTTATTATGCATTAAAATAGCTTTTCTAAAAGAAAAAAAAAAAGTCTTACTAATTTTTTATTTATTTTCAAGTGTTGATACATTTATACATAGGTGCTCCACTTGCCTGCTCTTTATTGGAGGCTTGCAGTTCTTTGACATCATCTTTTGACTTTTAGACTCCCTTTCTAATGGAAATACACACCAAAATCATCAAACACAAAATGAAGAACCTAACAAGTGAATACAAAGACTACAGAGTTGCAGACCCATTGCAGAAGCAGTAAAGGCCTAGTAGTACCCCACAGTAACAGAACACTGATAAAAGCCTCTATTGCAGAGCATGGAACAGAGCAGGAACATGCAGCAAAAGTATTACTTCCTCAGCTTCAAACTGAAGTTAGAGAACCATGTCCTAACTAGTCCTTGAGTAAAGTCAGGGTGCAAGAGATGACATAAATAAAGTAAAAACAGAAAAAGGGAAAGTAAACTTTACAAATAGTTTAAAATCTCTTAGGTATTTTTATTCATCATAAATAAATGAAGAGGTAAAAAGCAAATCATCTAAAATCATTTTCAGGTCACCTTTAACAGCAAAAGTAATATCATTTCAGTATATGAGCTGAAACAGAAAGAGAAAGATCTGTTCATTTTAAAAGCTAGAATAGAGCAATTAGCTGGAAAGAATGTGTCATGCCTTCCAATAAAAGTAAAATTACAGTAAAATACTGCCTCACAAAACTGTTCACTGTGTGCCAAAGCCCACACATCAAAGTACACTTTATACAATCTGTAACACTGCTAGACTGTAAGAATGGGAAGGACAATTAAGGGCCTGATTCTTTACTGTGCTATGACAGTTTGGTGCTTTGTAGAGGCATTGACTTCATTGGAGTCACTCCGTAAAACTGGACTAATAAAGTATGAGAATTTATAACTTCAAATAAATCCCGGATTACCTAATGATTCAAAAAAAACTCTGGATGTTGCTGCATGTCTTTGCTTGACAGTCATGCCAGTAGAGCTCCAACACTGATGGAAACAGTAGAAAGATTTTGTCCACTGCTAGCTCAGTCACCATTTTCTTTTCAGTTTTGCTGTATTGTAATCTGTTTCAGGCTTTCTTACACTAACACTCTCGGACCTTTTCCTGGGAAGGTCTCAGAAACTGCCTCAGAAAATCTTTTATCTAACCAAGGATCCATGGAGATCTATTTATGATCTACTTTATTTTGTGTCCTTTATAAGTCTCTTTGGTTTTATCTGGTATATTACCTCTTCTTCAGCCCCCTAAAAAGCTTGCTGTGTTCCATATCTTACTGGCATTACCAGATCAAGGCAGGAGTCATCACACAGCTCTTAGGTGAGTTCCAAATTCCTGATTTGTTTCCATCTGAACCGGTCTCCACCTTGAAATCCTGTCTACAACCTGCAATAACATTAATGAACATGTAAATACTGGCCGAGGAAGTATAAAAGAGACTAATATGCCTTTATTTATTCATTTATTTACTTAAGTAATATCTTCAAGAATTAAAACAAACAAGCAAACAAAAACACCCAACCCCATAAACTAATAAACTTCCTTCCATTCTGGTTCTATTATTGTTAGAATTTGCTCTTAGTCAAGAAATACATTAACCTCATTTTTAATAGAAACAAATACTGGAATATATTTTGAAAATCAGAAGGATGTAGTAGGAAGTCTCACTTTGCAGTATCTATCATTATCTATCATTTCTCAAATTATGACTTTCCAGAATTAATCTCACTGAAAAACAAACAAACAAACAAACAAATATACAAACAAACAAACGGCAATATCCTCTTTATCTGTTGTGTATGTTAAAAGAAAAAATGTTTTGGTACAGCCACAAGGCTTGTTGTCATTTAGGATGATGCATCATCCAAAATCATACTTGCCGAGGCGATCGGCTCCGGGGCGTAGGCGGAGCCAGCAGCGTCAGCAGCAGGCCATTTAAATCGGGCAACACCGCCATTTCGCAGCCACTTGCCGAGGCGATCGGCTCCGGGGCAGACGCGTTCTGCAGCGGAGCGGGGAATCAGGACAGGCAGGGCTTTTTTTTCCGACATCGAGGCCGCTCGAGGGAGCCGCCAGGAGCCGGCAGCCCCCATGAGGGAGGCTGACGAGGCGTAGGCGGAGCCAGCAGCGCCCCCTCCCCGGCCGTTCAAAAGCAGCCTCTAGGGAGCGCGTTGAACAGGGCATGGCACATCAAAAGGGTGGGCACGGCAGTTTGCACAGGAGTTCGTGCAGGCAGGGCTAGCAGGAAGGGCAGAGAGGGCGGAGTTTCCCCCCGCCCATAAGAACAACATCTTTAACGGCTGTTGGCTGCTAACTGGATTGCAATGGTCTTCACCAGGCAGAGCACTCTCACTAGAAAGTCTGTGGCCACCCAGACTGACTGCCTGCTCAACAATGCGGCAGTTCAGGTCTCTGGGTGCAGGGACTGCCTGAGCCTGTTGCTGCCATCTGAGGGAGGCAGAGGCGCCGTGTGTGTGAGGTGCGAGCAGGTGGATGACCTGGTCCGCCTGGTGGCAGAACTCAAAGAGGAGGTGGAGAGGTTGAGGGCTATTAGGGAGTGTGAGCAGGAGATAGACTGGTGGAGTGACTCCCTGCAGGGCCTGAAGGAGAGGTACCGGGGTGAGACACCCCAAATGGGGATGGACCCCCTGCCCTGTCGCTGTCGGGCAGAGGGAGGCGACCTAGAAGTTGAGGAGGAATGCAGACAGGTCCCTGCTCGACCTTTCAGGCAACGCCCCCCCCTACCGGCCCCACCTTCCCAGGTGCCCTTACGCAACAGATTTGAGGCCCTGGAGCTTGAGAGACCGGTGGGTGAGAATGAGGTAGAAAGTCTACCCAGGAGGATGCCTAGGGCAAGGAAGCCGACCCCATGCCTCAAGACTGCCTCCATCAAGAAAGACAGAAGGGTGATCGTAGTAGGCGACTCCCTTCTCAGGGGAACGGAGGGCCCTATTTGTCGGCCTGACCCTACCCGTAGGGAAGTCTGCTGCCTCCCTGGGACCAGGGTCAGGGATGTTGCCAGAAAGCTTCCCAACCTGGTCCGCCCCTCTGACTACTACCCTCTTTTGATAGTCCAGGCTGGCAGTGATGATATTGATGAGAGAAGCCTGAAGGCTATCAAACGGGACTTTAGGGGACTGGGACGGTTAGTGGCTGGAGCGGGAATACAGGTGCTGTTTTCATCTATCCCTGCAGTAGCAGGGAGGGGTACCGAGAGGACACGGAAAGCCCACCTGATTAACACGTGGCTCAGAGGCTGGTGCCAACACAGAAATTTTGGGTTTTTTGACCATGGGGCGCTTTACTCAGCACCCGGCCTGATGGCTGCAGACGGGTCCCTATCTCTAAGGGGAAAACGGATCCTAGCCCAGGAGCTGGCAGGGCTCGTTGAGAGGGCTTTAAACTAGGAAAGAAGGGGGATGGGAAAGAAGGCCTGTTGGAGCTGTGCCAGGGGGAACAATGGCAAGGCCGGGGAAGATGGCAATGGCCCAGCTGAAGTGCATCTACACTAATGCACGCAGCATGGGTAACAAACAGCAGGAGCTGGAAGCCATCGTGCAGCGGGAAGGCTATGACTTGGTTGCCATCACGGAAATGTGGTGGGACCACTCTCACGACTGGAGTGCTGCAATGTCTGGCTATAGGCTCTTCAGAAGGGACAGGCAGCACAGAAGGGGTGGTGGTGTGGCTCTCTATATTAGAGAGTGTTTAGATGTTGAGGAACTTGACGCTGGGAATGATAAAGTTGAGCCCCTATGGGTTAGGATCAGAGGGAAGGGCAACAAGGCAAGCATCCTGGTGGGGGTCTGTTATAGACCACCGAACCAGGATGCGGAGACGGATGAGGGGTTCTACAGGCGGCTGGCAGAAGCCGCAAAATCGTCAGCGCTTGTTCTCTTGGGGGACTTCAACTTCCCAGACATATCCTGGAAGCACAACACAGCCCAGAGAAAGCAGTCTAGGAGGTTTCTGGAGAGCGTGGAAGATAGCTTCCTGACGCAGCTGGTTAGAGAGCCTACCAGGGGAGGTGCCCCGCTAGACCTTCTGTTCACAAACAGTGACGGACTGGTGGGAGATGTGGTGGTCGAGAGCTGTCTTGGGCAGAGTGGCCACGAAATGGCTCAGTTCTCTATTCTTGGCGAAGTCAGGAAGGGGACCAGTAAAACCGCTGTCTTGGACTTCCGGAGGGCTGACTTTGAGCTGTTCGGGACACTGGTTGGCAGAGTCCCTTGGGAGGAGGTTCTGAAGGGCAAAGGAGTCCAGGAAGGCTGGGCACTCCTCAAGAAGGAAATCTTAATGGCTCAGGAGCGGTCTGTCCCCACGTGCCCAAAGACGAGCCGACGCGGAACTAGACCGGCCTGGCTGAGCAGAGCGTTGTGGCTCGAGCTTAGGAGAAAAAGGAGGGTTTATAATCTTTGGAAAAGAGGGCGGGCTACTCAGGAGGACTATAAGGATGTTGCGAGGCTGTGCAGGGACAAAATTAGGAAGGCCAAAGCTCATCTGGAGCTCAATCTGGCTACTGCCGTTAAAGATAACAAAAAACGTTTTTACAAATACATCAACGCAAAAAGGAGGACTAAGGAGAATCTCCATCCTTTACTGGATGCGGGGGGAAACTTAGTTACAAAAGATGAGGAAAAGGATGAGGTGCTCAATGCTTTCTTTGCCTCAGTCTTTAGCAGCAAGACCGGTTGTTCTCTGGATACCCAGTACCCTGAGCTGGTGGAAGGGGATGGGGAGCAGGATGTGGCCCTTGCTATCCACGAGGAAATGGTTGGCGACCTGCTACAGCATTGGATGTATGCAAGTCGATGGGGCCGGATGGGATCCACCTGAGGGTACTGAGCGAACTGGCAGAGGAGCTGGCCAAGCCGCTTTCCATTATTTATTGGCAGTCCTGGCTATCAGGGGAGGTCCCAGTCGACTGGCGGCTAGCCAATGTGACGCCCATCTATAAGAAGGGCCGCAGGGCAGACCCGGGGAACTATAGGCCTGTTAGTTTGACATCAGTGCCAGGGAAGCTCATGGAGCAGATTATCTTGAATGTAATCACGTGGCACTTGCAGGGCAACCAGGCGATCAGGCCCAGTCAGCATGGGTTTATGAAAGCTAGGTCCTGCTTGACGAACCTGATCTCCTTCTATGACCAAGTGACGCGCTTAGTGGATGAGGGGAAGGCTGTGGATGTTGTCTACCTTGACTTCAGTAAGGCTTTTGACACCGTTTCCCACAACATTCTCCTCAAGAAACTGGCTGCTCGTGGCTTGGACTGGCGTACGCTTTGTTGGGTTAAAAACTGGCTGAATGGCCGGGCCCAAAGAGTTGTGGTGAATGGAGTCAAATCCAGTTGGAGGCCGGTTACTAGTGGAGTCCCCCAGGGCTCAGTGCTGGGGTCAGTCCTCTTTTATATCTTTATCGATGACCTGGATGAGGGGATCGAGTGCACCCTCAGTAAGTTTGCAGATGACACCAAGTTAGGTGCGTGTGTTGATCTGCTCGAGGGAAGGAAGGCTCTGCAGGAGGATCTGGATAGGCTGGACCGATGGGCTGAGGCCAACTGTATGAAGTTCAACAAGGCCAAGTGCCGGGTCCTGCATCTGGGGCGCAACAACCCCAAGCAGCGCTACAGGCTGGGAGATGAGTGGCTGGAAAGCTGCCTGGCGGAGAAGGACCTGGGAGTACGGGTTGATAGTCGGCTGAATATGAGCCAGCAGTGTGCTCAGGTGGCCAAGAAGGCCTACAGCATCCTGGCTTGCATAAGAAGCAGTGTGGCCAGCAGGTCTAGGGAGGTGATTGTCCCCCTGTACTCGGCTCTGGTGAGGCCGCACCTTGAGTACTGTGTTCAGTTTTGGGCCCCTCGCTACAAGACAGACATGGAGGTGCTCGAGAGAGTCCAGAGAAGGGCAACGAAGCTGGTGCTGGGTCTGGAGAACAAGTCTTACGAGGAGCGGCTGAGGGAGCTGGGGTTGTTTAGCCTGGAGAAGAGGAGGCTCAGGAGCGACCTTATCGCACTCTACAGATACTTTAAAGGAGGCTGCAGTGAGGTGGGGATTGGCGTATTCTCCCACGTGCCTAGTGACAGGATGAGTGGGAATGGGCTAAAGTTGCGCCAGGGGAGGTTTAGGTTGGATATTAGGAAGAAGTTCTTTACTGAAAGGGTTGTTAGGCATTGGAATGGGCTTCCCAGGGACGTGGCTGAGTCACCATCCCTGAAGGTCTTTAAAAGACGTTTAGATGTTGAGCTTAGTGATATGGTTTAGTGGAGGACTTGTTAGTGTTAGGACAGAGGTTGAACTAGATGATCTTGGAGGTCTCTTCCAACCTAGACGATTCTGTGATTCTGTGATCACTTCTTATGGCGAATGTCCTTAACCAGTCTCAACCTGAAGAGAGTTATTAGGAAAAAATATTAGAGAAAGAAACATCTATGCTTATGGTGGCTAAGAGGTGATGAAGATAAGACAGGACACAGATTATTCTGTAAATTCTTCACAAATAGAAATAAACAAACAAAAAAACTCATACATCTGCATGACAGTAACAACAATATGCGGGAATAGATGGACAGTTTTTATTATGGAAACTGAAAAATGGCATTTGTATGTTTGATTCATGGTTCAATGTAGTGCTCTTTTGAATTATAAGATTAAAATGGAGATAAGACCAGTGCCTGTAGAAGAAGGGTAAGATTTCTTCTTCTGTAGAAGCAATTGAGGGTGCTACAGTTTTCACAGGCTGCAGAGAAGGACAGCTGCTGCAGAGGGGGCTGGAAACCTATAAACTGAGAAATTTCTCAGATTGAGAAAAGGGACTGATGAGAGTTAAGGAACCAGATTTCATGCTCAAGGAAAATAACCTTTCTCGGGACAAGAGAGGACTATGTTGCATTTGCTGCAACTCAGTCATCAATTCATCTGAAATCAGTCCAGGAGGCAAAGACCCACTGGCAAGGACACAGTGAGCAAGAACAGCGAGTTACCTTCCCTCTAGTTCTATTCTGTCTGAACACATCACTTGAGATTTCTCTTTAAAAAGTTTATTCTCATTTTGCCTTAGACTTTAAATAAAAAATTGTTCAAGGAAAGGAAAGGGAAAGGGAAAGAAAGGGAAAGAAAGGGAAAGGAAAGGAAAGGAAAGGAAAGGAAAGGAAAGGAAAGGAAAGGAAAGGAAAGGAAAGGAAAGGAAAGGAAAGGAAAGGAAAGGAAAGGAAAGGAAAGGAAAGGAAAGGAAAGGAAAGGAAAGGAAAGGAAAGGAAAGGAAAGGAAAGGAAAGGAAAGGAAAGGAAAGGAAAGGAAAGGAAAGGAAAGGAAAGGAAAGGAAAGGAAAGGAAAGGAAAGGAAAGGAAAGGAAAGGAAAGGAAAGGAAAGAAAGAAAAGAAAAGAAAAGAAAAGAAAAGAAAAGAAAAGAAAAGAAAAGAAAAGAAAAGAAAAGAAAAGAAAAGAAAAGAAAAGAAAAGAAAAGAAAAGAAAAGAAAAGAAAAGAAAAGAAAAGAAAAGAAAAGAAAAGAAAAGGAAAGGAAAGGAAAGGAAAGGAAAGAAAAGGAAAGGAAAGAAAAGGAAAGAAAAGGAAAGGAAAGAAAAGAAAAGGAAAGAAAAGGAAAGAAAAGGAAAAGAAAAGAAAAGAAAAGGAAAGAAAAAAGAAAAGAAAAAAGAAAAGAAAAAGAGCAAAACTCCTCTGAGTTTTCTTCAGAGGCCAAACTTTGATGAGATCTGGTACAATGTAAACATCTAGACACTGGACTTCTAATCTAAAACCAGTTCATCTCTAAAGTTACAGATGATTCAGGAAGTTCCTCTGTTTTTGAAATACTGGAAAACATTTCTAATTTACAACCTAACTCCACAGCCTCTCTGGGGAACCGATGCCAGTGCTCAGTCACTCACCCTCACCATAAAGAAGAGTGACTGAGTACTGGCACAAGTTGCCTAGAGAGGTTGTGGAATCTCCCTCCTTGCAGATCTTCAAAAGCCACATGGACATGGTACTAGGCAACCTGCCTTAATTGTTTCTGAGTGGGGCATTGGACAAGGTGATTTCCAGATGTCCCTTCCAACATCAACCATTCTGTGCTTCTGTAACCGTAACTTTGTATTTCTACTATAAGAACTAGGTGGCAATATTTCAAAAATAATTATTTTATCATTTGAAAAGTAAGGAAGAGCTAGTGAGAGTGGTTCATATGACAAGAACTTTTATATCAGAGTTACAGCCAAGGGTTCTATCTTTTGTTAGTGACAGGGCTGACAGCAGTTCATGTAAGAGTGAGGGCAACAGGGCAAGTATTTGGGTATTGCCTGTAGCTGGGAAGGACTTCAAAGATGTACCGGTTCTTATTTTGCAAGCAGGTTAGACCAAAGATTTTTTATTTGTTGTTTTGGCAACGATATTGTCTGCACTTCTCTGGGAGCAAGTCCTTCTTGGAACATGGCAGTATGGGAAGAAGAGTAAATCTGAATTTTCTTTAAGTGTCTTCCTTGTCCAGTTACTAGGGTTAGAAACTTTATTTCTTATCTGAATGTGGTAGGAGAGCTATAATGAAAGAAATGTAGTTTATCATCTCTCCATATTCCACGGGCAGCTTTAATAATGATTTCACTCACTTTATCTTATGATGTACTTTTCTCCCTTTTCATTTTCTTAATATTGTGAAGCTAATTCTGTAGTTCACATTGGCTCTTCTGATTTCTGTGTAACGCATTAATCTAAGGTTTTACAATGGAATGGAAAGAAAAAAAAAGTACTATTTAGAGTGCATCTTAGTTCTGTTCTTGCAACAGATAAACTCATTCCTTTCTAGAGATCATGGTGAAGAGCAGAGATGTTCATGGTCAGTCTCTTGGGCAAATTGTCAATCTATTTTCTATGATCCACATATGAGGAGTGCCAAGTCAGTCATACTTAGAACTTCTGTCACATGCCTCAAACGCTCTTACACGGAAGGGACAGATGAGACTGTAGCCTTAATATTCTTTCTACTTGCAGTTATTTCATAGCACAGCTGGCATTGAAGCTCTGCTACTGTGGGAATGGAAAAGCTTTCTGGAACATTTATATATGTGTGTGTGTGTTTTGGAAGAAAGACTCTCCTCAGTATTAGCCTCTGTAGGGTACACTGCCCAAATTCAAGCCTGTTTAGAGAGATGGAGTAGGAAGGAGAGAGTTATGTCTGGAAATGATCTGCTCCTGTAATCAACTTTTTTTTTTTTTTTTTCCAGGAAGTGTAACGAAAGACCAGAATTTGCTGTTCTAGCTTCAGCTAATGAAAATTTAAATTCTGTAATTAGCTCTATTCGTTTGTAAAGAGAAACAGAAACCGACATGACTGGTTGGAGTTGGACATTATGAAGTGAACAGGCAATCCCTGCCTTTTTAAAATCAAGTTGTGTTTTCCTTCAGAGTGTTAGTACACGCAGCTAACAGCTTTACATATGGTGTTCACTTTGGAGAACTGTGAAGCCACGTTTTGAGCCAAAGAATGCTTTCATTTTCTTTCTTGGGATTAATTTAGGAAGGTAGGCATGTTGTTGGCTGTTTTCCCCAATGATTTTAGAATCGTTTCTGTCCTGTAATTACTAAATCTAGCCACAGGATATTTGAAAATAAATAAAACACGAACTCTGCAAGCAATAGAGAATTTTTTGAAACCAGTTCAAATTTGCCAGTTCTTCAGCTCCTGTACCTGTCAATTCAGTCAGTTCAAAGTCAATTCAGTAAATTAAGGAAGATTAGTATCTTCTGACTGTTTCACTAATAGTTGAGCCAATTCAATTACTCCTGCAGACTTCCTCATTTCCTTTTGTTTAGTAATGGGAAGTTAAATCTGCTACACAACCATTCACAGGAGATGCATATGAAGCTACAACACACAGTTGTATTATCTGGATTTACATTTTGATTCATAGTTATTTTTACCAGGAGTGTGTTTTATATATTTCCTTGTGCAAACATTTGAAAGAAACCATATTTCTGAGCTCTTAAAGAATTACTAGTCATGATAATTTAAACTCAGAATCACTAGTGAGTTCAAGACTGAATTCCTTAGGAACAAAGCAGCTACATCAGCAGCTGTTTTAATCTCTGATGTTAGCTGAGAATCTGACCTCATGGGTATCTAGATGGTGACAGTGAAAATCATAAAAGAATATCTGCACATCCTTGTGAAGTGAGGCATACAAGCTGTTACAGTAATTCCTCATGCAGACAACTTACTGAATTAAGCCTGTGTTCTTCAGTTCCACAAGTGCTGAAATCTGATATATAGACCAAAGTCTCTGTTAGAACAGAAAATAAGGAAGAAAATACTATATATATATATATTTTATTTTTTTTTCCTCAGTTTGGCCATTCATTTACCACCACTTTGGCCAATGTCTTTGACAGTTCCTAGTGGTGAGTTGCCGTGTTTGGAAACCTCAGTTATGGTTATATAAGCATATAAATGATTATTCAGGTCCTTAAGAAACCCCTAGAGAAGTGCAAAATAACATCCATAGTTCATTTTAAAGAAGTATATATCTATAGATGTGTGTGTACATATATATATATATATATAAAGCAAAAAACAACAATTACAACAAAAAACTTAATTTTTTAAGTAAAAAAAAAAAAAATTGTGGCTTGGTAACTTCCATGTGAAAAATTTGGCCAGTGAGTGTAGCTGAGCAGATGCACAGAAACATGTTCTTTTTACTGTGCCATCTGCTAAAAGTACATGACCAGATGCACACTTTGTTCTGGGTCCTTGCTCCATTACCTTCTGTTCCTGCCAGACGAGGGAGGGCCTGAGGTGGGGCAATTCCTCAGTGGGGCAATTCCACAATAAGCTGGCTGTGTCTGTGAGAGAAAATAAAAAGGGCTTTTTCAGATATGTGAATGGAAAAAGGAGAACTAAAGAATACATAGGGCCGCTCCTTGATAGGGAAGGTCTCCTCACAGACAATGACATAGGCAAAGCAGAGACATTTAACACCTTCTTTGCCTCTGTCTTCAACACTGATGATGGGCTTCGGGACCCAGGGTGCCCTGAGCTAGAGGACCGGGACGGTGGGGATGAAAAACTCCCAACCGACCCTGAACGTGTGCGGGATTTGCTACTCCACCTGGATCCCTACAAGTCCATGGGTCCGGATGGGATTCATCCCCGGGTGCTGAAAGAGCTGGCGCACGTCATCGCGGAACCTCTCTCAATTATTTTTCAACGATCCTGGGAATTTGGAGAGGTCCCGGTAGACTGGAAGCTGGCAAATGTTGTGCCGATTTACAAGAAGGGTCAGAAAGAAGACCCTAGCAATTACAGGCCTGTCAGTCTCACGTCAGTGCCTGGTAAAATCATGGAGAAGATGGTTCTCGAACTTATTGAGGCTCACCTGGGGGACAAAGCAGTCATTGGTCCCAGCCAGCATGGGTTTGTGAAGGGCAGGTCCTGCCTAACTAACCTGATTTCCTTTTATGATAAGATCACCCGTATGATGGACCAAGGGAAACCAGCTGATGTGATTTTTTTGGACTTCAGCAAAGCTTTTGACACGGTTTCCCATAGGATCCTACTGGACAAAATGTCCACCATACAGCTAAATAAAAACATCATACGATGGGTGAGCAATTGGCTAACGGGCAGGGCCCAAAGGGTTATGGTAAATGGGGCTGCGTCAGGCTGGCGGGCGGTCACCAGTGGGGTCCCTCAAGGCTCCATTTTAGGGCCGGTACTTTTCAATATTTTTATAAACGATCTGGATGTAGGAATAGAAGGTATTTTGAGCAAGTTTGCTGATGACACCAAACTTGGAGGAGTTGTGGACTCGATTGAGGGTGGAAAGGCCTTGCAGAGGGATCTGGATAGGTTGGAGAGCTGGGCGATCACCAACCGCATGAAGTTCAATAAGAGCAAGTGCCGGATCCTGCACCTGGGACGGGGCAACCCTGGCTGCACATACAGACTGGGCGATGAGACGCTGGAGAGCAGCCTAGAAGAGAGGGATCTGGGGGTCGTGGTAGACAGCAAGTTGAATATGAGCCAGCAGTGTGCCCTGGCGGCCAGGAGGGCCAACCGTGTCCTGGGGTGCATCAAGCACGGCATCGCTAGTAGGTCAAGGGAGGTGATTGTCCCGCTCTACTCTGCGCTGGTGCGGCCTCACCTCGAGTACTGTGTGCAGTTCTGGGCACCACAGTACAAAAAGGACATTAAACTCTTGGAGAGTGTACAGAGGAGGGCTACGAAGATGGTGAAAGGCCTAGAGGGGAAGACATACGAGGAACGGCTGAGGTCACTGGGCCTGTTCAGCCTGGAGAAGAGGAGGCTGAGGGGAGACCTCATCACAGTCTACAACTTCCTCATAAGGGGGTGTCGAGAGGCAGGAGACCTTTTCTCCATTAACACCAGTGACAGGACCCGCGGGAACGGGGTTAAGCTGAGGCAGGGGAAATTTAGGCTCGACATCAGGAGAGGGTTCTTCACAGAGAGGGTGGTTGCACACTGGAACAGGCTCCCCAGGGAAGTGGTCACTGCACCGAGCCTGTCTGAATTTAAGAAGAGATTGGACTGTGCACTTAGTCACATGGTCTGAACTTCTGGGTAGACCTGTGCGGTATCAAGAGTTGGACTTGATGATCCTTAAGGGTCCCTTCCAACTCAGGATATTCTATGATTCTATGATTCTATGAATTCAAGAAAATCCAGTGCCAGCTGGGATATTTTAGAAAGACAGAAAGAGAGTTTACAGAATAGGAATCACAGTTTATCTTTAACAATTTGTATCAGAATTAGACTAGAAAGCTCTGGTCTCCAGATGAGAAAATGCAACAAACTCCTTTATAATATCTGTCCACAGTGAACAAACTCTAGAAAAAAGAGTGGTGAGTGTGCTTATCTGTTACTCCTAGTCATTAGTTGAGAATTTCTTTTTTGTTTCTGTGTTTGTATGCTGGCTTAGGACAATTAAAGTAACTTTTTCTTTGGTAGAGACTTTGCAACATGGCTATGATTATTAATAATGATAAGCATATATCATCAAAGTCTTGTCAAACACTTAAATTTGCCAACTGCAATAATAACTATTTAAATTATTGAAAAGTCATCTTTTTATTTTCATTTGAAACTACTTAGAAAAAAAACAAACTTCATAATCCCAGATATTTCTCTGTGAGTTGCAACATTATAATGACCACTGAACTCACTGTGTATGAATGAGATGCCTCAAAATAACTGAATTTCCAGTAATTTCGTTCTTGTTGTGTTTTAGAAACAGCATATGCACTAAGTACTATTTGCTAGTACCCCTTTTCTTGGTTGCTCAACCAGATAAGTGAGTTAATCTGTATAATATTGTTTGTAATCTTTTAACCAAGTGAGTATTACCTACAATTAGTTTTCTTCTTTGCAAAAAAAAAAAAAAAAAAATTACTTAGCCTAATTCTGACTAAGTAAACATGCCTGTTTTTAATACATTAATTATGGTAACACCAAGAGGCTCTAAATAGGAATTGAGACTACTTGCTCTATTCTAACCAAAATATAAACCGCAAAACAGTGCCTCAAAAGTCATACAGGAAGCCTGTTACCTGTTATTTTCATTCCCATCCAATCAGGGAATCAGCATCTTAATCACAGAATCACAGAATCATCTAGGTTGGAAGAGCCCTCCAAGATCTCCGAGTCCAACCTCTGACCTAACACTAAGAAGTCCTCCACTAAACCATATCACTAAGCTCAACATCTAAACGTCTCTTAAAGACCTCCAGGGATGGTGACAACCACTTCCCTGGGAAGCCTATTCCAATGCCTAACAACCCTTTTGATAAACAAATTCTTCCTAGCATCCAACCTAAACCTCCCCTGGCGCAACTTTAGCCCATTCCCCCTCGTCCTGTCACCAGGCACGTGGGAGAATAGACCAATCCCCACCTCGCTACAGCCTCCTTTAAGGTACCTGTAGAGAGCGATGAGGTCACCCCTGAGCCTCCTCTTCTCCAGGCTGAACAATCCCAGCTCCCTCAGCCGCTCCTCATTAAGACTTGTTCTCCAGACCCCGCACCAGCTTCGTTGCCCTTCTCTGGACTCTCTTGAGCACCTCCATGTCCTTCTTGTAGCGAGGGGCCCAAAACTGAACACAGTACTCGAGGTGCGGCCTCACCAGAGCCGAGTACAGGGGGACAATCACTTCCCTAGACCTGCTGGCCACGCTGCTTCTTATGCAAGCCAGGATGCTGTTGGCCTTCTTGGCCACCTGAGCACACTGCTGGCTCATATTCAGCCGACTATCAACCAGTACTCCCAGGTCCTTCTCTGCCAGGCAGCTTTCCAACTCATCTCTCAGCCTTTAGCGCTGGTTGAGGTTGTTGTGCCCCAGATGCAGGACCCGGCACTTGGCCTTGTTGAACTTCATACAGTTGGCCTCAGCCCATCGGTCCAGCCTATCCAGATCCTCCTGCAGAGCCTTCCTTCCCTCGAGCAGATCGACACACGCACCTAACTTGGTGTCATCTGCAAACATACTGAGGGTGCACTCGATCCCCTCATCCAGATCATCGATAAAGATATTAAAGAGGACCGGCCCCAGCACTGAGCCCTGGGGGACTCCACTAGTGACCGGCCTCCAACTGGATTTAACTCCATTCACCAAAACTCTTTAGGCCCGGCCATCCAGCCAGTTTTTAACCCAACAAAGCGTACGCCAGTCCAAGCCAAGAGAATCCTTCTCATCTGCATGTAGTAGTACTTAGTAGTAGTAGTAGTACTTGTAGTGGTATTACATGTAGTAGTAGATGTTCTTAGCTGTCAAACACAACAGTTCTTATTTTATTGCTTTATCACTAGATATATTTCTGAGATGAGTCTAAGGACCAAGAATCTAGTGACTATGTCCTTTCCTTTTTTTATTTTTTTTTTTTTGGTCCCACATGAGCAGTCTATAGGCAGTTTTCAGAGATACCTAATGGTGTCATCAGATGATGATGATGCCTGGTTAATTTGTTGCAATATTATGATATTATAGTTTCTGTTTTTTACAGAAACACTGTAAGCTTTTGTAAAATACTAACTGGAGTGTTAAAATGAAATCAGCACTGTGATAAAATTATTTCATCATTATCTATCTTCATTTGTTCACCCACTTGACTGAGCAGTGCAGTATTAGGTGTGTTCTCTTTTGATTCTAGCAATTATGCTGTTCCTGTTACCTTTCTGTATTATAAGCTAAAAATGGTATACGTAAAGATACAAGGAAAAAAATCATGAAAGCTTTTTTTAATGGTAAAGAATTCTGAAGGCCTAGAAAAGGAAGACAAGAGTTGTGTGGGTAACTTTGATCACTGTTCTACTAACATTTGCATTGGTAAGTTGCTATTTTGATCATCTGAGTACTTAGTGTACATGCTGAATCGGCTTTCTGAGCTTTCAGGGTCTTCTTTGAATGAACAATGAAAAATATGGGACTGATCACACACCTCAGGAGTCATGGTGTTTAATAATGTAACATTTTTGAGAAATACAAAGAAAATATAACCTATTGAAAAAAGAGAGGGTGGGGAGGGGTTTTAAAGCATATCTTTGTAAGAGTAAGGGACTTTTCTTCCACATAAAGAAAAGTCAACATTGACAAGAAGCTTCAAAGGGGTCACAGATTTGATGTGAAAACACATGTGGGGTTCACAAACAACTTACCTACACCTGAGAAACATTATAAATTGCAATTAGAGATTAGTGGTTCGAATCTTGTGTTAAGTTGTAAAGTAATTTTTTGTTTGTTTGTTTTGAGCAGGGAAGAGAAAAGAAAAAAAAGAAAAAAAAAAAAAGAGACATGGACTTCAGAGCTATGTCTCCTGCCACTTTAACAAAAAGTGAGTGAAGATCTGTATAGAAACATTCTTATTACAGTGATATTTGTGGTAATCAGGAGTACTTTCCCTGCAGATGAAATACCACACAGAAATATAAAGCAGTAAAAATGTCCTCAGAATTAGGTCCAATTAGTGGCAATCATCTCTTATATCATTTATAAAGTCTTCTTTTGGCCCAGTATGGAAGGAAGATTGATATTTGAAAAATGAAATAAGTACCTGTTTTATAAGCCTGTTGTAGAACTCTCCTCTAACCTCACAGTTCCTATGTATCTTGAAGAAAAGCTGATTAGATGAAGTATTTTATCCCTCCAGTTGTCGTGGGATCACAGTTCCCCATGTAGTATTTAGTCTTTTTTTTTTTTTTTTTAATAAACATTCTTAATATGCTGTGTCTATAAGAATCATAGAATCATATAATGGCGATCACCTAGTTCCAAACCCCCTGCCATGAGCAGGGAAGTCACCCACTAGATCAGGTTGTCCAGGGCCTTGTCCAACCTGGTCCTAAACACCACCAGGGATGGGGTACCAACAACTTCTCTGGGCAACCTGTTCCAGTGCCTCACCACCCTTTGAGTGAAGAATTTCCTCCTAACCTCTAATCTAAATTTCCTTTCTTTTAGTTTAGAATCATAGAATCATATAATATCCTGAGTTGGAAGGGACCCATAAGGATCATCAAGTCCAACTCTTGATACCGCACAGGTCTGCCCAAAAGTTTAGACCATGTGACTAAGTGCACAGTCCAATCTCTTCTTAAATTCAGACAGGCTTGGTGCAGTGACTACTTCCTTGGGGAGCCTGTTCCAGTGTGCGACCACCCTCTCGGTGAAGAACCTCTTCCTGATGTTTAGCCTAAACCTCCTCTACCTCACCTTAACACCGTTACTGCGAGTCCTATCACTAGTGTTTACAGAGAATAGGTCACCTGCCTCTCCACTCCCCCTTGCAAGGAAGTTGTAGACTGCGATGAGGTCCTCCCTCAGCCTCCTCTTTTCCAGGCTGAACAGGCCCAGTGACCTCAGCCGCTCCTCATATGTCTTCCCTTCTAGGCCCTTCACCATCTTCATTGCCCTCTTCTGGACACTCTCCACCAGTTTAATGTCCTTTTTGTACTGTGGTGCCCAGAACTGCACACAGTACTCGAGGTGAGGCTGCACCAGCGCAGAGTAGAGTGGGACAATCACTTCCCTCAACCGACTAGCAATGCCGTGCTTGATGCACCCCAGGATATAGTTGGCCCTCCTGGCTGCCAGGGCACACTGCTGGCTCATATTCAACTTGCTGTCAACCACAACCCCCAGATCCCTCTCTGCGGGGCTGCTCTCCAGCGTCTCGTCACGCAGTCTGTACGTATAGCCAGGGTTGCCCCGTCCCAGGTGCAGGACCCAGCACTTGCTTTTGTTAAACTTCATGTGGTTGGTGATCGCCCAGCTCTCTAATCTGTCCAGATCTCTCTGCAAGGCCTTTCCACCCTCATCCGAGTCTAAAACTCCTCCAAGTTTGGTGTCGTCGCCAAATTTGCTCAAAACACCTTCTAGTCCTACACCCAAATCATTTATAAAAACATTGAAGAGGACTGGCCCTAAAATGGAGCCTTGAGGGACCCCACTAGTGACCATCCGCCAGCCAGATGTGGCCCCATTTACCACAACCCTTTGAGCCCTGCCCGTCAGCCAATTGCTCACCCATCGTATGATGTTTTTGTTTAGCTTTATGCTGGACATTTTGTCCAGTAGAATCCTGTGGGAAACCGTGTCAAAAGCTTTGCTGAAGTCCAAAAAGATCACATCAGCTGGTTTCCCTTGATTGACTAGGTGGGTGATCTTATCATAAAAAGAAATCAAATTTGTTAGGCAGGACCTACCCCTCATGAACCCATGTTGGCTGGGACCAATGACTGCATTGTTCCCCAGGTGCCCTTCAATAACTTCAAGGATCATCCTCTCCATAATTTTACCAGGCACTGATGTGAGACTGACAGGCCTGTAATTGCTAGGGTCTTCTTTCTTACCCTTCTTGAAAATTGGCACAACTTTTGCCAGCTTCCAGTCCAATGGGACCTCTCCAGATTCCCAAGATCATTGAAAAATAATTGAGAGAGGTCCCGCGATGACGTCAGCCAGCTCTTTAAGCACCCTGGGATGAATTCTATCCGGACCCATGGACTTGTATGGATCAGGTGGAACAGCAAATCCCGCACACGTTCAGGGTCGGTTGGGAGTTTGTCATTCCCACCGTCATGGTCCTCTGGCTCAGGGTACCCTGGGTCCCGGAGCCCATCATCAGTGTTGAAGACAGAGGCAAAGAAGGTGTTAAATGTCTCTGCTTTGCCTGTGTCATTGTCTGTGAGGAGACCTTCCCCATCTAGTAGCGGACCTATGCTTTCTTTGGTTCTCCTTTTTCTTTTCACATATCTAAAAAAAACTTTTTTATTGTCTCCCACAGACATGGCCAGCTTCAACTCTAGTTGGGCTTTGGCCACACGAATTTTCTCCCTACAAACACGAACAGCATCCCTATATTCCTTCCTCGTCACCTGACCCTCCTTCCAGCAGCCGTACACTTTCTTTTTTCGCCTAAGCTCCAGTAGAAGATCCCTGGTCAGCCAGGCTGGCCTTCTGCCCCGCTTGCCTGACTTCCGATATTTTGGAATCGCCTGATCTTGTGCTTTTAGGAGGCAGTGCTTAAAGATTGACCAGCACTGATGGATGCCAATGCCTTCAAAAGCAGTTTCCCAGGGGACCTTGCTGACTAGTTCCCTGAGCAGCCTGAAGTCTGCTTTCCCCATATCCAGGGCTGAAGTTTTGGTGACAGTTTTCCTTCTGTCACCATAAATTCTAAACTCAACCACTTCATGGTCACTATGACCGAGATGGCTGCCAATTGCCACGTCTCCCACAAGACCCTCTCTGTTCTCCAGCAACAAATCTAGGAGGGCACCTTTCCTAGTTGGCTCTCTTAGCACCTGAACCAAGAAGTTATCATCTAGGTGCTTTATGAACCTCCTGGACTTGCTCGTGTCAGCCGTGTGATGATCCCAGTTGACGTCTGTCAAGTTGAAATCCTCCATAAGGACAAGGGGAGTTGATCTCAAGGCATGTCTTAGTTCTGCAAAGAATAATTCAACGGCGTTGTCATCCTGGCCAGGTGATCTGTAATAGACTCCCCCAACGACATCCCCTGTATTTGTTCGTCCCTTAATCCTTACCCAGAGGCTCTCGACTTTGCCATCGCCAACCTGAAGTTCCACACAGTCCAGCCCATGCTTCACATACATTGCCACCCCGCCACCTCGCCTGCCCTGCCTGTCCCTCTTGAAGAGCCTGTAACCATCAATTGCAACACACCAGCCACAGGACTCATCCCACCAGGTTTCACTTATCCCAGTGATGTCATAGGTGCGGGACTGGGCCAAGACTTCTAGCTCATCCATTTTATTCCTCATACTGCGTGCATTTGTGTAGAAGCACTTCAAATGTGCCTCCCCACACGCAGAACCTTGTGTGGCTGACTGAAGGGCCTCACTAGCACACAGTCCCTCTGATTCTAGCGCACCATCCCTTAGCTCATCACCGGTGTGCCTGGTTTTATCCCCTTCCCCCTTCGACTCTAGTTTAAAGCCCTATCTATCAGCCCTGCCAACTCCTGAGCAAAAATCCTCAGCCCTCTCTGAGAGAGGTGCATCCCATCTGGTGCCAGCAGGCCCGGTGTCACGTAGACCTTCCCGTGATAGAAAAACCCGAAATTCTGCTGGTTGCACCAGTCCCGAAGCCACGTGTTAATGTGATGAGTCTGCTTGTCAGCATCGATCCCCCCTATGGGAAGGACAGAGGCAAACACAACCTGTGCCCCTGATCCTTTAAGTAGTCCCCCCAAAGCCCTAAAGTCCGTTTTGATCACTCTCGGACTTCTCGTTGCTACCTTGTCATTACCAGCCTGAAAGACCAGTAGCGGGTAGTAGTCGGTGGGTCGTACCAGGCGCTTGACTTTCTTAGCTAAGTCTCTCACCCGAGCCCCAGGGAGGCAACAGACTTCCCTGTGGGTTGGGTCTGGTTGGCATATTGGGCCCTCTGTCCCTTTCAAAAGGGAGTCCCCCATGACAATAACCCTTCTTTCTTTTTTGACAGAAGATGTAGCAATGTGGTGGGTAGGTTGCCTTGCCTTAGGCATCCTCTCCAGCTGGGATGGGCTTTCGTCTACTTCGTTGTTCTGACTGTCGTGTTCTAGAACCTCGTATCTGTTATATAAGGGTAGATGGGAAGGTGAGGTGGGCAGGGACAGGGCTCGCCTACCACCCCAAACAGGAACCTGCCTCCTTTCCCCTCCTTGGCCTAGGTCTCCTCCTACTGCCTGGTGGGATGAGGGAACTTTTGTCTTCTGAGTAGCAGGAGACATTTGTGCTGTGGCAGGCTTGTGAGTCTGTCTCAGAGAGGGTAGAGTACACCTCCACCAGTCAATTTCTCTCTCTGACTCCCTGATACTCCTGAGCCTGCTCACCTCCTCCCAAAGCTCTGCTACCTGGCTGAGCAGCTCTTCAATCTGGGCACAGGCATAACCCTCGCTACTGCTGTCAGATACCGACAGAAGACTTGGGCACACCCTGCAGCCCAAGACCTGGACAGCTGAGTGTTTCCCCGAGCCCTCCGTCTGAGTAGCCACATCGGCGACTGCGGCTGGAGAGGCCGCAAGAGATGCTGAGGCCATGTTTTTCTGCCTGGTTGATACCATGACCAGGTTCCTCACAGACAGGTTACAAGTACCGAAGGGAAAGACCACTGCAAAAGAACGGCGAGGGGCCCTCCCTGCTTGCCCTGCCTGTGCGCACTGCTGCGCAAACTGCCGCACCCTGCCCTTCTGACGTGCCACGCCCTATTTACCCACCCTGTTCACTCCTGGTTGCTCGCGCTCCCTAGGGGCTGCTTTTGAATGGCCAGGGATGGGGCGCTGCTGGCTCTGCCTACTTCTTGTCAGCCTCCCTCGCGAGGGCTGCCGGGTCGTGGCGGCTCCCACAGCTGCTTCGAGTGGCCTCGATGCTGAAAAAAAAGCCTTGCCTGTCTTGATCCCCTGCTCCACTGCAGAATGCATCTGCCCCGGAGCCGATCGCCTCGGCAAGTCTCGGCAAGTTTAAAACCACTCTTCCTTGTCCTGTCATTATCTGATAGGGCAAAAAGTTGCACTCCATCTTTTTTGTAAGTCCCCTTTAAGTACTGAAAAGTTGCAATAAGGTCACCCCAGAGCCTTCTCTTCTTTAGGCTGAACAGCCCCAGCTCCCTCAGCCTTTCTTCATAGAAGAGGTGCTCCAGCACTCTGATCAACTTTGTGGAACTTCTCTGTACCCATTCTAACAGATCAACATCTTTCCTGTGTTGGGGGCCCCAGATCTGGGTGTAGTACTCCAAGTGGGAACTCCCAAGGACAGAGGAGAGGGGGACAATCACCTCCCTCGACTTGCTGGCCAATCTTCTTTTGATGTAACCCAGGATGCAGTTGGCCTTCTCTGCTGCAAATGCACACTGGTGGCTCATGTCAAACTTTTCGTCCACCAGAACCCCCAAGTCCTTCTCTGCAGGGCTTCCTCTCAGTGAGTTCTCCTCCCGGTCTGTATTCCTGTGTGGGATTGCCCCAACCCATGTGTAGCACCTTGTACCTGGACTTGTTGAATCTGATTAGGTTCACGTGGTCTCACTTTTCAAGCTTGTCCAGGTCCCTTTGAATGGCATCTCTTCCTTCTGTTGTATCAACTATGCCACTCAGCTTACTGTCATCTGCAGCCTTGCCGAGGGTGCACTTGATTTTATTGTCTGTGTTGTTGATGAAGATATTAAACAGTACCTGTCCCAGGACAGACCCCGAAAGACACCACTCGCCACTCGTCACCAGCCTCCACCTGGACATACAGCCATTGACCATCACTCTCTGGGTGCAGCCTTCAATCCAATTCCTTATCCTCTGAATGGTTCACCCATCAAATCCATCTCCCTCCAATTTAGAGATCAGGATGTCATGTGGGATTGTGTTCAAGGCCTTACAGAAGTCCAGGAAGATGACATTGTCCGGTGTTCCCTTGTCAACTGATGCCGTCACTCCATCATAGAAGGCCACCAGACTGGTCAGGCATGCTTTGGCCTTGGTGAAACCACGATGGCTTGGATCACCTTCTTGTCTTGCATGTACCTAGACATTGGTTTCAGGAGGATCTGTTCCATGATCTTCCCAGGCACAGAGGTGAGGTTCACTGGTCTGAAGTTCCCTATGTCTTCCTTTCTACCCTTTTTAAAAATGTGTTTCCCCTTTTTCCAGTCATTGGAGACTTCACCTGACTGCCAGGACTTTTCAAATATGATGGAGAGAGTCTGGGCAACTACATTAGCCAATTCCTTAAGGACCGTGGGATGCATGTCATTAGGCCCCATAGACTTGTACCTGTTCAGTTTCATCAGGTGGTCTTGAACTTGCTCTTCGCTTACAGCTTGGGATGGACTTCGTTCCCTCAGCCTTCATCTTCATGTTCAGGGAAACGTGACATGGGAAGCCTGACTGTCAGTGAAGAGCCAGACAAAGAAATTCTTGAGTACCTCAGCCTTCTCCATGTCTGTCGTTTTCAGTTCACCCTTCTCATCCATCAGAGGGGGCACACTCTCCTTGGCCTTTCTTTTCTGACCAATGTACCTATAGAGACCCTTCCTGTTATTCTTTGCATCCCTTGCCAAGCTCAGTTCCATCCATGCCTTGACTTTCCTGATCCCATCCCTGCACATTCAAACAGCATCCCTGTACTCTTCCCAGGCCACATGTCCCTGCTTCCACTCCCTGTTCATTTCCTTCTTGCACCTCAGTTTGACCAGCAGGTCCTTGCTCAGCCATGTCAGTTTTCTGCCCTCCCTGCCTGCTTTCTTTCACAGGGGGATGGAGAGTTCTTGTGCTTTAAGGAAAACATCCTTAAAGTGTTGCCAGCTTTGTTCGGCTCCTTTGTCCCTCAGGAAAGTATTTCAGGGGATCTCATCCACTAGGTATTTAAATAGCTTGAAGTTCACTCTTCAGATGTGCAGCGTTCTGACTTTGCTCTTTGCCAGGCCCATAGTCCTCAAGTTCACAAACTCAACCAGGGCATGGTCACTGTAGCCATGACTGTCTCCAATCTTAACCTCTTTAATGAATTCATCTGCATTGGTGAGCACCAGGTCCAGTAACACTTCTGATCTGTTTGGTTTGTGTAATACCTGGACCAGAAAGTTATCCTCAGTGAACTCTAGGGATCTCCTGAATTACCTACAGTCTGCTGTGTTTCTTTTCCCGCTGACACCTGGGTGATTGAAGACTGTCATTAGGATGAGAGCGTGAGTGTGATGCTTCTTGTTGTTGACGCAAGAAGGCCTCATCAAGAGGCTTCCCTTGATCAGGTGGCCTGTAGTAGGCCCTGACCACAGGGTCTGTCCTTAAGTTTTACCCACAAGCTCTCAACCTGTCTGTGGCTGTTTCTCAGAGGCATCTCTTTGCAATCAGTTCCTTCCCTAACATAGAGGGTCATACCCCTTCCCCTCCTTCCCTGCCTATCTCTTTTGAAGAGCTTGTAGCCCTCTGTTCCAGTGTCCCAGTCATGCGATACTTCCCCCTACATTTCCATGGTAACAGAGTATTGTGACTGTCAAAATAATCAGGGAGGCTTATTTGGAAAGGGCAACATGTTGGCCACTAGATGGTGCGTTCATATTTATTCCATTAAAAAATAGGTGGACTGAGATGTATAATGTTTGGTAAGAATATATGTAAAAAGAATAAGTGCAATATATTTTCTATTATGTTTTTTTCAAACAACTTTCCAATATCTATAATTTAAAACAAAGTGACTTTTCCTAACTAGAGAATTCTGTACTGCCTTGTGTGTTGGGTGGGTTTCTGAGTGTATTACCTCCTACACTTTACAGTCAGAGCAATATTTGAGCAGCTGATAGAATGCCACCAAGAGAATCTCAGTGATAAATATCTTTCCTCTTGAGACAATGCTGATTTTATCAGAACTGTTACAATGCTTAACAGATATTAAGGAAGTGGAGCATAACATTCGTAAAAGAAAAGGTATTGTAAACTCTCAGCAATGGAGAGAAATCCATTAATAGGGACAGAAGGAATACTTAGAAACATATATTATGAGACAGGAAAGATTTGTTTATTTATTTATTTATTGCCTGCAATCCACCAGTCAAAAACAACAACAACAAAACAGAAATGTAGAGGGTTTGGTGGGGAGACAACAAGGTTATATTCACTCATTGCATAACTAAATGCCAAAGTTTAACATGAATTTTTGAGTTTAGGTCAGTTTTCTGGGCTTGAGTTTTGTCTGCCAAGAAAGCAGTTCAGATTGGAGAGTGAACATTAGGAATCAAAACTAAGAACAGAAACACAGACAGAAACATATATGAATCAAAACCTGAGTCTATTTTAGCAAACCATCAATATTTTTTAGGGGCAAAAAGCCAGACCAGTTATTATCAATCCATCCTGGTAATCATGAAAACCAGGACATAGAAAAATATTTCAGGAACACATGTGTTTCTAATGTGAAGTGGCAGTTGTCTACATGGTGTTCACAGTTTGACACTGAATTATAATTAGAGCCTAATCTTGTAGTATGTAAATGTTGCTTCACTTGTTGACAGTGGAATGACCTGTATTTCCATTACTGAATGATGAAAAGATCTGTAAGATCTCAGTGGAGACATAAATACTGTTCTGGGTCTTTTGTATTGCATGTGATGCTTGGTCCACTATTCTTTATCACTTTTTTTTTTTTTTTAATATACTTTAATAATTAAAATCAAACTCTATGTGAGGCTATGAAACTTTTTTTAAAAAAACTTTTGGAATAATTGAATCTTAAAGAACACATTGAAGCTGGCCACCCAAAAAGGTGCATTCGGTATTCTAGGTTGCATTTGAAAATTTAATCTTGTTACCAAACAAGTGAAAAGATCAAGTTTTTAGAGAATGAGAATAAGAGAACCTATAATAAAATGTCATTAATAATTTTATTTATGCTGTACATTTTTTTTCTTTATCAATGTTTATTTTGTTTTGCTTCTGAAGTCAAAACCTATTTTTATAACTTGTGTGTATGCATATCTGTAGGTATGAGATTTTTTTTTCTTTCTTTCTTATCAATATGCATCTCCAAAAGATTGCAGAGAATTTTAAGTATAGCTCCCTAGAAACTTAATATTTGAGGTTTATTGAACTTTTACTTTTCCAGTATGAATTTTGCTTCTTTAAATTTAGAGCCTTGCATACAGAGATTCTGAAGGGAACATGGACCTGTTAGAGCCCTAGAGAATTTGAGAATATATAGCAAGTTGTAGAATCCTGCTCCACAAAACCCTGCTTCAAGGATACCTATGTGTATCTGTGCTACATTGCAGAATAGTAAACTCAAAGGAGTAGACCATAAATGTAATGATGATGTCTGTACGATAAATTAGATTCACTGTACACATTTTACACTTCATTGCCACTCTGCCAAATAATTCATTCTTAAGTAAGGATTGCAGCTTCTTTGAATAATTAACTTATTTCTCCTTTGCACTTTTTCAGAAATGCAAAATTTAGCTTTCATCGGTCATCAACAAATATGTGTCTGATGTTTTATAGTGAAACAAACTAACTTTAAAACAATATTTAATGTCCATGCTATCATGACCTTAAATAAGTATACATTTAGGAAATACAGAGAGCACAGAGGGAAAGTCTCAAGATTTTAATGGATCATGAAAAATTACTTCAAATCTTGGAATTCTGAAGAGATGAAGCTCTTATAAAGAAGGCTTTCTGTTTGTTATTCTTAGACAAAAAAAATAAAAATAAAAAAATATTTTTTTTCTAATTCTTTCTTTATTTTTTTTCCCCCAAATTATCTTTCATGATAATTAAAGACACCTGGATTTACCTTAGCAAAAAATGTGGAAGAAAAGCACATGCACAATACAAAAAGTAACGCTTGGCACTGGAGTAATGAGTAGAATATTAAATGCCCAAAGGAACGTTGTTGTATATGAAGATTTTATTGGCATTCACTTAAAATGACCTGAATAATTTATTGGTGCCTTTCTGCTTTTCCGCAGTGTATTCAGATACACCCATAATAAAACCTTAATGTCCTCATTGGAAATGGTAGTCGAAGTAAAAGTGCCTCTCTCATATTAAATATATAGTAAGTTATAAAAAAACCTGAGAGTTTCATAGAGGTGGTTATAAATTATGTGTTATGAAATGCAGATAGTTGATGACAGAAATGAAAATCGATGTTAAATTCTACAGCAAATAAGGATAAGGACAGGAAGAAGCATTTTAGTATCTCTAAGAAAAATAAAGAGCTTAGTTTTGATTTAGATAGATTGCTAAAAAGGGAGAGCATTGATTCAGAAGGCAGATACATTTGAATAAATACTAATTTGCTGCCTGCGGAACTATCATGATGGTGTTTTCACATCTCCAAGCTGAGTGTACCTTCAAGTTCAAGAGTATCTAGAGGAGATATCAAAGAACAAATACTCCAGATGCATATCTGAAGCATTTGATTAAATATATATATATATATATAAAAGTAAAAAATATGTGGATTTTGGGCAGTGAAATCATACACAATTACTACCTCATGGCTATTGCTGACCTGATTCCCTGTATTTTGTTTGTTTGTTTGTTTTGTTGTTGCTTGTTTGTTGTTGTTTGTTTCTGTCTATCATCCTGGTCCCATAAATCATCATTTTGTCCATGCCAAGCTAAGGTTTATTCACATGAGCAGGTTATAGCACATAACTGATTTTGATGTTGCATTGCAATCAAGAGTCTATGACACACAACTGGGCACCTTACTTTTGGCTTTCAGACTAACAGTGGAAAATCTATTTCTATGTTCTGCTCAGCATTCTTTCTTTCTTTGTAACCTTCATCCATTGTCTACAGAGCTTACAAACAAGGTCTGGACCAGAAAGTGTGGGCTAAATTTAAAAAAGGTGACACAAAAGTAGTCTGCATTTCTCTTCAGGTCTTGAACACAGCCCCAGTTCCTCCTCCAGCTATAAAAATAAAATAAATAGCCCTGAAGGAATTTTACAATCAAGGATCTCAAAAGAATTACCAAGGTATTTTTCTGAGTTACTGCTGTCCTTGTGTAAATATTTTACACTACTGAGAATGCTCCAGATGAGGACAAGAGTTCCAGCAAGCCAAAGAGCTTATGTCTCAAGACACCCTTGTCAAGACTCCTGTTTGTTGCTGAAGTGTGCTGATACGAAAGAAGCAGTATAAATACAGAACAAGTTGCAAGGTAATATGGTTTGTCATCTGCATGTTTTTTGTTTGTTTGTTTGTTTGTTTTGTGTGTGTGTTTGTTGTTGTTGTTGTTTTTCTTTCTGAAAGCCTAGTTTTATCAAAACTGTATACTACCTATTTCTGTTTTGTTAAATATGTATGATTTTTGACACTACTAGGTGGCTACAGTTTAGAAACTGAAGGAAGCAATACTTCATTACACACAACTTTCTCTCAAGCAAGTGAAACTGTAAAGTCAAAGAGAGGATCTGGAAGACGTTGTGGAAAGAATAAGTAAAATTATATCTGTTATCCAGTGCCTTTTGGTTGCATATGTCTCAAAATCTTAAATAAATAAATAAATAAACAAAAATCAGAAACACTATCAAACTTTTTAAATAGCATAGAAGATGACTTCAGCTATGATCACCTTCAGTATTCAATTAACTTTGTAAAGATTTAACTCCGTAAAGATTCTGAGGACTGAACTGACAGGCACTATTGAGAAAAATAAGTCTTCTAAGAATACACAACATCACAATTTTTTATAGGTTGGGTCTTTTTTGTTTTGTTTTCTTCTTTTTTTGTCAAATGTTACTGGTGTCAGATAAGAAAAGACTTTTGTTACCATACCATCTTATAGGATGAAGCTGATGTTCAATTTTAAATCAACATTTGTAGCTCATCTATGGTGTGTGTGTGGGTGTAACCTTGATAAATATATTAAAAGTATCTTCTAAAAAAACAGTGATAGTAGAATTCAATTCTGCAAAATAAAGTGATAAAAGACTGTCTATATTTCAATTTAATAACAATAATATTAACAATAATAATAATAAAACTCTGAATGCATATACCTTTAGGGAGGTATAAAATAAATCTGCAATTTCCACAGTTGTTTTTTTTTTTCTTTTCTGTTTTCAACATCCTGGAATATACTGGAAGTCAAATAGATTTCCACCTTAGAGAAGAACTGGGTCAGTTTTAGATTACTGGGGTTGTGTACAGCTAATTTTTTATTTTTATTTTTTATTTTTCCTGAAGCATTGTGCACACGAAGTGAAAAGTGTAAGCATCTTAAAAAGTTACAGTAGAGTTTACAAATATAATACTAAAATGAATTTTAAATATTTAGTGCATTCTATCCAAAATTATTAGAATTTTTAAGATCTGAGTGGTTGGAGGTATAATAATACCAAAAAAAGAATGGTTTGTTGCGAAATTTAGAAAAAGGGCATGTCCTTGTTTTTATCTTGCCATGAGGAGGGGTAAAAATGTAATTTTCTGGAATAATCAGAAAACACAATTGCAAGAATAATATTTAGCTGTGGATGCTACCCTCTGTAATTGAAGCTATTCCTGATATACAAGGAAAGATTTAGGGTCTGGCAGACAGTAAAGTAAAAGTATATTTTTTCATTATTAAAAGTGTTATATATTTAATCTTCCTTCCCCAAAAACAGCTATAAAAGGAAACTGAAAAATGTTAGACAAAACCATTTTACTTCTCTAGGGAGAAAGATGTGCATTGACAAAGATAGAACATTTCATACCAAGCAGCAAAGAAGGATAGCATTACACTTTCCTCATTCTGAAAAGCTTAGATAGGACTACTGTGGCTAGCACTGACTTACACAACACATTCTCAACACTTCCTGCCCTTTTAGTTCTTCTTTCTGGTGCAGAGCAGAGAGATATTCACTGTCGTGATCAAAGGTGGCTGAAAGTTTCTCAAAAACTGTGCTGCTACTTTGAAATTCTGGATATTATTTTGTACAAGAGAGTGTGTGTTTGAAGGGGGGGGGGGCGGGGGGGGACATTGTTTTTTTGATTCTTTTGTATACTTCTTGCCTATGAGCTATATAATAACCCGAATATAAACTAAATTACCTTCCATGGTTATGTAGAAATGATGCCTTAATCAATAGAGAAGCTGGATCAGAACTTTTCCTCCCATGCTACCGGAAGAGTTACCTTCCTGATTTCTGGAAACATCGTTATAATTCCAGCAGCATCTGTTGTTAAAGTTGCTAGGAGCTGTCATCAGCTGTGCTGTCTGTGAATAAAACAGGCTTCAGTTGGGTCTGACATAACTGGGAATGAGCTTAACAACATTGCTAATTAAAATTGAATTTCAAATCAAAAAATAAAAATTAAAACCATGTTATTTTGCCAATAATTTTAATTTTAAATAGCTAATTTTGGAGCACTATCCCCACTTCAGTGAAAGTGTGAACGTAGTGTTAGAAGAATGTGTGGGGGGGTACTTAGTGTTTTTGTCCAGCAATGGATAGGGTGGACTTCTTTTTTCTCTCTCTTTTTTTTTTTTTTTTAATGGAATTGCAATCCTTTAAACTCCCTTATGACTTTTGAGTATCTACAGCTTTGGAGAAAGTGTTTGATTTTTGATAAGGGAATCAAAGGAAGTGACAAAACAGAAAATGCCACCCATTGGTATTTTCAGTGAATATAGACATGAATATTACCATGAACCTTCTTTTTCTTATTCACCACAACTGATTCTGTTATTTTGAACATTAGGTACATTTGCTTATTTATATATTTAGCCATGATGTTTTCTTAAAATGACTGTTTCTTTCCAGTATCTGCAAACTACTCTGAATTTTTCAACTGGCTTTACCTGTCTTGTCTGAAAAGCTTTGGCTGAAGTACCTCCAATTACTTACTAGAGCTACTCCATGCTCTATTAATCTTCTAGAGCTAGAAACATCAGAAGAATTGATGTTTTCCCTCCCTATAATTTTAGCTTACCTTACTAATACAGAGATTTTTATGCAGTTGAAACAAATATCCTGGTCTATGAACTGCAGTAGCTAAGTCTTATTGGAATTCTGCTCTGAAACCATATATTATTCAGAAACTGGTTGTGATTAATTATTTTTAAAATACATGGATGACCAAAAGAGAATGCCAGTGGTTGATTATATACTGTAGACACAATGTAAACCTTGTAAGCTATTGTAAACCCCTAAGTGTTCTGATATAAAATAGAAATATCAGACATCGTGTGAATCTTATTATTTTACTTTCAGTTACCTGCATCACATAATAGTCTTCTTAGAAAGCTGGCAAATAGATTTTTTTGGAATGGAAATGTTTTCTAATAATGTTTCCTTAATGCCCTTTACACACAACCATTAATCATATCTGTGAACTGCTCTTTTGGGAGATAAAAGAAATTTCACTGTGTACACCATTATTTTATCTCAATGCTTTAAATAGATTTTGTTTTTCTTGTTCCTTTTCAAATGTTGCTTAAACATATGCAGAAGAACTATTTGATCACAGTTTTTCTTATATATATGCAAGTTCAATTCTCAGGAGCATTTCCTATCTAGAGTAATAGAAGAAGCTATCGACAAAACTTCCTACCTTTAAAAAAAAAAGTGCTGTCTGTAAAATCCTTTCATTATGTGTCTCACGTATTCCCTTTGGTTTTAATTGAAAAGGCACTAAAAAGAAGCCCTATTTGTACTGAAAGAAACCTAATACTACTTGTCAAAGCACTTTTCCAGCTAGTGACTTTAAATAATGAGTTAATGCTGTGCTTTAACAGTGCTCTAGCCTCATTGTATGAGGAGAGAGAAATAAATATATATATATATTTCTATTCATTACATAGGAGTCATTCAAAACATCATTTTAAAATGAATGTGTAAATACTAACAAACCAGAAAAAATCCCTAGTTTGCCTAACATCAGCTCTCTGTTATTAATATGAGAGATCTATCAGTTAGTAAAGTATCACACTATAAAGTTTATCATTTGAATTCATGAACTGTGAATCCTAAAGGTATAAAATTTAAGAAAAGAAGAAATTCTGTCTGCAGTACAAAGAACAAAAACAAAAACAAACGAACAAAAAAACTTTATACATTACTTCCTTAAGTAATGAATTCTCCTTCATTAAGATTTTTTGGTCTTTAAAGGCAGAATGAGAACATCTCAGTTTTAAAATGAGGGTTAAGCTTTGCTGGAAAGTATGTTTACACCTAGTAGTTAAATCTGTTTAAGAGCATAAAATATACCAAGGCAAATTAACTACTTTTACACTACTGTTCTTAGGAGAAAGATTACGTTGAATTTTACACAACATTTTCAAAAGTCACAGAGTCAGTCAACTCTTCACAAGAGCATACATGTATCTTAAGAGATTTTTCTAATTCAGTGCAATGCTCTGCCAACTTTCCTCCCTCCCACCCCTGTCTGATGGAGCCTGTGCTGTCTCTGGAACAGCAGTCTCCATACACTTTTAAAGTATTTTATTTTATTTTATTTTATTTTATTTTATTTTATTTTATTTTATTTTATTTTATTTTATTTTAATATTTTATTTTATTATTTTATTTTATTTTATTTTATTTATTTTATTTTATTTTATTTTATTTTATTTTATTTTATTTTATTATTTTATTTTATTATTTTATTTTATTTTATTTTATTTTATTTTATTTTCTGTTGGTTTATTTTATTTTATTTTCTGTTGGTTTATTTTCTGTTGGTTTATTTTCTGTTGGTTTATTTCATTTTATTATTTCATTTCATTTCATTTCATTATTTTATTTTATTGTCCCAGAAGAAATCAGAATATCTACAGCTTGTATCAAGCCTGAAACTTTTCTGCCTGCATTTCCTTTATATTAATGTTTTTCTCTTTGTGCGATACCAAACAATATAGACTTGCTTTAGAGGAAGAGCTCTGTCTAATTCCATGTTAAACAATAGTATAGAGTCGGGTAATGGTTTTATTTTTGTATTCAGGTAGGAATCATTCCTTTGGAAACAATAAAATGTACACACATGACAACTATACCATCTTACCCAGTGAAAACACCTTTTTTTTTAAATGTTGTCATGAATTAATGTTTGGGCTGACATAAATATGTCATGATCTCATTTTGTTAGTTAGATCAGATTCCTATGTGTGATAGCTGTTTTCAAATCATTTTTTTTTTTAATCATACTTTTATAATAGTAATGGAGCACTTTCTAGATATAACGTCTCATTTCCTGAAGGCAGGTTTTGTGTAATGTTACTGGAAGAATGGAAAAGGTGACATGGATTTACAGTTTAAATCCATGTGTCATCTGTCACAGTCCAAGAACAAATGCTTTCTAATTAAATAAACTTTACTGGTGCTTGGTCATGATCTTCACTGTGCTGACAGCTTTTCTTGGAAGTATAAGGAGAAAAAAGTTCATGAGGTTGATATTGTCCTTAGAAACTTAGTCACATATGGCCCATTCATTAATGTGCATCTTTCAATTAAACACTGCTGCATGGATCTGTAGATGTCAATGAAGATGTTCTGAATGACTGTGTTGGGTCTTCAGCACAAAATGTTTCTAGAGATAATGTGTGACAGTCAGGCAGACATAAGTATTGGTTATTAAACTGGGAGAGGAAAAAGAAAATGAAACAAAAACAAAACAGCCCCTCACCATAAAGCTTATTATACAAATTCTTTGGCCTCTAGATGACACTGTGTACCTAATACTGCAATAAGTCTCTATCCCAGACAATTCAGTCCATCTCCCACTTCCCTTCTCTGAAAGAAGTTGCTGTTGCACAAAATAATTATATATATATATATATACACACACACAAAAAAGGACAAAAGGGTAGGAATAAAAGGTAAAAGCTAAGAGTATATGATCATTGATATTGGAATGCATATTTACAGCTTTCTCAGCAAACTTGGGATTGCAGTAGTTCATGCTTTGGTTGATATTTCCTCACTATGTCTGGGATTGTGCTTGGAGAGAAGATTCTCTAGTATTTCTCTATTTGAATGCATGCTTACAGCTTGGCTTTAAAAAAATCGCTTTGAGCCAGAAGCTGGCATTCAGGAGCATAGTGTATGTATAAATATTCAAAACTCTTATTGAAAACAGATGGGTTTGGGGGGATTTTGCTTTTGGTTTTAATTCAGTTGTTTTTTCCTAATCTTCTGATTAGGAAATAGTTAAAAAAAAATCTCAAAGAGATTTTGTGTGTGTGTGTGTGTGTGTGATTTTTGTGTTTCTATTTCACAGTAATTCAGTAATTGTTATGTTTCCCTACTGAATTAAAGAGGTAGTCCTATGCAGTAATAGGAATGCTACTTTGTACTTTATTTGTTTTTATCTGACAGAGATGGATTGCAGAGGGCAGCATTTGGGACTTTCATTAAAATATGGTATAAATAGGATAAATGCCTACACCTGCACATTTCAATGATATCACACACAGTAAGGCAAGTACTCTTGTCCTTTGTGTTAATCCTCATTGGAACTTGCTGTAAAGACCAAAACACCAAAAAATGAAAGAGTGCTACCACCGAAGATGAAAAAAAAACATCATGGATTAGTATCTAGTATGGGTTTGACTCATGTAGGGTAAATTTACAGTATCTCTTTTGTGATAATTACTTTAAGTTCTCCAAAAAAATGAAATCTTAAGCACTCATTAAGTCTAAGTTATATCAGCTGCAGTTTTATCAGGGGAAGTAACAAGTTTCATATTCCTCATTCTTTTTAAACTAGATGGAATAATAGACATGTTTCTGGACATAAGATACTAGAAAAATCATACAATTGCAGCCTCTTAATCATGTATCCTGAAGTTGTGTGATAGCAAATTTTATAACTGATTTATACTTTTGTGTGTGAAGGAGAGAGAATATAATCTGGTAGCTACCAGTTTGTTGGCATTTGGAAATGTTAAGCTAAGCACCTTGTCAGATCTCATTTGGGCTTCTACAGGTTTGCATGAGAAGGCTTTATAGTACCTGGCTTGGATCTAGGCTCAAATGTAAGACTGTCTCAGCCTTCATAATGACCTCCGATTCAGAAATAATTTGGTGACTGATAAGTCAGATAACAACTCCGGTCTTAAAATTACTAAACCTCTGATTTTTATTTTCATTTTTTCTTTTTTAATCTTTAATGTTGAGTAAAGGAAGATAATTAAATGGGTTGTATACAGCTAGGATGAAGTACAAAAACCTGTTGGGAAAAAAAGATTAACAGATAAGGAAAGATCTGGAAGATCTTGAAAGTTTAAACACATGCAAATCATCAGATCTGGATGACAGATTTTATGACAGTAAGGGAAACAGATAATGAGTGTGCAAACTACTATGAAGCATATTCAACAAGTCACAGAGGAACAGAGTACTTAGGTAGATCTTAAGGAGTGAAATAGAGATCAAAAATGGAAATAATGGGATATTCAGATAAAGAAAGAGGCTGAGATGTATGACCAATATTTTTCTCTTAATTCCTTTAACAGATTAAGGAAAAAATATAAAAAAAAAATAAAAAGAAAAATCAGTGATCAACTCTAGAGCAAAGGTTGAATATGCTTTCACAAAACCTAAATTAACCTTAATAATCTAATAATGAGAGTAACAATTTTTTTATTAAGGGGGAAATAGGTTTTTTTTGTTTGTTTGTTTGTTTTTTCCCCTTGTAATACTTGGTAAAACTTTACTTTTTTTTTTTTTTTTAAGGCATTAATATTTATAAGGTATTTCTATTTCAAATGACCTCAACATAACTATGAAGAATGTTCTCATATTTGCATACTGTAAATAAAAGGCAGCAGTGAAAGAGAAGCTGTTGGAAAGAATGTCTAACCTCTACAAAAATCTCATACTAATATGTCTTATTTTATATCTTTTTAAATGATCAGAGGAAGATTGCAGATTTTGAATGCAATGCCTGAATGATACTGAATCAAGATGTATTTCAAATGTCACTGAGAATAAAACAATAAAAAGGATTTGGGGAGATTAGAAATATGGGCAGGGAAACAACAAAATGAGATTCCTCTCTTGAAAATGTAGACCAGGGGAATGTGGCTCAATCTCAGTGGAAGCAAGGAACCCCAGGAACTATGGTGCCAAAAGAGATTTGTGGCTGATGATAGGTAGTAAATAAATAAACAAATAAATAAAACAAACTTCACAATGAAATAGGTAAGCTTCCTTAGGAGTGATTGGCATATCTTGCAATATCATGGTCTAGGACAGTAATAACTCTGTCGCATTTCAAGTGAGGCTGGTAATTTGAATGCATTTAAATTGAGCCCCAAAAGAGAAGGGGATCAACCCTACCAGATTTTCTTATTGTGAATGATATATCCTGTTAGAAATGCAACTCATGAAGTGTTTTTTTTCCTCTTCACTTTTTGATTCTTTGACTGATGGAAAGTGGCAAACAGGAAAGCAACGTTATCACACATAAACCTTTTCCCCTCCTGTATCATCTTAAATTTGTCATTCTTCCTTCAGTTATATTTTTAGTTTGACTACAAAGTCATTGGCTATCAGCATGTCTACTGCTCTCTCTCTCAGACCTGTGTAGTTTATATTTATGTCTCCTCCTTAGGACATAATGTTTTATCTGATTTCACAGCTCATATTCCTGGAGTTTGAATCTCAAAGCCAGTTCTTCAGTGTCCTCTGAGCTTGTACTGAGAAAAATTCTGCACCTGCAAAAGACAACGCCAGTGTGTCCGTTATCATGATTCTGTCCATGGACATGGTGTTTTCCACAGGTATGCTGCTGCACAATGTGGAGAGACTGCAACTACAAGGATGCAGCATTACACATACGGGTGACAGAGAAAAGTATTTGTAGGTGGGAAAAGAGTCTTTTTTTCCTTTTCAGTAAAATGTTAATATGTTTTAGAGCACATTTCTTGCCTTTTTTTTTTTTTTTTTTCAGCCTACTATTTTTTCAGGATTATTCACAAGTTTATAAAAGGATGTATTTTTATGTTGAGCTTGTCCAACTTCTTTTATTGGCTGTCAGCAGAAAAATGTTACCATTATGAGGAAAAGCTATGGCTTTTTCAAGTTCCTATTCTCACAAATTGTAAGTTGTGTCCTACATAAAGGCATACAGAGGCAGTGTCATTTTATACAAAGATTGGGGGAAATTGATAGCTTTTTCTTATATTGTATAATGTGAAGCCAAATTTGTTGTAAAACTGTCCTGATAACCAGCAGTTAAAATTGAAAAATATTAAGAATAAGCATAAGTTTAAAAGTTGTGTACCTTATTTCTCAAGGAAAATTCTTGACCTTGGCCATGCGTACACACAAACACACACACACACGAGTAAAAAAGTATAACGCTACAAGGTAGTTCTTGACTTTCATCTTTTGTATGACATGGATTTCCTCAAAGCATGTGTAAGTCATAAAATGAAATAGCTTTCTGACTATATTTAGTATAAAAAGAATGTGGAGAGTGATTCAGACCTCTGATACTGAGGTTTTGGCTAGTTTTAGTGGGGGAGGTTTGCTTTAAACTTTGCAAATGGGTACTAACACTGACAAAATGTTAGTTTTAAGGTGTTTGTTTTTTAATTATTTTTTTGGAACATGAGAAATTAACGTTGTCTTTAAGAAAAAAAAAAAGTGCTATAACTGTTCTTAAAATAAATATATAATTAAATAAATATTGTTAAACAAATGAGTGCTATCTCCAGAGCTTGACATAAACAGTTTCTGGTTTCAGGTAAGATAGATGAATACTATTATAATTCAACCAAGAATATTTTACACAAACTATGTTATAGTTACCTACATTATTAATATGCCATGTCTCCCTCTTATTATTTTGAATTATTTCTTATTATTTGAAAATATTATTTTGAAATTGTTTTTGAATTTCTGTTTAATTTTGTGATATTATCAGTAATCACAAATCTAAACATCATTTAAAGCACATTGTTTCATGAGAACTCTTTTCACAGATGATAATGCTTTTTCTTTCACTTTTCTTATTCCAAAACAAGAAAAAAAATAAATCTATGTTAATTATTTCCTAACAAAATACTGAATTTGTAATGAGGTGATTCTGCTTTTATGAGAAAAATGTGACATATAGCTGTAATATCATACCTCTTTACAAAATGGGTTATTCACATATACTGAATTCATTAATATGTTTGTCTTCTTTTGCAATTTTTTTATTTTTTATTTTTTGGTCAAATCTTACCTATTTTTTCTGAATATCTGGTTAGGCAACTTTAGCATATCTTCAATATGTATCTTTCTTGTTCTTTATTCTCCATTCTTTTTAATGAGAACAATCACTACAGAATATAATTCTTATAGAATTATATTCTATATAGAATATAATTTTTAAACAGAATGAATTTCAGCAAATGATCCACGTGTTAGTCTTTGCCAATCTTTGTATTCCTTGTGGAGATGTATATGTGCTAATAGATATGGCAGATAGCTGTAGTAAGTTGTCATCTCTGTACGGGTGAACTATTCATCTACTCAGATGAATCGTACATTTTGCAAGGAAATATGAAGTAAGAATGTTGTCAGTTGAGATTCACAGGTTTTAGTCCCTGTTTGCTGGGAATTGTTTTTTAATAATAAAATCTTTCTCTATCTCCATCTCTTATTCATTGCTCAGTGGTGAGAACAGTGTCCACGCCAAATTCACATCAACTGCACATTACAGTTTCCTCATATGTTGTTATAGAATTATTATTACTATTGTTATTAGTAGCATATTATTGTACAGTATTTACATTATCTTGTCTATTATGACAATCTGTCTGTCTCCTCACAGTCTTCACTCATGTCTTTGTCTCTCAGAATCCTAATTCTATTATCTTCCCATTGTCAGGGTACAAAACACCTCTTTTCTTACCTCTGATCTTAGTGCTATATTCACCACTCACTGCAAGAGATAAAGTATGTGGGGAAATTGACTGTTAGGAAACACCATGCCTAATGCATATAGTAGCTACCCCTCCAAGGGAGCCTGTGATGGATAATATTTATTTTTCTACAAACGTTCACTACTATGTTACGTAACTTTAAGAGAAGAGAAACCACATTGCACTGAAATGCCTGGAGGGAAGGAGATTGCACAGTGTCGCCTGCCTCTTAGGGAGCTCTGTGCTCCCCATCTGATGTCTGGCCCCCTGCTCCTACCTCTGTGCAGTGATTCCCCTGGTCTCTTTTTCTCATTGCTTTTCTTGTTACACCTTCTGGTTTTGGAAGCTTTTTACCCTGCAACATTCTTGGCTGCTCCATAGAAAATGAGCCACTTTTCTTGCTTTTTAGGAAATCACAGATTTTACTGAAAGAAAGCTTAGAAACAAGTGCCCAGGTGCAAAGACATAATGGCCTCAAAGAGAACTAATTCTAAACCTACTTCACTTGTACAAGCTCTCTCTGACCCTGTTGCTTTGAATTTTCTCTGTTTAAAACCTAACCTGTCAGTCTTACAGTCTTCATTCTAGTAAAACCTGAATTTTACTAGAATTTGGTCATTGAGGCAATCAATATAAAAAGTAGATCTAGGTAGGCTTACTTTATAACTGTGACTGACTTAGGACCTCATTACACTGTGCATGTGGAAATATTTTCAGTGTTTGGTAGCTTGGACAGGCTTTTTGTAGGATCATGTATCTCTTTGGGAGAACGTGCATCCATGTTAAAATTAAACCTCCTTTCAAAACTGTGAAGTGCCCACACTTAGCAAACTAATCTGAGAGCTGTACAAGTTAAATGTGTTTGCATTTGGACCATCTTCTGCAATGTGTTATAGTGTGCCCCAGTGAAACTGGAGACTGAGGGACTGTTTTGACAATGATGTCTCTTCTTTTCTTCTCCCTTCTATATAGTTCTTCTCTGTGGAATGGAAATCAAGGCATTGAGATAGGAATAAAAAACAGCACTTTGCTGGATTTCATACCATAAAGCATAACAAATGTTGTAGATCAGATAATTCTTAATGTAATATATACACACACATTAATTTTAGAGGAATAAGTACTGACTGGGTCATAAGAAAATAATGTAAATTGATACTAATGTTTTCACATCGCTTCTTCAAATCCAGATGTACTGAGACATGATTGTGAGACTACAGGTCAAGTTCTGGACAATCAAAGTCAGTTCAAGAAATTTCCACTACCAGGGATAAAATTTCAATCAGTATTTTTAAGTTATCTAGAACAAATTACTTGGCAATTTAACACAGCAATATGTATATATTAATAATTTAAATAATCATCCCTAAGCAGAAAGATTTCTTGCTAATGGAAGATTTTCTAATATGGTGCAGCTTTGAAAGTTGCATAGACATGGCCTTAATAGGCTGTTACTACTTTATATGGAGAACCAATTCACTTTAAATAAAACCATTGCATATTATAGTGCAAATTCACCTATTATAAATCACCTAAATTTATATTAGGTAATTGAGATACAGATATGTATCTGCATATGTCAGCTGAGAATCTAGGACTAGGTTTATCTTTCCTCTCTCTTCCTACTTCCACTCCAGTTTTATAGAAATTTTTTACGGAAATGAAAATGTTGAATGTTACACTGCAGCCAAAGAGTAATAAGGTAAATGATGAAGAAATGTGTGATCTCTGTAGCAGAACGAATAGAAGATGCAAACTTTTTCTGTGTGTGATTAATCTAGTACAGAAACAAAAACTTTGCATACATAAAATCATAGATTTAGTTGTGATCTCTGACTTCCAACACAGTCTAAATTTTGCTTTTGTGTTATTCCCTTTTATATCCTGCAAGTTCAGCTAATAAAGTCTATAACATTTCAATTGGAAAGCCTCCCAAAAAATACATAGCTACAATGTATAGATTCATTATAATTGCTTTGAGTTTCATGGCTTTTACTTGCAGAAGGAATGTAAAAGAAATGGTCTTGATGTGCTAGTTATTGATGCCCTCTCTTCTGGGACTTCTGGTTACTTAGATTTATTGAAGATACTGAAAAGATGCAGGCACCATATCAGCTACCAAGCTTATTAGACTTCAGCTTGCCACTGCATAGCAGCTGTTGTTCTCATCCCAGGGGAAATTAAAGCAATCTCCTGGGCCATACACCAGAGGACAGGCTCTGGGGATCTAAGCACTATTCTCACCCATTTGTCTGGTGTGACATCTTCGTGAAAAGTTGACCTGAGTATCTCCTGAATGTGTGTATGGGGTGGTTTTGATTATTATTATTATTATTATTTTCTCCAATATTACTGAGTGGAATGAAAACCTCTGCAGGGCAGGAAAAATATTTTTCCCTATATTTATATAGCCCTTAGCACACAGAGGGCTTACACAACAGTGGTATTGATAGATGCACATACTTGCTATTACTCTAACAAGCAAAGCAAGTTGTGTGAACTCCAAAACTAATGAAGTCTGATTACTGCTCATTCCGGGCATCATATGGCTGAGCTTTCTGATATTCTTTGAAGGGCAAGCTCTGACAGAGATGTTATTGCTCTTGAAGCATTCATGTCACCTTTTTCCATGGTGTCCCAGAAGGTTGGTCTTTTCTTTCAATGGTGGAACTGTTACGGGTTTTCTTGCCTTGTTTTGTAAAACTTGAGGGAACTTCATATCTTTGTGACTTCACTTCTTTGTGACTATGTGACTTTGTGACTTCTTTGTGACTATGATAGGAATTAAATTTGCTAACAAGATCCAAAGTGGTAAGACAGACAGCAACATTCAAGTGTGTGCATACACATATGTGCAGAGAGGGTTTGAGAAGTGACAGTTTATGAAGTAAACTAGATTTATAAATAAGCAAACACTGGTATACCCCTTGTTCAAAATTCAGAACCTGAGGCAACATAGTTTTGAATTTGTTGTATCTCAGAAATGTTGATTTTACATTCACCATCATTCTTGTAAGGAACTACCAAAGAATTTCTGGGTAAAATATCTGTGGTAAATCAGAATTACTGTTTCATGTTTTCTATATACTGAAACTCTATTGTCTCCTACCATTTCTGCAACAGGGTTTTTGTTTAGAAACTGCAGTTATTTCAAATTCTAGGATGTTGACTCAGCTGTTGTTCATTTTCTTTTAGGAGAGAAACTGTCACTTTGAAGTTCTATGACTTTTCCACATCAAAAAGGCTTAAAAGCAAAATGTTTAGACTAGTTCATGATTGCTATCTTACAGTACTTTTTAGATGTAAAATCAGACCACAGACTTCACTAGCAGACCATTGTAACTGTGCCTTTCAGGGCATGGAGAAATCTGCTGTTCATCTGATCAGTCTGAGTCTACATAACAGGTAGCTCCCACCTTTTAATGAAATCTTTCTTCATCAATGGCGTCTGCTGAAGATGTGGTTAGAGACACTGTATAAAGAAAGGAGGGATGAACAAATGGATAAAAAGAGGGGGAAAAAAAGGCAAAACAAACAAACAAACAAACAAACAAACAAAACCCTCTTCCTAGCCTCTCTCTGGTCTTTCTTCATCTGAAGACCAAGAGAAAAACATTATGAAAATACAACTCCTAAGAGTACAAACAATACTTTTATTTATTTTGTGACATTTAGATAAAAGGGTGTAATTCTTCAATTTATTTATTTATTTATTTATTTTCAGAAAAATGTCTCAATAAGGTTATAAGGTCACAGAAGGAAGGGTTAAAAAGGTGAATTCTCAGTGAATTTTAAATGTAAGTAATTGAAAATCCTTTATAGGATGCTGTGATCTTTGTATTAGGATGATAGGCATATCAAAGGGAAGCTAGGCAGGAGCACGATGTTGGAAGAATCCAGTCAATAAAATGTCTGGAGACCACATGTAGGAGACACAAATATTATGTTTCTGGAAAAGGTGCCATCCTACCAGTAGGACCTTGTTCTGACAAAGCTCCGATAGATATGTCTGTTGCCACCAATGACTCTAGATGCAATAAAGATAATAAATAAAACCCAAGTCACATTCTGGCTTCCCATCCCAAGAAACTCAAAACCAATCAACCAACCAAACAATCAAGCTAAATAAAGGTCTGAGGAGAGAGAAAAATAAATCCCAGATAGCAATGTACTTACAAGAATATTTAGAAAGAATATTAGTTTTTCCTCAGATAAAATGGATAAAGATGAGATAATTGTACAAGGTCAAGATTCACTGCACTTTATGGTATTACCGTGTGTTTTGCAATGTGTAGAAAGAATGACAACCTGCTGAAATTTGAAAGGTACCCCCTTTCCTTTACTCTGTAAACAGCTTGTATTCATTCACACATGAATGCACACAGAAGGGCAAGAATTGGGAGACAATCTATGAAAAGGGGAGACAAAACAAACAAAAAAACAAAACAAAAAAAAACCACAATTTACTCCAGATGTTATTTACCACACAAAAACTGTTTTATATTGTATGAAAAGTTTTCTATCACTCACAAAAACTATTTCATTTTTTTTCAAAAGAGATCATTTTAGTTTTCACATATATAATTTATCTTTCTTTACTTTGCAAATATAAGATTAGTCACTTCCCTTGACCTTTCCTGTGTTGAAAAATAAAATATGTTATAGTCCCTGAGATTTCAGGTTAGATTGTGAAGACAGCACAATAGGCAGCCTGAAGTTTAGTGACGACAAATCAAGTTTGTCATACTGTCTTGAGAAGTTCACTGGTAAGCCAAAGTGTAGATTTAAAATAGGAAGATGATTTTATGAAACGTGCAAGTGATTGAAAGCTGTACATAAAAATACAGTGTATCACTGCTTTTACGTAAACTTGCAGATGTTTCTCTGTACATAAAATGTGAAACATTGAGGTAATTTGAATATATATTTCTGTTTATCTAAGTCTGGGAGAAAATGGTTGAGAATTACTTGAATAACTCATTTGAGAGAGGGTGTTATAATTACAGTAATGAGAAAATGAGAAGTGCTTTTTTTTTTTTTTTTTTTTTGGCTTCATTGGCAGTACAGAAACTTCAGATGAAGAGAAACATTTTTTGAATGATCCAAAAATGTTTTTGCTATCTTTTGCATGTTGAAGATGTACATAAATTTATTCTTAAAACATTCTGAAACAATGGACTGAATATTCATTTTGAGAAATGTTATAATGAAACTTTCTCCTTCTTTCCCCCTCCCCCAAAAAACTTGAAGAATAGGAAATTGGATGTCAGAAGTAGTGACTATATTTGTCACAGATCAAGCCAGACAAGTTTCTGTCAAACCTTACCTTATCTTTTGGTGCAGAAAAAATAAATAAATATTGAATTCTTTTTTTTTTTATTCCCCAATTTATTGCTAGTGTTCTGGCGGACATTGAAAGAGGAGTCCATTGGATTAAAAGCACGATTAAATGATGAATTGAAGGCATACAAAGAAGCTCTTAGGAACATAAAGGAAAATCTGAGTTGCACTGCAATGGTGTGTATGCACAGTAGTCTTAGTCCAGGAAAAGCAAATGAGACAAATTCTCTGCCAGTGCTCTCTGTGCTCTAATGGACAAATTAAGAAGGGATCAGAGACTTGCTTTGTGTATAGGTCACGAGAAGAGACATGATTCGGAAGCATTTTTCAGAGTACTAATTAAGAAATATCAATTGTTAAAATCTATGAAGTATAAGTAAGTTGAAATCAAAATGCGTGGGACTAGCTCTGTGTCTGAACAAGATGTGTTGAAGCCTATCTCTTCAGTAATCCTCCTGTGTACAAGACTACCTCCAGCTTTGTGAAATAACATAGTGTTAGACAGTAATTGGTCTTGGGGAAAATAAGACTGAAAGAGAAGCAAACAGTGAGGTGAATTTACTAGGGAGTAGTGGGTGAAGAGAAGGTAACATTGGGAATGTTACTAGGTTTGATTACAGTACAACTGTTCTGGTTAAGGTAGTGGGGCCGCAGAAAGGTTTACTGTGGTTGTGAGCAGGATTAGGGTCACAGGAGTCCTGAGACTGTGGAAAATAAAAGAAATTATGGTCTGGTGAGAATTAACACCGAAAACAGTATTTATTGTAATGTGATGAGTGTATCTTCTACAGCCAAGTTTGTTTGGACACATGAAAGAGCTAAACACTAATTTGTCTTGTGCTATCATGTCTGTCATGGAAAGAATGGAGGCTTTTGCAATGCTAATTTAAGAAAATAAACTCTTGGTCTTGAAAAATTAATGAATCGAGGAAAATTAAATTTCCAGGAATAGGTTCTGTTTTGCGCACAGTACGCAACATGAACATGATCATGGTGTGCTTTAGGGGACCTTATCACAGAAATGTACTTGACATCTTGGCATGTCAGAACACCACAGAGAAACTTATGTCATTAATAGCTCAGATTAGAATGACTTGCTGTTGAAGACAATGGTAGAGGAGGAATAGAGACTATAACCTAGCTGCATAGTGAAATGAAACAAGTCAACTGTCTTTTAAAAGCAGAAGTTAAATGGTAGGTGATGAATATTGCTGTAGGTACTAGACAATGTTGATAATGTATTTTTATAGTCTTGTGCTTAGATGGAGTTGTTCTAATATTAACGTGAGATGTGTTGACGTTTGAACTAGATTTCTGTGATCTATTTCATTTTTATGTCATACAGATCTGTTTTTAACTAACAGAATATACAGTAGTGTTTGTTTGACCTATTTGGCAGTGTAGAAGATTAAAATTGAAAAAGGAATGTTCAGTAGAGTGAGTAGAGCTGGGCTTCTATTCTAGATGATATGCCAGTACTAATCAGGCTAATCTAAGATTTTCAAGACTTGGTTTAGTTTCCTAACACACCAGTTCCACGTATAAACAAACACGCTCCCTATATAAACAAATTGCTATGGGTGATGTACCATACAGAAATAAATAGTGGAACCAGGATACTTAGAACAGCTAATGAACCCTGCCAGAGTGCAGTACTAATGAAGTTTATCTGACCTATTGTAATAAGCTAGCTGCTGTGCCTTATTTGTAAATTCCCTCTCCATCCAGCCCACCCTTTCCAACTAGCTAGTCCATGGAGAGTAAAGCACCAGTGGTGATTTCTCTTCCTGTCTGTTCTAAGTTGGTGGCTTTACCTTTCTCAAACTATCTGGCTTCTCCCCTCTCCTCAAAACCCTTTTTCATGTTGGCCTCTGTATGACTCATTAATCCTGTGCTTCGCAACCCTACTCTTTACTCATCTCAGTACTCTACCTCTCAGTTATGTATGCTGTTGTGTTGGGAAACAAACAAACAAACAAAAACAACACCACCAACAACAAGAAAAAACATATTTTGTATCATATTTTCTGCTTAGTCCTGCATTGTTTCCTAAAGTGAATATCTACTCCAGTGAGGGTCATTTATCTAGCCCTTTTGCTGTGGCGATCAGTGGGGCAGGCACAAGATAGGCATATTTAGGAGGGAGTTCGGTTGATAGGAGTTGAGATCTTCAGATATATCCAGACAGATCTTGATGTATCTTGTGAGTGATCTTGATTCTCAGACTCCCATTGCCAAGACCCTTCTTGGTATGCTCAGAAAAAAAGCAGTACTGTAGACACCATATGCCAGTGGATTTTGTATGCTTGTAGAAGAATTTTCTCAATTTCACTATTAAATACTGAAATTCCTCCAAACTCCTGCTTTGAGGTTGGACATCTTTGATCCATCCTTGTCTGTCTGTGAAAATAAGTGTTATATCACAAGGGTGTTCCACAGCTAAGTAAACAAATTATTTTGTTGTGTTACACAGTTCTTTGCATTATCTTGGGAAGGTAAAGATTTTTGAAAAGTATGTGTTTTTTTGTTGTTGTTTGTTTGTTAGTTTGTTTTTTCTGAATTTGTAACTTCTCTGTTGCTCAAATCTAGTCTATTTTGTAATATGTACCCTCTATTTCACATTTTAAAAGAAAGAAAAATCAGTATATTGTTGTTTACTAACAGGTGCTATACAGGTGGCTGCTGCACCTACAGTTAATGCTTTTCTACATATGGAAGTTAGACTCTCTGAAACATTAAAGGAGTACCGTTTGACCTCAAAATGTCTTTGAATTAGCTTAGTCTTTTTTCAAGGACATCTTCTCATGAGACCTTAGGTCTAGAAAATGTTTCTTATTTACCGTAAGAAAAAATCTCTCCACCTGTTATGTTTTCCTCTCACTCCTAGAGCAAATTAAAGATATTATGAAGTTTTCTGGCAAGATATCTTTCCTGTTTCATGTTTGAGCAAATTTTCTCTTCCTTTTCATATTCCTGTTTACCTCCATGGATCTCACATTCAGCTATCTTATCGTTTGTATAGACATTACACTTACCTTTTAAGAAACGTCCCAGGGTAGCATTCATTTTCTTCCTTGTCATCTTCTTTTCCCTGCACATGTAGAAATGGGATCTAGCCAATATTTTGAAGCCACAGAGGGGCTGCCAGGAGCTAAGTATGGAATTTAACTCCCCTAAGTTCATTATTTTTCAGCTATGGAATTTTGCTCAGGACCATCTATCTACTCGAGATTATTTTTTTTTCCCTACACAGTGTCACTGGAACAGTCACTAGAATTGCACTGTTGTGAAGCTTCCTAAAGGGAAAACAAAACCTAGAAAAGGGTAGCCTTTTACCTTTTATATTTTATACTTAATTTTCTCTTGAAGCTTTTTGCTATTTTTTGCTTGTTTATATTTTATATAAAATGTAGTTTTTTAATTTCATATTTACTTCTGGAAATTTTTTTTTTTTTTTTTTTAGGACAGGTATCCTGGTATAGCTACACAGCATAGTCATCTCATGCTACATTATAAATCCTTGAGCTGACACTGAGCAATTAAGTAAACTTTCTAGAGCATCACAACACTCGGATGAGATGCTTGCTCAGTCATAGATTTCTATACACTGTACAGTCACATTAATTTGAGGGCTGCACTTTTGAGGTGCAGAGCTAATTACATGCAGTGTAGACTTGCTGCGATTCAGGCACGTAATTCTTCACATTTAGCTCCACAGGAGTTAGCTGGAAGCTTTTCAAGTAACACTCCTCTGTGCACTACATACAAACTGAGGAGTTTTTTGGTTAATTCAGAAGATTTTTTTTTCATATTAAAAAAGCTAATAAATGTAGTTTGTGTTTAGTTGTTTCATAGTTATATTGCACCAAAGACCTGTCTAATTTATTCTGCACTTTCAATACTGGATCTCTTTCATTAGAGGTATCAACACAGAATAAGCACAGTAGACCTGAGGGCCTCTGAGATTTAGAATAGGAGAAATGATTCCTGTTGATGTTATGAATCTGGATAACACTTGTTAAAGATTTGCTACTCTTTGAGATGCCAGTTTATCACACTTCTTCAATCATTCTTAAGCAAGTACTCCTGTTTGCTTGGTAGTGATAAGAAACAATTCTTTCGAATCTGCAAGTTTACCTCAAGTTATACTTAGGTCTTATTTTAGTCTTTTTAAAATAGAATCACACAAAATTTGCTATATTGTGTAACTGTTTGCATGAATTTTATTTCAATTGAAAGAATTAATAACCAGAATATGTTATAAATTTGAGAGTACCATGTGGCATGACTGAATCTTTCCAAAGCAAATTGTCTTACTTCATATTTCTCATATGAAATATCTTAAAACATATTAACACTGATTTTTAGGCTTGGTCCAAAGTCTCAGCTTGGAGAACTTTCTGTTGCTATGTTAGTGCACATAGGTGAGAATCAGAAACTTACTATATGTAGGAAGTCCAGTCTTCAGGTAGCATATATGTAGTTATGCATAGTGCAGATGTTGTAGTAGTTAGCATTAAAGTATATTGTGGTATATATCAGGCTATTGCAGTTACTTAAGAATTGATTGATTATTCCTTAGCTAGTTAGCAGTGACCACCTATCCTGTCTTTATAAGCACTTTTAGACTGTTTTACTGTTAAGTTGATGGCATAAACCTTAATCATGAGTTTAAAACTTCTTCAAATAGTGAGTCTGTGTAACCCTTTTAACCTAAACTAAATTTAAATAACTCGGAGTGTGCATGCAGTCAATTATGGTATCTCAGCTGGGTGGTAGTAATTCACAGCCAAGAAAAGGATAACTTCTTAATTAATTGCTTAGACATAACTGACCTGTGAACATAATCCATTTCAGTGAAGCTGACAGAATGCATATATTCTCATTCAGCATATATTTGTTTTATAGTGCTAATACAATATATGTGGAGACTTTTTTTTTTTTGTTGTTATTGATTTACATGCTACATATCCATGATTAAATATAACTAAAAAATTGTCAGAAATTATTTGAGGTATATTACTTCAATAATGTAAGGGTAGTACTTCAAAGACTGTTTAAGCTGCAGGCCAAATGCAGACTCCTTACTTTTCTTGGACTGAAACGAATAAAAGTAAAAATTGTGCACAGTCATCATACAATAATTTCTCAGAGGGTAACTATGAGAAAAATGGTATGGTGTATAGTACTGTAGTTTGTAGTATATATAAGAAGGATTAGGAGAAAAGTGGAGAAAGACAGAATAACCTGGGGGTGAAAATTGTGGGAAAGGTTTTTTATACTAATGTGATTTTTCCAGTGGTTATTCAAAGTTGTCAAGATCTTTTTTTTTTTTTTTTTACTTATTTTACTGATATCATGAATAGTTTTAGTCCAATGCTAATTCTGAACATTCCTTTGTTTGAACAAATAATTAAATAATTAAATAAATAAACAATAAAAAGCAATTTAGCTATGTTGTAGGTTTTTAGATGATGATTTGGAGAGATGTCTGTAGCAGCAGCATAAAATTAATTACTCAAAGTAAATGATACTAGCAAAAGCAGATTTTCTTTTATTGCCCAATTAATCTTAAATTTGTTATTTCTCTCTTTCTTTTTTTTCCCCCGCACTTCAAGAGGATTGAAGGGAGGTGGGGTGTTAGCTGTTTGAAAGTAGTCTAAACTAAGAGAGGAAAACATAACTTTTGCTTATGTACTAATAACCTGATAAGATTAATAAATGATCATATCCATGAAAATTACTGCAAGAGAGAATTGCTTTCTTCCTCATCTCAGATGATGGGACTTCGGCTTGCATGTTCCAGAGTATTAGAAATGTTGTTTTGCTGAGTAAGGTAACTTTTGGATGAAAAGCTAAAAGGAATATTTGGAAGTTATACAATGGCTTACATGGAGCTGTCAGCTTCTCTATTTATCCATATCTTTCTCTCTCTATATAAGGAAAGATATAAGGATATGGATATTTTCTTAAGGATATGGATAAGGACTTCTTATCCTCTATGTCCAGGTGGAGGCTGGTGGTGAGTGGTGTCCCTCAGGGATTTGTCCCTGCATAGGTATTGTTTAATACCTTTATCAATCACATAGTGGGTTCGAGTGAACCCTCAGCAAGGTCGCAGATGATACTAAACTGAGTGGTGCAGGGGTGCAGCAAAAGGAAGGGATGCCATTCAAAGGGACCTGGACAAGCTTGAAAAGTGAGACCACGTGAACCTAATCAGATTCAACAAGTCCAGGTACAAGGTGCTACACATGGGTTGGGGCAATCCCACACAGGAATACAGACCGGGAGGAGAACTCACTGAGAGGAAGCCCTGCAGAGAAGGACTTGGGGGTTCTGGTGGACGAAAAGTTTGACATGAGCCACCAGTGTGCATTTGCAGCAGAGAAGGCCAACTGCATCCTGGGTTGCATCAAAAGAAGATTGGCCAGCAAGTCGAGGGAGGTGATTGTCCCCCTCTCCTCTGTCCTTGGGAGTTCCCACTTGGAGTACTACACCCAGATCTGGGGCCCCCAACACAGGAAAGATGTTGATCTGTTAGAACGGGTACAGAGAAGTTCCACAAAGTTGATCAGAGTGCTGGAGCACCTCTTCTATGAAGAAAGGCTGAGGGAGCTGGGGCTGTTCAGCCTAAAGAAGAGAAGGCTCTGGGGTGACCTTATTGCAACTTTTCAGTACTTAAAGGGGACTTACAAAAAAGATGGAGAGCAACTTTTTGTTCAGTCGGATTATGACAGGTTGAGAGGAATGGCTTTAAACTAAAAGCAGGGAGATTTAGGGAGATTTAGATTAGAGGTTAGGAGGAATTTCTTCACTCAGAGGGTGGTGAGGCACTGGAAGAGGTTGCCCAGAGAAGTTGTGGGTACCCCATCCCTGGTGGTGTTTAGGACCAGGCTGGACAAGGCCCTGGGTAATCTGATCTAGTGGGTAGCCATGGTAGGGGAGTTAGAACTAGATGATCTTTAAGGTCCCTTCCAACCCAAGCCATTCTAAGATTCTATGATAGTCACTGAGCAATACAGAATGAATCTATATATCATGGGGTTGCCAGTATGGGAAATGTCTTCTGATGCCAGGCAATTACCACAATGTAGAGAAGCAATGATTTAAAATAATGGATTTTTTTTTTTTTGGTTAGGTAGATTGAATTTCTACTATTTTTTTTTTCATTGCTTAGTTACTGCAGACATAAGATTCCGTTTTTATCAAGAAGTCTCTCTCATATATCCGTGTGCACCCACATGCTCACACGCACACAGATCTAAGAATAAAGTTATTAGCACTACCATCAAGCTACAACACTTTAAATTGCAACCTGCTATCCTTTTCATGTCAAAGACAGCACTTAAGATAAAAGAGCTATCTATTGATTTTCCTCTTTCAACTTCTGAAATGAACTGCCAGTCTCTTGGATAGGTGTCCTGTTTGCAGGACTGTTTTGTGAAGTGAGCAGCAGTGCACCAAAACTCAGTATGCAGTGTAGTAGTCCCACTTTCAGTGATGGTGAAATCTCTAATACAGGAGGCTTAACACCTGACCTGAGAATATTCAGATAAAATCATGTTAGTATCCTGGAAGTTTTTCATAAAACCTCCTCTCCAAAAGCAAAGAGGAAAACAAATAAACAAACAAACAACAACAACAACAAAAACTCTTTCCATCTCCATTGCCCCTCCAAGAAAAGCACAAGACTGAGAAGAATTAAATCAGCTAATATGTATCAATGAAATCAGTTTCCTCAGGTGTAATATATTTAAAGTAAATTAAACTTTTCTGCAGTTTTGGGTTTGATAAAATCTTAGAATAGAAATAATTTTTGAGATTCATAACTGAGTTCCACATTTATGGATGGCTTAATATTTAGTCTCGGAAAAATACGGAAACAAAAATCTGTGGTTTAGTTTGTCATAAAAGAAGCAGTTGAAATTCTACTGTTATACTGGTAACGGAATATAAGTAAGTTATGGAGTTACTACAGATTTTTGACTTTATAATTAAATGGCAAATTTGGTTGTTATATAATTGGGAAAGCTGTGAGACTACATAGACCAAATGAAGTATAGATGACAGACCTTAGTGAAACCACTCTACTTTGCATTTTGTAATCCAGCACAGTTCTGGTACAGTCACAGTGTTCTTGCTCTGCTCTTTACAGCTGCAAAATCTAAAACCAATCCCCAGTTCAGAAATCAATTAAAATTTTTCCCCTTTACACCTCCTCAAACTGCAGTCACCGAAAATGTGAAGTATAAGAGTTCTGACTGCTCTTTTATCTTATAAAAAGTCTGCAAGTAGTGTGGTAATTTATTATATAAAATATACATGGTTCTGATGCAAATTGTTTTATGCAGTCATTATTGCAATATATGTAAATTGTTTAGAAAATCTGTGATCTAAATAGGTTATTTAAATGATAAATAACCTGTTTTTACCACTTCATCCCCAACTTACTCAATGTGTCAGCTTCCTGTGAATTGGATATCCCGTTAGGATTAAATCTCCTTTTCCTCAGACTGAAGAGTCTCATCACAGAGACTCAGCTCAATTCTATTAATTGTAATTGACTTTTTTTTTTTAGTTGTAATTGACTTTTTTTTTTTTCCCCTTCTTTTTCCTAGGTTGCATATGTATATGTATGGGATCCCTAGATCTCATCTTTTCATAGACTGTGAGAGAAGGTCTTGACTGAATTGGACAGGACATGTCATCATTCTCATTAACACTCAGGGGAAAAGACTCTCAGGGGTCTGAGTCAATGAAAGAAACATCTTAGAGTCAGACAATTGGAACTGATGTGATTTATGTATGTGGATGAAAATGTTCACCTTTGGAAATTTTTCAGTAAGGTATTTGAGAATGTATAATTTAGCTAAGTATCTAGCCGCTATATCTGGAATCAATTAGTATGTTGATGTAAATGTAAATGATGTAAATGATGTAAAACTATGTTGATGTAAAATACACTACATATTAATAAACTGACAAGGGAAAGAAAGAATTACACAAAGTAGGTGGAAAGAAGCTAAATAATATATTAGAAATAACTGAGCGCTATCTGAGGAGCAGGGAAATTCAAATGCATGCTTTTAAGAGAATGTTTGAATAACTAATAGGAATAAATGGTTACTGTTTGTTAGGGTAAGTTCAGCGAATATGTATGCAGAATTATAGGGACACTTTTAGATGTCTGGGGGAGGTCCAGTCATAGGCATTTGAGGCTGATAATCACATTTTGTTGAAGACGAGTACAGTGTGGTGCAAAGTGGGAATGGCTAGCAAAAAGCCAAGGTATTAGTAAAAGAATTAAAAAACGGCTGTAGGAGTTGCCAGGAGAAAAGTATGTGTATTTGGCCAAGTACCATGGCTAGGTACAGAACTGGGAAAAACAAGTTCAATTTTTAGGATACAAGCACACAATAGGAACTAGTGGAAGGACCCAATCGGTTTACTGTGAAGAGAAATCTGGGCCGATATTAAGCATCTCTCAGCTTCTATCCCAGTTACATTCATGTACAACTGCTCCACCTAGATGCTTTTTGTCCTTCAAAAGCAGAAGGGGAATAGTGAGATCTGAACTCTCTAGCATTTTGAGAATGTCATCAGTGAAAATGTAGGCCACCAATATATCAGTCATTTTGTGCTAGACATCATAAAGGTAGATCAGCATTTATGTGTGAATGTCACAGACTCACAGAATGACTGAGGTTGGAAGTGACCCCTAGAGATCATTTAGTCCAACCTCCTTGCTCAAGCAGGGTTATCTAGAGCACATTACCCAGGATTGTGTCCGGAGAGCTTTTTAAGATCTCTGGGGTAGGAGGCTCCACAACCTCCCTGGGCAATCTGTGCCAGTGCTCAGTCACCCTCACAGTAAAGAAGTTTTTCTTCACTTTCAGGCAGAACTTCCTGTGTTGCAGTTTGTACTCATTGCCACTTGTCCTATTGCTGGGCACCACTCAGAAGAGTCTGGCTCCATCCTCTTGACACTCTTCATATACTTCTTGATCAGACCTGTTACATTGATCAGATCCCCCCTAAGCCTTTTCTTCTCCAGCTCCCTAGCTCCCTCAGCCTTTCTTCATATGAAAGATGTTTCAGTCTCTTAATTATTTTAGTAGCCCTTTTCTGGACTCTCCAGGAGCTCCATGTCTCTCTTGTACTGGGGAGCCCAGAACACCTAGGTGTACTCACATCTATGGGGCCAGATGGTATCCACCCAAGGGCTTGCTGAAGTACTCACCAAGCCACTTTCCATCATTTATCAGCAGTCCTGGCTATCAGGGGAGGTCCCAGTCAACTGGTGACTAGCAAAGGCATTGCCCATCTACAACAAAGGCCAGAAGAAAGACCCAGGGAACTACAGGCCTATCATTCTGAATTCAGTGCCAGGGAATGTTATGGAGCAGATTATCTTGAGTGCCATCACATGGCACATACAGGACAACAAGGTGATCAGACCCAGTCAGTATAGGTTTATAAAAAGTAGTTCCTGCTTGACTAGCTTGATCTCCTTCAATAACAAGGTGACATACTTAGTGGATGAGGGAAAGGCTGTGGATGTTGTCTACCTAAATTTTACTAAATATTTTTACACTGTTTCCTACAGCATTTTGCTGGAGAAACAGTCTGTTCATGGCCTGTACAGGCATACATTTTGCTGGGTAAAAAACTGGCTGGGTAGCCAGGCCCAAAGAGTTGTTGTGAATGGAGTTAAATCCAATTGGAGGTCAGTCACAAGTGGTGTCCCCCACGGCTCGGTATTGGTATCAATTCTCTTTAATATCTTTAGTGATCAAGATGAGGGAATCAAGTGCACACTCAATAAGTCTATATAAGACACCGAGATGGGGGGAAATGTTGATCTGCTTGAGGGTAGGAAGGCTTTACAGAGGGATCTGAATAAGCTGATTGATGAGCTGAGGCCAACTGTATGAGGTTCAACAAGGTGAAGTGCCAGGTCCTGCACCTGGGGCACAACAATCCCATGCAATGCTACAGGCTGGGGGAATCATGGCTTGAAAGCTGCCCAGTGGAAAGGGACCTTGGGGGTATTAGTCGATAGCCAGCTGAATATGAACCAACGGTGAGTTCAGGTGGCCAGGAAAGCCAACAACCTCCTGGCTGGTATCAGAAAGAATGTGGCCAACAGGACTAGGGAAGTGATTTCCCCCCCTGCTCTGCTGAAGCCGCACCTCAAATACTGTGTTCAGTTTTGGGCCCCTCACTACAAGAAGGACACTGAGGTCATGCAGCACTTACAAAGAAGGTCAACAAAGCTGGTGAAGGGTCTAGAGAATAAGTCTTATGAGAAGCAGCTGAGGGAACTAGGGCTATTTAGCCTAAAGAAATCAGGGGAGATCTTATCGCTCTCTATAAATACCTCAAAGGAGGATGAAACAGGGTGGAGGTTGGTCTCTTTTTCTAAGCAACAAGTGATAGAACAAGAGAAAATGGCCTTAAGTTGCACCAGAGGAGGTTTGGGTTGGATATTAGAAAGAAAATTCTTCACTGGAAGAAGCATTGGAGCAGGCTGCCCACGGAAGTGGTTGAGTTACCATCCCTGAAGGTATTCAAAAGACATGTAGATGTGTTGTTTAGGGACATGGTTTAGTGGTAGACTTGGCAGTGCTAGGTTAATGGTTGGACCTGATGACCTTAAAGGTCTTTTCCAACCTAAGTTATTCTATGATTCTGTGATTGTTGTCCTTGACATCCCTGACCAGATTTAATTCCAGATGGGCCTTGGCCTTCCTCATTCCATTTCTGCATACTTTCACAGCATCCATATATTCATCCTGAGTGGTCTGTCCTTGCTTCTGCCTCCTGCTTATGTTTGAGTTTGTCAGGAGTTCCTTGTTAATCCATACAGGTCTTCTACCCCTCTACTCAATTTCTTGCTCATAGAGATGCACTGTTCTCGAGCCTGGAGGAAGTGATCCTTGAATATTAATCAGTTCTCATAGATCTCTCTTCCTTCTAGAGCCTGATCCCATGGGATTCTTCCAAGAAGGTCACTGAAGAGGCCAAAATTAGCTGTCCTGAATTCCAGGATAGCAATCTTACTTATTCCCCTGCTTCCTCCTATATTCTTATGTTTCTGGCCAGAATACTTGGAATGTATCAACCAGAAAAGGGAATGTCTAAAGCGTTGAACTGCTGAACAGCCCCTATTTAATCTGTGTTTTTACTTTCCAGACCACTTAGTGAGCTACAATACTACTGAGTTCATTAAAGATTTCCTAAGGAAAAAAATGCTAATGAGAAAAACACTACTAGGAAAAATAAGGAAGCAAACTAAACCAAACAAACACCAACAAACAAACAACAACAGCAACAACAACAAAAAAACACGATCACTATTTTCCTTCTTATACATATACAAATAGTTTCATTTTTGCTAGTGACTCTTGATTTCAAATATAAAGTGCCTTCCCTTTCTGGGTTCCACAGGTCCTATAAACATCTTTTAAACTTCCCAAACATCTTTATATCTTTTTTTTTTTTTTATCTTTTTTTTTTTTTTTGAGTCACCCAAAATTCCAGGTTGAACAGGTTACTTAGACTACAGAGGGATTCTGTCTGAGGGTTTGGTTTTGTTTTTCTTTTGCTTGAGACCAAGCAACACCATCTTTTGTTCAATTTTTAATGAAATGAGCAGAAGCCCCAAACCTGCTTAAGAACTGTTTCTTTTCTATTTATCCCCAAGGTTTTCTCTGCCAGCCTTGGCTTGGGGTAACACTTGGAGGCTTCTTGTTTATGTTGGAAGCTCTTTTTCGGCTCTACTTTGCAGTTTTCCACAAGCATGCACACACACAATAACAATAAATCAGGACTCCAGAATTCTAGTTCTTGGACAATTTCTATGACCACATCATAAAAGTAGTTCTTGAATAGTGTTGGCATGTGCCTTGTATATTTTGGGATGCCTGTGTCTATTTGTTTATAAGTTAAGAAGTTACCCCATTTTCTCCCTGCATGAAAAAAAAAAAAAAAATTATGAACATTTAGCTCCACTTTTTTTTTTTTTTTTTTAACGTAAATATCATCCAGAGTTTTGAAAATTTGGGGACAACTCCATTTTGCTCTTTGTTTAGTAATATTTCTACTAAATATCAGTTTTGTTTTTTCATGCAAGAAACTGTGGCGCATAAAGGAAGATAGTTTTGGCATTGTTATGTCCTAGAGGTGTATTTATTAAACTTGTTAGCCATCTGGTTTTTGTATAGATGACCTGAGTTACCACCCTTTTTCATAACAGTTGAAATAAAACATAAAAATATGAGACAGTTGGAAAAGAGATACCCTTAAAACTGCCCGACTGCCTGATATGCAACAGCTATTTACAGTGTCGCCAGTAATACTGCTAAGGATTGTAAAATATCATTCCCAGAATGAAATGTTGAGCATTGTGCTCCCTAAGATCAACATGCACAACTATGACATATGTTCAGCAGATGGAGGACAAGATTTTGATGCGTATCTGCTGAAAGAAATAAAGATCTAGAGATGTTTCCTTTCATGATATTGATGAACATGGAGATCTGAAACAGTTTGCAGAGAAACATTAAATTTCTACATCTTATAGTTGTTTTAATTGTAGATTATTTTTTTTCAGAATGAAGTTATTTCATTAAAAGTTAACATTCAAACAGTAATACTTTCCAGTGCAATAATACATAAAATTAAAATGCAGTCTTTTATTACTTCAGAGAGTTCAGCAGGACCAAAAATAATTTTGTTTGATACTATAAAGTGTTTAATGAAATAAAATAACAATTACATTACAAATAATATTAGTAAAAGCAATAAGCCTCAGAGTCTTCTGGGAAATACCATGAGTCAAAAAAGTGAAACATTGGCTCAGGACTCTTTGGACACAGAAAGTGTTCATATGAAATAAAGATTGATTTGGTGTCTGGAGTCATTTGACCCAAAATCTTATTTTCAAGTGCATTAATACCTGTTTCCCCTTGATTCATAGTGAAGACAGGCTAGTCAGTACCTCTTCAGTTTTTGTAAAGTGTCTCTGGGTTCTACCAGTTCTTTACTGCAGGGCACTTCTGTACAACCCTATTTTTTTATGGTGGTTTTACTTGGGTGGGCAGCTGAGTTCTACCACAACCGCTCTCTCACTTCCCCTCCTCAAAGAGGAACATGGAGAAAATATGATGAAAAGGGCTCAAGGGTTGAAATAAGAACAGGGAGATTGCTCAACAATTATTTCTGTTTAATATTCTGAGATTTTTTAAAACTTTCAGTAATTGCACATGATTTCTGCTTTCAAAAAGCTTTCTCTACTGACTTCCTGTATTAAGTTCTTGAACTATCGCGGTTTTTTGAGCCGGAGAAATTCTTTCTACAGATGAGAATCCTGCACAAGTTTTCCAAACAGTCCTCATGCCACCAGAAACTGTTACTTTTTTTCAGTGTCTTACATCTATTTTTGTTGCTGTTGTTAAACGTCAGCACTGTATAGTAGCCAGATATAGCCTTTTTCAGAGGAGAGGAGAGAGGAAATTTTATAATGAAGTTGAATTGAAATATAATTTGGTCTCCCTGACAGTTATCTCTTAAAACAGATTTTAGGCCTTATCCAATATATATTTATTTATTTTATTCCCCAGCATACTGGGAGTGGGGCATGTAGAGAGAAAGAGAGGTCATGTGTCTTTTAATATATATATATATTTTTTCTAAAGATGAACTCCTATCTGATCCCTAAAAATGCATCCCTCACCTAATGTAGCATTTTCTTAGTCTACTCGATGATAACTGAAGCTTTCCACTTGTACTGTTTTTGTCCTAATATGCCCCGCTTTTATAGCTGTTTTTCAAAAGCTGTCTCCTTCAGTCTTGTAAGAATGGACACCCTTAAATGACTGAGATGTAAAGTCAAATTTTCATTTCATTTTCTTTTCAGCATTTTGTCTTTATCATAGGTTAATTCAGAGACATAGTGTTTTATATTTTACATAGATTAATTCTACAACTTAAGTTAATGAATTAACATTGTTGAAAACAGAATTTTAAAAACTCCTACAATTTGCTTTAATGTACAGTGTTATTATGACAGCAAACACAAAACAAGTGTGCTTTGACTAACTTTGGATTTCAGAAGACAAGGTAGAAAATGAAGACTTAATACTTTCCAGTAAGATTCATTTTTAATTTACACTTTTAAACACTGACTATAGACTGACTATAGGTTGTCTTAGTTGTCATCTATTGGAAGTGGCCAAGAACAGGTGAAACGATGAGAACAGTTCCACTGAAATTTCCTGATATTAACTCTGGTCTACTTATACAGTCTTTGTTTGTTTGTTTGTTTGTTTAATTCTTACATGTAATTTCTTCCTGCTTAAACTCAGAAATATGGTAATTCATTTGGCTAAAGGAGAACACAAAATGAGAACAATTTCACCATCATAAATATCAAACTTAAGTTAAAAGTGAAAATTTAGTTTCTGCTGAGTTCTCAAGATGCCACATTTTTAGTCTGAATAGAATATATCATAAATCTGTACAAGCTCAATTTCACTAAGTTATTTTAAGAACTTAAAATTTTGTAGTGCTAAAACGGATACAGGGTTGCAGTGACTCATTGGCAGAGAAAAACATAAGAGGATTAAAAAATGCACATGTGCTTATGTTAACAGGTGTTGGGCATAAAGATAAGCTGATAATCTCTAATGTATTTTATTGAATTTACATTTAATTCACTGTGTTGTGGAAACTCCTTAATTTCCAAAGAAGTGTTCTTTATATAGCAGGGGTGTTCATTCTGTCTTCTCCAAGAAAGATGGCAGGGGAAAGACAGCCTTCTCGGCTCTCATTATTTACTAGTCCTTCATATTAATGATTTGAAATTATGATTTGAATGATATGATGATTTGAATGATTTGAAATGATTTTGAAATGATTGAACTAATGTTTTGAAAGAGCCTCAGGAATTTTAGGAGGATGGTTGACCAGTATTAATAGAACCTCTGCACAGATTACCCCACATTAGTGCCCAAGCTTACAAATCACTTTAAGAAAAACATGTCCTTGTACTATTTCCTACAGTTTATGTATAGACTAGGCTAGAGAAATGGTAAAGACCTTCACCACATGCAATCAAATTACAGTTTAGAGGCTGTCCAAATTGCCCGTCCAGTGATAGCGCGGAAGATCTGTGGGCTCCTGCAGAGCTGAGTTTCAGACAAGGTAAGAGCCTGGAACTGCAGGTGAGCAGAGTACCTCTTCCATTGTACCTTGACTGGCACTTCCCCAGATGAACAGCTTACATATTCATAGGGGCTGAGACTTGCAATGTAGGGATAAAGACATGCCTTCCTGCAATGAATACCAGGTCTTGACTCTAGTTTCAGAAGATTTGTATCAGTTAAACTGAGATGTCATATGAAATATTGTTGGAATGAAGACATAATATTCAAAGAATTTCTAGCAACCTCCCACCCAAGATTTCCTGACAGGCTAAATACAACATCATCCTGCGTTTGTACTTTGCACATTTGATAAAAAAGCGGTTACAACATCCTCCTTGTTAAGACTATATTTGACCCTCACCCTCACCAGACCACAGTTCCCACAGATGAAGAAAAAAAAAAGGGGGGGGGGGGGGGGGGAAGAAATGAAAAAGGAAAAAGTTCACTTATAAGTACAAACTACTTTCTGTAATAAGATAATTTCAAACTAGAGAGACTGATTTTTGCCTCATTATTACTCCAATATCACTCTGGGTTAGATTTTTTTGAGTTCTGAAGAGCTATTATTGATTCACATACCAGCATATATGAAGAAAAGCTGGGCCCAGAGATTGTTCTTTGCCTATGTGAGATAGTATTTGAGCGCTTCCACCAACTAATAATACGTGCTCACAAAAGGGCTCAGGCTGCTGGAATAATAGATAATTACAGCCACAATTGTCCAAGTAGTGAAATATCCAAATCTCCTGTAGGAAACTGTGAATACGTTGGGACCCATGGGTACAGAGTTAACTGCCTGGCTTCAATAAATACAAAAAGAAAACTTCTTAAAAGTTTAGTATGTCATTAGTGTGAGATCTTTTGAAAGACTTTTTTTTTTTTTTTTTCCCTTCTACCTTCTCCAAAGCACTCTTATTTAAGAGTCAGAGCAATCCAGGGGACTGCTGTCCCAATGTGGGGGTACATCTTAGAATGCAAAAGCTCCCTTAGTTTGACAATGAAAATGAAAAATAGAATTTCTGATGATTTTTCAACCACGGTACTTTTTTTTGGGACAATGTATAAAGGTGAAAATATTATTTCAGCTTTTCCTTTTTAACTTTTTAAATAGCCATGAAAAGTATAATGATGGCTTCTACTTTCAAGGTGAATCACATATAATCTTTTTGTTTTGTATTATAGCTCAGATAGATCTTTTCATTATTTTAGTTTTCCTCAGGGTTCCTGAATTGATGCTTAATGTCATCAAAAGAAAAGCAAAAAAAGAGGGACAAAAATGCGAAAAGAGGGTAGCTTAGTTTCAGTTAGTCTGAGTAGTCAAAAGGTAAAAGTTGTCTGTAACTCTGGTAGCAAGGAAAATGGGATAGAAAAATATAGCTATATAACTCTAGCTAATATCAATCTTCAAAACCTGGCCTTCCTGTTAAATGGTCTAGTTTCTGTGTTTCAGCTAGATGAAAAATTGGAGATTGGAGGGGAAAAACTAGTTCAAGCCAATTGTTTGGTTGAAATATTTCTTTTTTTTTCATTGGAAGTACATTGGTTACCTGGGCAGTATTTAGATTTGCTGTTAAGAATACAAATAAAAGATCTGGGTATTAAATCTAAATGATGCAGAGGTTTCAATGCTACCAATACTAATAGAAAAAGGGTCAAAGACAGAAGAATTAATACTTTCAGTGTTGTTCAGCTAAGAGTAGAACACTCTTAGGAGATATAAATGATGTCTTTTTCTTAAAATACTTCTCTCTAGCTGGAACATGGGAAACACGTCTCTGTCTCCGTTGCCTTTGTTAAGTGGGATTGAATCCGAATTTTTCAAAGCTAAGGGATTCAGCCAGTGATATCTTCAGATTTTCTCTGTGGCAATGGAAATGATCAGGGGATATGGACTTGGTACTGAAGCTACTTTGCCTGTATCTAGACACCTGAGTTACACGCTTAATCTGAAGGAGATGAAGGTGGAGCAGAAAGTTTCTGACGATAACTCTTAACTGAGATCACACTGTGTCCACTTCCAACTTATTTATAAATCTCTTTTGAAGGAGATAATCTAAATAGTTAAGATTCATCTGAACTCCTTTGAAAGCAATTTTTCAACATTTAATATTTTTCTTTTCAAAAGTTTTCTTCAAAGTTACTCTACAGTAGTTACCAATCATTTTTATGAAGGATAAAGGAGAATTGTTGACAGTAACATTTTCTACATCAAACAGATATCAAGAGCTCAATAATTGAGCTCAATACAGAGATGAAGATGCTTTTTCATTATTATTTTTTTGGCAAAAATATATTTTACAATATCATTTTTTTTCTCTCACAAAAAATATAAAACAGAATTATATGCTGAAAACTATTCAGTTTAAAGTTAATTTCAAGAGCATGACATTTCCAGTTTCTCTCTCTTTTTTTTTTTTCTATTACATTATTAATTTTTTACTACCATGTATCACTAGTAACAGTGTAATAGATTATTTCATCACAGGCATCCTGCAATGACTGCCTAGGTGAAACCATGTGACAACACAAAATTGTCTCTGAAACAGATGTCTCTGCTAAATGCTTGGTGGTGAAGAAGCAGCGTGCATCTCTGAGTGGGAGCTGGTTATGCAGAGACCGCAATAATTTTTTCAGCCTGAAGCTATTAACTGTATAAGCAGATGCAAATCCTATCTTCTCTATGACTTCCTATAACTAGCTTATGTAAGAAAACAGTAGTTTCATACTGTCTTACCAGAGTTGTTTTGTGATGTGATATATACCAGCACAGACCAAGCTTAAAATTACCTTTCAAGTCTGCTCCAGGAACAATTGAAGTAACAGTTGAAAAACAAAACAAAACAAAACAAAACAAAACAAACCTGCTTTTAACGACAATTAGGAGATATTTGCACTGTGATTGGACTGTGAAAAGTGAATAGCATAAAGAATAGCGTCAGTATGAATATGGGTAAATTTGATACAGCAAACATATTTCTAAAGATATCAGAAGGTACAATAACAAAGAGATTATTGTGGGAATACACAAAGAATAAAGCAGTAAGTAGGAAAACCAAACAAACTAACAAACAAAAAACTCAAAGCCAAGAGATTCTTCTTGCCTAAACTAGGTTCATAGTGGTTTTGTAGAAACCTATTTTATGCAAAAAATTTTGTATTGAATATACCAGGCCTGGTCCCTCTGGTCAGGCCTATACGTGATGAGACATGAACTACATGTAAATGGAAGTTGAACCAGAAGATGCACTCGGAACACTTAATGTTCTGTGTTCTCCAGCTGCTAATGGGGAACCTCAGGGATAGCTTGTTCAAAGTAAGAAAAAAAGTGAAGAAAAAAAAAAAAGTAAGAAAAAAAAAAACATGAAATGTGAGTACTGTAGTCATTGGTGCCTCAACACAAAACATCAAAACATCACCAAATGGTCTTTTATTTGTCTGATGGAACAGAGAACATCAAGATATATTCTACTTTCTCCACTTTGACTCCTTTGCCCTCCTCTTCCTTTTTGTTGTGTACAATAAACATACACCCTCCTGCAATCTTTATATGGATTTCCACAGTGTTGGTGGTATTTTTTTCACTCAGTCTCGCCTGCTCTGGAAACCCTGACACATTAAAAGCCTGGTGCTAGAAATCCTTACTCTGCAAACATGGTCACCAGTGTCCAGCAGGTTCCCAAGCTGAGGCCTGCATGCAGAGGTCACCTGGCCATGCTTTCCCCTCCCCTCCCCCCTCCAAGCTCACCCTGACACAGTGCTACAGTAAGGAAGGAGCCTTTTAAACTGGTGACACAGGCCGCCAGCTCAAAGCTATGCAGTGTTTTCGAGCTTTCCTGCATCAAGACCAGATACCAAGAATGGCAAAAATATATATTTTTTATTTATTTAAGTAGCATTTCTTTCCATCTCAAATTAGGTGAAAAGGTAAGAACAATGCTTTTTTTTTTTTTTTTTCCTCACGTGGGGGGAAATGTGAGGTGGGTTTTTGAAGATGATCCTGAGGATGAGAGGGAGGGTGTTTCCCAATGTTGTCTTGTTTTTCTTGGGAGTTAAAATTTTATCTTAATGGGCAGTAAATTAAATTAACTGAAGTTGTGGCACTGATGTTCAAATTGACTTGGAAGCTCTAGGAGGAATCTTGATTGAGGTGCCAGGGGTTTGTGGCCACAGTGTGGTCATCGGGTAGGGGGAGCGCATGTGCCGACAGTGCATCAACAAACAGGTGTGAACAGCCCCGGGGGCGACAAAGGCTCTGGCTGGGTGGGAAGAGGATTGGGAACAGATCAGCTGGTGCTTGCTCCAAACCCCCTACCCCAAGAGCCCAGCTCAGGGGGCTGCAGTTGGTGCTTGTGGTTTACTGTACCATCCTGTGAGGCTCCAGAGGGCCTGGGGTCACTCATCAGGGCTGAGGCAAGCCAAGAGCTTCCCTCTAGGCAATGGGCTGCTGAGGGGTATGCTCACCTGTGCACAGTGCTGGCTGGGTCCCCAGGTCCATGTGTAATCCCAGGCATCACCATCCGGAGGTGCAGAAAGGAGGACAGACCGCTTCAGAAAATCAGAGAGAGAACATCAGGCAGTTATATATGTGATTTTGAATCACTGTCAGGGTGAACACAGCTGTGAAAGGCAGCCTCTCACTGATACCACACAACATAGCACATTCAAGTTAATAAAAACAAAACAAACAAAAAAGAAAACAACACATTGTCTTATCTTCAAAATCCTTACCTCATAGACAAGTAAAAATGTAAGTCTAGCTTTTCTAGTAGTAAATTTTATTTACAATGGTACAGTGGTTGTGAATTTTCCAGCAAGACCATATATTTAAAGAAAAGAGGGAAAAAAAAACAATACCCACACAAACCCCTATAGTAACACTGCCACTCAGAAAGCAAAAAGCTCCACCTGTTTGGGTACTGTAGGTTGCCCAGGAGCAGAAGCAGATGTAAAACTTCAGATGTTTCACTGTATGCTCCTGGGGCATGCCTTATGGAGTGCTGATCAAGTAAACCAGGTGTATGTCTTTCCTTACTCCTAACAAGAACAGATCAATAAATTCATGAATGTATTTAAGGATAGGGGAAGAGAACTTATTCAGAGTGTGCAGAGCTCTCCTATCCCTGCTATATGATGCCTGTTATAAGAGGAATAGCTTTGGGTTTACCATACAAAGATTTTTATATTTGCACATTAAAATATATGGGAATGTGTTAATGTGTTTTTCCTAACCCTTATTTCCTTTACTTACAAAAGCATCACTAATGCTAGTAAGTTGTTAAGAATAATTTATTTTCCAATAAATGAGAGGGATGAGGAAACTGAGATAAAACTGCATGTTTTGACTTTTATTTAGTCAACATATACGTTTACCTCTTGTTTCTTCTCTTTAGTATTGTGAGATGACCGTTGTAAAACAAGGATGTATGTAGGTAATGCAGATGTCTTCACTGGACTTCCCTCTCTGATTGTTGTTTATATTTTTGGAGGTTCTGCTGAGCTTCTCATTCCTCCCCCCCCCCCCCCCCTTTTATTTTTTAATGTACTAAAGCTGGTAATTATATCTGAAAATTATTGTGCTTTCTCTTGTTACTTATGGTATGTCTGCCTTCTCCTTAGCAAAGCTAGGTCTCTGAATCTCTTTTCCTTCTGCTATGAGTTTCTCCAACTAGCTTCATTAGCCTAATAATGTAAACTCAGGTGTAATAAGAAGTTTCATTAGCCACATTCTGGCTGGGATGAAGCTCACTTTTTTCATAACACCCCACATGGTAATCTGTCTTGGATTTGTGACAAAAAAAGTGTTGATAACACACCAGCGTTTTGGTTATTGCTGAACTGTGCTTGCACAGTATTGATGCCTTCTATTTCTCATTCTGCCTCACTCAATGAGTAGGCTGTGGAGCAGCAAGAAGCTGGGATAGGACACACATTCTCCAAAGGGATATTCCCTTTGCAAAGCATGTCATGCTCTGAAGGAAAAAAAAAAAAAAAAAAAAGAGTAGAGTTAGAATGAGCTAGTGGTTTTGTCTTTCAAGGAGGCCGTTGCTCAAAGACTGACATTGTGAGAGGTGGTGAATGATTGCCTTTACATCACTTCCCTTCCACACACTTCCTTCGCTTATTTAACTGTCTCTATTTGGACCCACAGGTTTTCTCACTATGTCTTTTTCTGTTCTCTCCCCTGTACTGCTGGAAGGATCAGGGTAGTGAAAAAGTGGTTTTGTGGGTGTCTAGTTGACGGGGGTTAACCCAACACAATATCATCAAGTTTTTTTTATTATTATAAAGATGTTCTCTGTAGCTGACTTTATATCTAAAATTTGTCTATGACTATATCAAGGTGAAGGTAATATTCATGCCAAAGATACATTCCAAGACTTTCAGGAGGTAGATTTTGACTTATTCTACAATAGCTCCTAGCTAGTTTATTCTTAATTCCTATCAAAACTCGCTTAAGTATCTTAAATTTTGAAAATAATTAGTTTTAGAATGGAGTTAACATACTCTAAGACACATTAATAGAAACAGAATTTATAGCAATTCTTCGACTGACTGGAATAAGGAAAATTGTGTGACAGCAGGGAAATAATACTTCCCTCTCCCTCTCTCTTTGTGAAATCGAATCACAAGTAATGACGTATAGCCTTAGCAGTGCTATAGATGTCCTGTTTTAAACAATATTTATTAAGGCAGATTTTCCAAGATACAATCATAAAAACATTTACCTAGTTCTGTTATGAATAATTTACCTGAAAGGTTGAATTTACAAATTACTATTTGAATTTACAAATCTCTATCCAAAGAAAAGATTGCATCTTAGCAATAAACAAATAACATTTATTCCTTTATGTTCCCTTCTCTCTTGTCTTAAAAGGAATTAACATCAGTTAATTTCTATAAACGTCTTTTCAAAATACCAGTAAAGAATATAATTGTGACTTTGAATTGGTATAAGGAGTGATTAGGTATCCATTAGAGAAACGTTACTTATTTTTTCCTTGGTATTCCTAGGGTGTAAATTCAATTCTTCCCCTCTCTGACTGCATTTTTGGCTCTCCAAACGATTCATCAAAAATAAATAAAATAAAATAAAATATAAAAGTTTAAACACAGCATTCTGTATCGCAGAACCTTCATATAGTCTTTTTAGGTCTACTGCACTTGTATTAATGTGTTTTTCTTCAAAAATGAAAACAGAAATCACTGAAGTGTAAGCAGTGATACAACAGATAGCCAGATACTCAGATATCTTTCAGTGATTTCTGAGTTTTTTATCTTTATTTTTATTATTTTTATTTTATTTATTTTTTTGAACCCATGAGTATTGTGTTATCTGGCGTAAATACAGTTCAAAGATGAGATGTATTTGTTTTCTTTAAAAACTATAATTAAGTGATAATCATTCTTTTTTTTTTTTTTTTCCATCCACAGTTCTAAGAAGCTTTTGCAAACATTAAACAGCCTAAGACAGTAACTAAACATTCTATCCCCAACCCCCGATCTTGTCAATTTCTGTGGTAAGAGATGTGGAAGTCTCATTAAAAAAGGAAGAAATGAAGACTTATTTTATTAGAAACCTTAAATAGCCAGAATGTTTAAAAAATTAAATTCCAAAGTCATCTATAAGTTTATAGAATTCTAAGTGTTGACTTACAAAAGTAGTATATTCACCTGAGATGAAATTGTTCTAAATTCAGTCTCCTTTTTACTTTTATGTTGCTCATTTCAGATCAAAATCAAATAAAATTATTATTATTTTTTATTTATTCTTCACAAAATAAATTACCAAAATCTAACAGAAAAGTTTTGTTCTTGACAGAGGGTCTTCTGATTGTTTTTCCAGATATAGAAAAATGTTATCTCTCTCCATCCAGATTGTGTCTTATGTCCTCAAATCAGGTTAGTTGTTTCAATATTGCAGGTGAAAAAAAAAATAATAAATAAAAAAAATTGTGGTGTTATAGCCACATTTGGTATATTAATTCTCTATTTTAATATATTTTAAACCCTTTTTAAACCAGAGCTTTCAGCATGATCAAATGGCAATTTGATAAGCCAAAAGGAAGATGTATCCGAGCCAGCAAACTGGCAGGTAGTCGTGTAAGAACATTTGGCAAAGTTGGTAATAAAAAAAATCTGCTGTAATAAATTTGGCTTCTAAGTGTCTTTAAGGGTATAACTATATGAAGAATGAGCAAGAGATACTAAGTATATATTATAGTGTCACATCTCAGTTGTTTTCACATTTAGTTTGCATTAAAGTGCATTTAGTTTGCCAGGGTTTATGCTGCAAGCACTAAGTAGCTAGTTAAGAAACCTTCAAAAGCAGAAATATCTTTAAACTAAACTACGTAATTATATAATATGGTCTTCTTGACTCTTCTTTTAAGTTATTCTAGTTTTACATTGGTTTTAAGTGTGAACTCATGCAGATTTCTAAATCTCCTAATTTTGAATGCTTATATTGCAAACAGTTTATATTAATTTCTCAGGTCACAGGCTGGAGTTGCTAGCTTTAGTCACGTGAAGTGCTGAAGTACGAAAGGTCTTTTTCACTGGTAATCAGAACAGAAATTTAGACCCACCTGCAGAGACTGATGAGGAGGTACTTTAGCAACCTCTCTTCTGCTGGAGGACTGTTGTGGTTTAGCCCTGGGAGACAGCTTAGAACCACTCAGCCACTCACTCATTCTCCCCAGGTGCAATGGGAGAGAGAATCGTAAGGATAAAAGCACCATAACTTATGGGTTGAGATAAAGACAGTTTACTAGGTAAAGCAAAAGCTGAGTGTGCAAGAAAAGCAAAACAAGCAATTTATTTGTTACTTTCCATTGACAGGCAGGTATTCAGCCACTTCCAGGAAAGCAGGGCTCATTACACATGATGGTTTCTTGGGAAGACAAATGCCATCACTCCAAATGTGCCCTTTCCTCCTTCTTTACCCCAGCTTCCACTGCTGAGCATGATGTCACATGGTATAGAATATCCCTTTGGCCAGTCTAGGTCACCTGTCCTAGCTGTGTCCCTCCCAGACTCCTGTGCACCTCCAGCCTCATTGTTGGCAAGACAGCACAAGAAGCAAAAAGTTCTTGGCTCTGAGTAAGCATTGTGCTGCAACGACTAAAAATATCAGTGTTATCACCACTGCTTTAATCAAAAATCCAAACACAATGTTATGTGGTCCTCGGTGAAAAAATTTAACTCTTCCCAGACAAAACCGTGACAAGGATGCAGGATAATCAAACCCAGAACTTTGGCTGATGACAAGACTCCTCCACCTTTTGGGGAGTTGGATGTCTGGGGTAAACCGGCTGCACAAGTTCTCTTACAATAGAGAAGAAGCAACAAGCATCTCTGGAAGTTCATGACAATGTGCAGAAAAGGGAAAATGGTAGTCTCTACCTCTCTTAATGACCTATAGCAGAAATCTATGTCAGACAGGCTAGGTCTGGTATCTGACTTGGATAATAACAGGTAGCTGGAGCTGGTATGCAGAGCCCTGTGTGCTCAGTCCTCTGCTACAACAGTGTTATAGTGAAGTACTGTGTAGAGAACTGAGCAGTACCCGTGCATTATTTCCTTGGTCTCTATTTAAAGAACTGTAATTTACTGGAAAATATATTCCTGAATATTACTGTAATAACCCTCTTGAGTCTCTTATATCACGTCTGCAATCGAAAGGGCAGATCTTGAGCTACTGTAAATCATGCTAGCTCCATTGATTTCAGCAAAGCTATATTGATTTACTGCTGCAGAGGATCTGGTCTGAAATATTTCTGTAGTATTGTGTGCATTTCCAAAGGAGTTAGAAGATTTGCAGGTTTTATAATGAAACTAAGAAACCTCATTATAGCCATTCTCAATAGCCAATATATTTCTTTATCTTAAAAAGTGTGCAAATGATTAACTTTGTAGGCCCAAGTGGTGTAAAGTAAGAAAAAGAATATCAGGGATAGTGCATTGATATTAGCTGCTATGGAACATCTTAATCAATGTTAACAGGAAAAGATTTAGTTTTTTTTATGTGTAATATACTGACATATTCAGAATACAGAGCCATTCTGCAACTGTCTGGGTCTCAGAAATGGAAGGGAAAAGATATTTCAGTTATATATCTTCTAATCAGATGTATTGTGTATAGATTTTTACACTTCACAATAACCGTTTTTAATGATAGTTATCAAAGTTATTTGTGAAAACAAAACAAAAACAAAAAACAACTGGATGGAGTTAGAGGAATGAAACTTACTGTTGATGGCTGGTTCATTAACAATTCTAAAACGTTATTTCAAGTGCCATAATGAAAAGCATGTTTGAGTGCATCCTTCTCTCTTTCTCGGCAGATAGAAAGGAGAGTTGACATTGTAGGAAATGGCAGTGCACCAGACTATTTTATTGGTACTTTAAAACAACTGGAATGCAGATGAACAGTGACCAAGAAAGATGTTAGTGACAGCTGCCTGAAATCACAAGTAGATATTTTTGTTAAAATGGCTTTATTTTATATATGTCAAATAGTTGCAATTGTTATTGGCTTTGCTCGTAAAATCAGGTCTCATTGATCTGAGTAACTTTTATACGTGTGTAGGCTGGTAAAACAAGAAAAGCTTAGCCAGTGTAAAACGTGACCTATAGAAGAGGTAGTCCCACCCTCTCCTTCACCTTCTGTTCCTGACAAAATACTCTTGTCTTTCCCTTTTTTAATGGCTTTGGTATGCTTCTGGAATAATTAATATGCTAGTTCCCTCACTAAGCTCAGAATATAGGGACTCTATGTATGCAATAATGCAAATATGATGTAAGACAAGGCAGACAGAAGCTTTATTATCTATGATCATAATGAGAGAACATTTAGACAGCAGCTTCTCCTCTGCTCCCATGTTTTGTGCCAAGTGATTGCAGAGACCTGGTTTACACTGTTTCAGGAGAAAAAAAAGAAAAAAAAAAGAAAAAAAAAAGTTGAAGAAATAAAACATTCTAATATTAACAAAGCTAAATACCCGTACCTGGGAGGGACAGACTCCTTAAGTATCTTGTTAACTGCCACAATTCTAAGAAGGAATCAAACAGTGAATATGTGACAATATGGAGAAATGGCTCTTGGTGGAGCCAGTAGGACTGGCACACCCAGTATTATCTTAGCTCAGAAGTGGGGATTTCAAAACAATCACAAACTTCTAGCTTTTACTTTACAAGTATGTTCTTTTAGTCAGGATTTGAGAGGTCTGGCTAAGAAGTTTATCCTAAATATTAATAACTTTACCACCATAAATTAAATATGTCAGTTAAACTGAAAAACTATTTGGAAGATCTCAATTTGTTTCCAAACTTACTAACTTATTATGTTAATGAAAAATAAAACTCTAACTGTTATGAATAATGGTAAATTGAAGAACAGAAGTAACTCTGCCTTACCTCTAAGCTATTATAAGTGTGGTGAAACAATCTGATATAAAGATAACAACATGCAGAAGTTGTAAAATAGAACTTTAAATTTAAAAACAGGATTGTTCTTATATACTGAGTTACAGATTCACCTTAGGCCAAGAAAATACAGTCAGGTTTATTTTTTCAGTGATTCTTTCATAGTGTACTTTTGGGCTAATATTGTACCATGGAATATGCCACCCCTACAAGTCTATGGATCCATAAAGCATGTAAGACCTAATATTTTTACTCTAGCCTGGTTTGGTCAAGCTCCCCTTGCTTCATTGTTTGCTGTTGTAGGAACATGAAGATGAAGGAATATACATACATGCCTCTGCCACAACGCATTTTTCTTTAAGAGCTCAAATACATATATATATCTTTATTTTATTTTATTTTATTTGAGTTTGTACATGAAATTGTAATTTGATTGTGAGCCAGAGATGGACCAGCTGTCTGGTTCACAACTCATTCTTTGAGAAGAGCGTGCATCAAATTTAGCAATTTTTATTTGTGTGTTTGTTTTCTTCCCCATTTTTTCTTCAAGGAGTAAAGGAAAATATAAATAACTTTGCATAAATATCTTGTGGTGGTGTTGATTTTGTCTTGCCTTTAACTTCCCGAAGTGTGAAAAGTGTTTGCATTTTTTGAGTCATTATTAATGCAGGATGAAAATGAGATTTTACACTGAACATGAACATAATGTATTATCTAAATATTGGCTCTTTGCCATATAGTCGTGTCCTTCACAAGCACCCTGTATGGTGAGTAAAGACTGCTGTGTGTTTGGTCCTGCACTAGCTAAGGGAACGGTTGATGTATAACTTAACAACAATTTTTCTATCCCAAATTCTTTTTTTTTTTTTTTCCTTCTCGAATTCTGCAGCTGAAAGCTGACATTTTATCATTTCAGCATGTCATATTGTTACAATGTGTAATGATGTGATGTATCAAAATGACAGTTCCACCTAAAAATGTGAAGTTATACCACACAACCATTTTCAGTTAATCAGGTGGCTCTTAGTTCATATACCGGATTTCTAAGGCGATATGAAGAGATGAGCTTGTCTGAGTACTGTTATATATTATTCACATATCTCAAAATACACCTACTTTGCCTTCATAAGTTTTGAACTCAACACTTCCTAGATTAATTTTTTTTTAATGAAAAAAATAATGTGTGTTTCTTTACTTAATCTATAAAAAAAGTATTTTATCTTTCTTCAGAATAAATGATACAACTTTCTCCATGGTTGAATAATTCCATATTTCACAGCCTAGTAAACAGGAATATATATTGCTCCTTAATATTTATTTCCTGGAGTTTAATAAATGTAGAAGGTGACATTGCATGATTCTGTCTCATACAATTCTGGGTATGCTGGAAGTGAGATTTGAACAGAACAGAATTAGTGGAAGTGCTGGAAAATCTTTTCCCTGGCAGCCTCCTTCATCTTTATCTCTCCTTCCTTCCTTCCTTCCTTCCTTCCTTCCTTCCTTCCTTCCTTCCTTCCTTCCTTCCCTCCTTCCCTCCTCCCCTCCTCCCCTCCTCCCCCCTCCCCTCCCCTCCCCTCCCCTCCCCTCCCCTCCCCTCCCCTCCCCTCCCCTTCCCTTCCCTTCCCTTCCCTTCCCTTCCCTTCCCTTCCCTTCCCTTCCCTTCCCTTCCCTTCCCTTCCCTTCCCTTCCCTTCCCTTCCCTTCCCTTCCCTTTCCAGCACAAGTCAAACCCTGGGTAAAAAAATCCATTGAATTTTCTCTTGGTCTTTGTAAATAACTTTACAATTCCAAAAAACTTTGTTTCCACTGTCTTTCTACTGCCTAAATAATATTCTTCTTTGTTGCATTGATAGAATTAATTAGTTAATTTAAGATAGTGGCAGCTAATTGAAATAGAATGGTTTGAAGTATCTGAGTTCTTTTAACAATAGAAGCTGTCTTACTTTTTGCTTTTTTTTTTTTTCCAGTGAAAATTGTTTTGATTGTTTCCACAGACTTTCACTACTGCTTTTTGGAGGTGGTAAGAAAGTAGAGAATGGGAATGGTAAGTTCAGAGAGAAAGAACATAACACCTACTTGCCTGGGATATTTCTTAGACAGTGTTGTATAATGTCATGTTGCAGAAAAATAAAACTTTAACTTATTTTTTTTTATTTTTGTGTTTATGTATTTAAAACCATTTTTATTCCTCTGTCCTGGAAGGAGTCATGCATGATGTGAGGTTAAATATACACAATATTAATATAGTTATATCCTAACGCAGACTCTTTTCTATTGTAGAGCAAAACCTGGACAGATCAGTTTGACGAACTGGCAATGTACGGTACATTTTTTTCAAAACCATATGTGTTATTTATTTTTACTGAGGTTGCTGAAAGCTGTGATGATATGCCTTTGATGTACAGATTCTGAATATTGGATTTGAAGAAAGATTTTGTACACGTCAGAAACCATTTTTTTTTTAATTCAATTCTCTCTCTATGCAGGGTTAGTCTGAAATTCTTTGATGGGAAACTAATTCACAGATTTATTTAATCTGTGGAGCATACTTACAGACTATTAAGTATTGTTTAGCAATTGTTCTACACATCTGATCTCTGTATAAAGATGTAGAATATGGACTAAAATGATTTTCTGATACCTCTATTTACACTTAATGTTATACTATTTCAAAGAAGGACTTACTGAACTTCAGATAATCTAGGGTGTTACTCAAAATGAACAGACTATTTCTGTGCTGCTTAGTTTTTAGTAAGATCTGATGGGGCTTGGGGGTGGGGACTGCAGTTTTACGGCTGATCCAGGTTGTGGATACGCTGGTTTGTTTTACATTGGAATGAAATACCAACAGTCTGGAATTTCTGGCAAAGGTGAATTGTCCATTTTGGCCCATCCATCTGCTGGAGATCCCAAACACCAGATGGGCACCTGAATATCCAGGGAGATGGAGAGCAAGCTCAAGCTGCTCTATCAGCAGGCTGGGCAGAGAAAAAGCAGACCAGCAGCAAATCAAGCAGCCAACAAAAGGACAAAGCATCTGGCCAAAGGGAGAATGGTGGAACCTGTCAGGAAGCTGGGAAATGGGCAGTGGATGAGGTGGACAGAAGCCAGCTGTGCTCTTAGCCAGCTGGCCAGGATTCCTGCTTGTCAAATTGATATATCATCAGATGATCACTTGTCATTCCACTAAAAGTCATGAGGCCATTTTTGCAGTTCATGAAAATTGGGAGAAAACAAGTCTAATTTGGGGCTATTTGATTTATTGTTCTTGAAAAACTAAATAAGACATTTCCCAGATTTTCCTCACTAATAAATAATTTAGATGTTTGCTAACTTTTTTAAAATGACAATTAGGGATGTAACATAACCCCACAGCTATGACTTTGAGGAATCCTCTATGTTTTTTGTCTTGTACAGCTGAGAAACTAAATAAATTTAGTTTAAATAAACTGAATAAATTTTAGTTTACAGCTGAGCAAATAAATAAATTCAAAGTAAGTTAGTGCATTTTGCAGATCTAACTGCTAAATAACTGCAAAATACAACCACAGATAATAAGTTAAAATTACATTTCCTTTATGTTTGTTAATTCTGAACATGTCTGAATGTAAATTTGGAAACTGCCATGAAAACTGATAATATAAACTTGTTTTAAACTTGATGCAATATTTCCATATCTTTCCTTGGACAATTCTGCTTTCTGGAAAAAATTACATAAAATCACTGGTTGGGCAATATTTGCAAGAAGTAGCATTATTATTATTGTTAGTATTAGATTAATGGATGGAGTGGGGGAAAAAGCTAAACAGAGTTCTAAAATAGATTCAGTATACTTCAAAGGTAAATACAATTTTTATATCCACTATGCAGTAAAATTCAGGATAAGCATTAACTGACTAATCAGCAGTCCATATTAAGCTGCTTGACAATTGTGGAGTGTGTTACCTGAAAAGCTGCAGCCTTAGATGATATGAAATCACATACATTTCATACCTGCAAAATGATTTTGGTATTACTTGGCAAATTCCATGTAGAATATTAGATTCAAACACGACCTTGTGTCTGGAGCGTGCGGCTACAGTTCTGCCTGAATCATATTGTATATACAGGAAAGTTTAAAGTGAGGCAGATGGAGATTTCTTTCAAGTTTACAATTCAAATCTTAGAGAGCTCTGGCAAGTTTCGTTAATCACTCTGCATTCTGCTCTGTAACTAATACTTGAAGTTTAGGAATAACTGATTTCCTTTGTCCCTGCTGCAGATTGGAAAATAAAGATGTTGCAGACTGTGCACACAAGCAGTTTCCATTTTAACCCTCCACATATATTTGTTCAGTTCTCTTTAACATATGACAATCTGAAGGACAAGTAGGTGCCAGACATTACAGAGTGTAGCTTTGCTGCAGTGATAGTATGGACTTAATATCATTGTGGTATTTGTCATCTACTTGCTGAAAAATAAATGCTTGTGTTCAATTTTGCTATTATGGTTATGTGTAAATTTAATAATGGGTTTTCTTGCAGCCTATTTGTGCTAGACATTTTCTGTTTTCACCTCATGAAAGAGGAGAAAAAAAAAAAGGAAATATATTTCTGTTAAAATCTGGAGCACAGATATGCAGGTTGGTCATCTGCAGTTGACAATTCAAAATTGGTCTGTTGCTCCAGCATGGATAATAATAATCTTTGTGTCCAGTTTGGTAGAT
>NC_139721.1:71427422-71459922 GCF_964211835.1 Anser anser
AAGGACATCCAGGCTGTCCAGTCATCTGAGGTGACATTGATTATATGCTCTGTCAGTATGAGACAGTGTGAATTTAAGATCCATACTGTTAAGTTTCTGGTCATTTTGGCTATCAGCCGTATCCAGCCTGGTTGTACAAAGCACCATCTGGTAATTATTTCAGCAGTCCTTCAAGTCAAGGTATTCACTTTTCCTAAAAAGGACTATAAACATAGGTCAATTTCACAAGTTACACTTCAGTTTCTGTGCACAATTCAGTTATGGCAAGTAATTACAGTGGCAAAAATATATGCATGTACTGGGTACTGTATTAGGAAGCTAAAACATTTCCTTCTTTTCAACATTTCATTTTACTGCCTTTGGAATTTTTATAGAATGGATACTTGAAAGAGCAAGTTCTATAGTGGACTTTGGAAGTGCCCATAGCTTCCTCAGCAATGTCTTGCACCAAAGTTTACCTGACCAACCTCAGGTACATTTGTTGATCTGCTTCACCAGCGGTTAAGTCTGAGGTTTTCAGTCTTTCACTTTAGTATCCACAAGTTTGTAAATCATGTTCAAAGTTGTCAGTTACCTTAAATTTGCAGAAGTAGATTCCATGGATGTCTTGGAAAATATTTAGAAGTCTGTTAGCTGGAAAATATTGAAAATCATTGCTTCACAAATGCAACTCCATGATTAGAAGAGATACTCCATTTGTATTTGAGTACAGATAACTCTGATAAATCTAATTTTCTACTGATAGAATTGAACAAGGAATACTATATTCTGTATGCCATAGCACATTGCAACATAGTTTACATATCCTAGATGATACCTATAAACAGAAATGTAATCAATATGTTAATACTTGTATTATGATAATGAATAGTCAAGGAAGAAGATAGATGTAATAAAGTGCTCTGTTCTTTTCATCCTGACCTTTTTCTGTTCAGTTGATTGACATCTATAAATATAGACAGAAAACTGACAATTATAGAATTTGAGATTGGTCCCTCAGAATAAACAATTACATTAACTGTATAATATGAGCTGCAAGCAATATCAAGACCAACATCTGTAAAGCTTATGTGGTTTTGAGGTTTACTGTCCAGGCCAGTGGAAAACAAAAAAGTTAATTTTTTTCTCCCTTACTTAGTGTGGCAAATCAGTGATAATATTAGCAAAAGTTAGCTGAGTAATTTTTTTATTCATTATTTATGCCTGAGAGTTATTATTTGCAGTGTCTGGTCAGCTAGTCCAATAGTTTACATGATGACCTTGCAGTTCACTCAAGAATCACAGAATAGTAGGGGTTGGAAGCAACCTCAGGACATCATTGGGTCCAACCCCTCTGCCAAAGCAGGTTCCCTAGAGCAGGTTGCCCATGTAGGCATCCAGATGGGCCTTGAAAATCTCCAGAGAAGGAGACTCCACAGCCTCCCTGGGCAGCCTGTTCCTGTGCTCCGCCACCCTCACTATGAAGTTCTTTCACATATTGATGTGGAACTTCCTGTGCTGCATTTTTTGGCCATTGCCCCTTGTCCTGCCCCCACAAATCACTGAAAAGAGGTTGGCAAAGTCCCTCTGTCTTCCACACTTTAGATACTTGTAAACATAAATAAGATCCTCCCTCTGTCTTCTCTTCTCAAGGCTGAACAGACCCAAGGTCTCTCAGACTTTCCTCACAGGGAGATGCTCCAGGCCCCATATCATCTTTGTGGCCCTCCGCTGGACTCTTTCCAGGAGATCCCTGTCTTTTTTGTACCGGGGAGCCCAGAACTGGACACAGTACTCTAGGTGAGGCCTGACCAGGGCAGAGTAGAAGGGGAGGGTCACCTCCCTTGACCTGCTGGCCACGCTCCTTTTAATGCACGCCAGGATCCCATTGGCCTTCTTGGCCACCAGGACACACTGCTGGCTCATGGTCAACCTGTTGTCCACCAGGACCCCCACCTCCTTTTCTGCAGAGCTCCTCTCCAGCAGGTCATCCTCCAACCTGTACTGATACATGCCGTTGTTCCTTCCTAGATGCAGGACTCTACACTTGTTCTTGTTAAACTTCATTTGGTTTCTTCCTGCCCATCTCTCCAGCCTGTCCAGGTCTTGCTGAATGGCAGCACAGCCTTCTGGTGTGTTGTCCACTCCTCCCAGCTTTGTGTCATCGGTGTACTTGCTGAGGGTGGACACTGTTCCCTCATCAAGGTCGTTGATGAAGATGTTCAACAAGACAGGACCCAGCACCGACCCCTAGGGAACACCGTCTCCCATCAACCAGTCAACCACAAGTCTCCAGCCAGACACTGCACTGCTGATCACCACCCTCTGAGCTTAGCCAGTCATCCAGTTCTCAACCCACCTAACTGTCCACTCACCTATCCCACACTTTCTCAGCTTTGCTGGCAGGATGTCATGGGAGACAGTATCAAAAGCCTTGCTAAAGTCAAGGTAAATGACATTCACTGCTCTCCCCGCATTTACTCAGCTGGTGATGTCATCATAGAAGGCAACGAGTTTGGTCAAGCACAATTTCCCCTTGGTGAATCCGTGCTGACTACTCCTCATAACCTTCTTATCTTCCAATTGCTTGGAGATGCAACAGTTCTGATGCAGCATTGAATAAGCCTTCATTTGCTCATGGCCCAAAAACCTCCAAAATTTTACTCAAATCATTCCTTTATCAGGAATCATCCCTTGATCAGGTGGCCTGTCGTAGACCCCAACCACAAAGTGTCCTTTATTGGTCCAGTCTTTAGTTTTTACCTACAAGCTCTCAGACTGACCATGATTGTTTCACCAAGGCAGCACTATAGAGTCTATCAATTTCTTAACATAGCAAGCAACATTCCTGCCCCTCTTTCCCTACCTATGTCTTCTGAAAAACTTGTAGCCCTCTATTCCAATGTAGCCCTCTATTCCAATGTTCCGGTTATGTGATCGTCCCACAATGTTTCCATGATAACATTCAGAACATATTTTTCCAATTCCTCCACTGTTTCCAACTCCTTCTTCTTGTTTCCCATGTTGCGTGCATTTGGTGTAGACCATACATGTATTGGCATGACCATTATTTAAGAAAAGGGGTATTTGCTATGACTAAAAATACAATAACTGTAAGGGCCTAAGAGCATGGCTTTTTAGGTGAGTGATCTAGTGGAAAGCTGAAGAACAATAATGTATCTAGTGAAATATTATGAAAGCTATCATGGAATGGTTAAAGCTAGTGTTATTTCACTAGCAGCATTTTGCAATCTGAAAGCATTGTCTCAGTAGAATAACTTGCTTGCTTCTCAGTATAATTGGCAATTGGTCATAAATTTTAGAATAAACTAGCACTCTAAAAGCATCTTGAAGAAAGATATTTTTGACAGTTGCTGGGCAACTTATTATTAAATTTAAATAACCAATGAAAAAAGAAAGGAATGATAAAACATGTTTACTGAATGAGGATAAGAAGGATGCTGATTAAAGGTTATGGCTATCAAACCTGATAGGCTTTTCTCAGAGGCAGACTCTGTCTTAGTCATGCTGGAGTGAATCAGCTGAAGTAAAAAGAGTAATTTTGAATTAAAATCAGTGTAAAGATTTGATTCTTCAATGTTTAGCTGTTAATACTACTACCAATTGGTCTGTTTTCATATTGCATGGAATTTCCTTTTGTCCATTTTGTATGTGTAATTTTGAAAAGCTCAGAAAATCAAAAAGTGAAATTTGTTTTCTAATCCAGAAAATGTATAAGATGTTAATTCTTATAATGACTATAAAGAGATGAGATATCAGAATATGTTAATCACAGTTTTAAAGGAAGTAGATGAAAATAAAAAGAGTCGAGTGTGCTGAAGTGTCCATCATGGCCATCTGTATGCAAAGCCAGAATGTAATATATTGCTGTCAAAATGGAGGTAGGAAGACATGGTATTATTATCTTTTTAGAGATAATTGTAGACAGAAAAGGTTCATTTAATACAGAAGATAGTATTAAAATGAATTTTAAAGTAGATTTTGTCTTAACACAGACATTTGACCTCAACACAACATTTGGAGCTTAATCATCTTTTGTATTGATTTAGAGATCAGTAGTAAAATATATTTTGCACAAATTTCACATTTCAGTATATATTATTAAAGGTAACTATATCATCATCATCATCATCATCATATTAGTTTTAATGCTGGCAAAGTTTTTCCCTGCAGGACCCTTTACAAGCTTTTGGGTTCTAGTTTTAAGCTGTTAAAGGAATGCCTAGGTTATCTATGCCAGAGCAGAATCCAAATATTGTCTCTAGCTTTGTGTCTGTAGGCATACATTTAATCTGCAGGTTCACTGTGTTGTACCCTTCCCAGTACCAGAAACCTTGTGAAGTAGTCATCCATATCCCATATCTATTATTGGTTTCAAAAGTCTCGGTATTTGACTGGCAGTCTGGGTTTGGTTTATACCAAAATTTATGGCGTGGTTTATATCTGGGAATGGTATAGGAATTCAAAGGCAGACTTCACAAAGGTTTGAAATCAGTTACCATTTAATCAGGAGAAAACTCCAGAAATACAAAAACAGAATACCTATATATGGTATTCCTGCTGAGAAGGTATATCAGCATTGACTCCTCTTTAGGCTGTGGAGGCTTCTAAAGCTCTTCCAGTACTATCTACTTTTTGGCCTCATTTGAGAACAGCTTTTCTTCTATATGCAACAACTTCTGCAGTTACATAACAACAGTCAACCATATAAATATACAAATATCACTTTTGCTTTTGAGCCCAAGTATGTTTTGTTCTTCTGAGTCCGTTGAGCATTTGTGTTCTGACACTACTATTTGATGTCTTTGCCCTCTTCTTAGGATAAGTCAATTTCAATAAATCCCTGTGAAGCAGTAAGAAGAAATGGGTTTTACTTCTTATGTTACCTTTTTGCCTCTCCCGTGTGCTAGCCAGGTATACTCAAGTATATTTTAGCTGACTTCCTAATAAACACATACTTCTGGACATATTAGTAGCACTTCCTTCTCTCCTTAGTAAAAAGAGACTTAGAGAGAGCAGGGCAGAAAACAGTCCTGAAAATAATAAAGCTTAAAACTAAAACCAGAACATATAAAGTGTTTTGAAATTTTTCAGTGCTTTGAAAGCATTTAGTATGCAATCAAGATTTAAATATCATATATCATAATTCAACGGAATACAGCTTTCTTTCCTCATTTTCCCTTCCACCATCAAGTAGAAGAACAACTTATTAGAAATGAATCATTTTGCATAAAACTCAATAATACAGTCAAATGTCAGTTCATGATCTGAAAAAAGAGAATAGCCCAATGAGTGTACTTATAAGTAAATTAAAATAAGAACATTGTGTGATTTTAACCAAAATGGTTATTTGATATGCCTGAGCTCTGTGAAAATTGCAATAGGAGGTAGTACTGCTCCAAATTATGTCATCTTTCATTCAGAATATGCTGTTAATTATAGAAGCACCTGTTAGACTGTACTTACTGTTATGTCAGTATTTCAAATGAGTGACCTCTATTTAAATGATCTCTTTCTTGGATGAAAGCTATGATGTTATTTTTTTACATGTTTTTGACACAAAGGTTTTGGTTATTACTGTTTGATGGAACAAAATACACACTTTTTTTTGAACTCATTACATACTGGAACATACAGTCCAGTATTGTGGCCTCTCACTGAAATAATCCTACACCTAACTTGTAACTTATATCTTCTAAAAAAACATTCTAAAAGGCATAAAGAATACTCCGGGAGTGTAATCTAAGAGAGATCACGATCATATTTCTAAGTGATTTTTTTGCACTTTCATATGCAACAATTCCTGAAAGAACTTTGTTGAACAGCAAATGTAAAACACTTTTTTACTTCTAGCCCACATTACCTTTGTATATATCTATGACTGTAATTTTGAAAATTATGCACATATTTTGGTAGCTGTTTACCTCTTAATCTTTGGAAAAGGAAAGAATTCATTACTACTTAAAAGGTGTGAATAGAACATCTGCTTTCATATAATAGAGGTGTTTATGGAATACTATGTCCTTAATCACTAGCAGTTTTGCCATATCTGGCCAGCCTATGTCTTTACTGAAGCAAAGATAGCAAAACTTAAAATATTTCATAGTGCTGATGAAGCAGTGGATGTTGTAAAACAAGGCATGAAAAATTGTAAGTAATAGAATTTCTTAGCCAAGTTTTAACTTGGGATATCATAAAGTAATACAAAGTGTTATACTAAAATTAAATTTAAGAATGTATATATATTCAAATGTTATTACATTTATACTTATTAAAATGTTTTTTGAAACTTTAGGCTAATTTTTCTAACGTCTCAAAAAAATAATCTTATGAAGTAGACATTTTCAAGAAACCTTCTAGAACAAGACTGGATTATGGCTGAAATTTTAAAACCCATACATATGTGTGTATATATATATATTAATTTATTTTTTTTGAACACACCGGTTGATTGTCTAGTAGAAGTTTTATTTATCTTGGGTTATTATTAAAAGTTGTGTCCCATTTTATGTCTCTATATTTTGCTGGTGGGAAAATCACTGATCCTCAAATAAAGAAATAAAATATTTTTTTTGTTGCCTGAGTCTATTTGATGCTGTCCTGGATGATATTATTGTCCCTACATTTGGAAAGACATAGATTTTTGTCGGACCACTTGGTGGGTAAGGAATTGGCTGGATGGTTGCACTCAGAAAATTGGGGTCAATGGCTCAATGTTCCAGGACCAACGATGAATGGTGTTCCTCAGGGGATGGTATTGGACCGGCACTGTTTAACGTCTTTGTCAGTGACATGGACAGGGGGTTTGAGTGCATTCTCAGAAAGTTTAAAGATAATACCAAGCTGTGTGGTGTGGTCAACACGCTGAAGGGAAGGGGTGCCATTCACAGGGACCTTGACAGGCTTGAGAGGTGGGCCTGTGTGAACTTCATGAAGTTCAACAAGGGCAAGTGCAAGGTCTTGCACCTGGGTCATGGCAATCCCAGGCACAAACTGGTCAGAGAATGGACGGAGAACGACCCTGAGGAGAAGGACCTGGGGGTGTTGGTTCATGAAAAACTCAACATGAGATGTCAATGTGCACTTGCAACCCAGAAAGCCAACTATGTCCTGGGCTACATCCAAAGAAGCATGACCAGCAGGTAGTTTGAGGGAGGTGATTCTACCCACTTTACTCCACTCGAGTGAGACCCCACCTGGAGTACTGTGTTCAACTCTGGGACCCCCAACATAAGAAGGACATGAACCTGTTGGAATGAGTCCACAGGAAGACCCTGCAGATGATCAGATGACATGAAAACTTCTCCTGTGAAGACAAGCTGAGAGAGCTGGAGTTGTTCAGCCTGGAGAAGAGAAGGCTCCAAGTATACATTATAGTGGCCTTCCAGTACCTAAAGACAGCTTATAGGAAAGTTGGGATAGGATATTACCTTTGTCTTATCACTGACTCTATCTGGGAGCATAGTGATAGGACAAGGTGTAATGAATTTTAATTAAAAAAGGGTAGATTTAGATTGGATGTAAGGAAGAAAATCTTCACCATGAGGGTGGTGAGGCACTGGAACAGGTTGCCTAGAGTAACTGTGGATGCCCCCTCCCTAGAAATGTTCAAGGTCAGGTTGGATGGGGCTTTGAGCAACACGGTCAACGGTAGGTGTCCCTGCCTATGTCAGAGACATTGGAACTGGGTGACCTTTAAGGTCCCTTCCAACCCAAATCATTCTATGATTCTATTTCTGAATGCATTTTCAAGCTTATACCTATGTTTTTGATTCTCCTCCACCCCCCCCCCCCCTCCCTCCCCCTATCTTTTTCAGCTCTCAACTCAACTCAAAGACTTCCATAGTATGACCTCGGTCTCTCACAGAACATTGCAGGTTCTGGCCTTTTGTTTAGCATTTACTGAGATGATGTGCATGTTTACATCTACCCAATGGCATACCAGAGGGAGTTTTCTGGAAGATCTGTATGTTATTCCCAAGAAAATTGTCATGTTGTGGAATTTACACTCCAGATTTATCAGCCGTGGCACTGGGCAAGGGCCACCCATGGGCCTCTGTACTTGTTCCAACTTACAGGTACTTAACTCTCAAATATTTATCAAGTCTCACACTGGGACTCAATGAATACAAGTAAGGTCAGAAATTCTCAATTCATTAGCACTTAATTTAGATGAGAATATTGTACTGGGTTTAAGTGGCAAGGTTTTGGTAGCAGGGGGCCATAGGGTTGGCTTCTGTGAGAAGAATCTAGAAGCTGCCCCATGTTAGATAAGGGCCCCGCTGCTGACCAGAGCCAAGCCAATAAGCTCTGTTGTTTGTGCCTCTGTGAGGGCATATTTAAAACGGGAAAAAAAATACTGCGCCACACAGCAGCTGGGAGAGTGAGAGGAGTAAGGAACAGCCTTGCAGGCGCCAAGGTCAGTGAAGAAGGAGGGGGAGAGGTGCTCCAGGCGCCGAAGCAGAAGTCCCCTGTGGTCTGTGGTGAGGACCATAGTGAAGCAGGCTGTCCCCCTGCAGCCCATGGAGAACCACAGTGGAGCAGAGTTCCACGCTGCAGCCCGTGGAGGAGACCACAGTGGAGCAGGTGGACCTGCACAGACGGAGACTGCAGCCTGTGGAAGACCCCTGCCGGAGCAGATTCCAGGCCGGACCTGTAGCCCGTAGAGAGGAGCCCACCCAGGAGCAGGTGACCTGGCAGGAGCTGCTGCCCATGGCAGATCCAGGTTGGAGCAGTTTGCTCCTGAGGGATGGACCCTGTGGTACGGACCCATATCTGGAGCAGTTCTTGAAGAACTGCTTGAAGTTCTTGAAGTTCTTGAAGTTCTTGACCGAGAAGGAGCGGCGGCGAAGAAGCGCTATAGACTGACCATAACCCCCATTCCCCCATTCTCCTGCACCGCTAGGGGGGAGGAGGTGGAAGAGGGTGGTTGGGGGGGAAGGTGCTTTTGGTTTCTTTCCTTTGTTTCTCACTTCTCTAGCTTGTTAGCAATAGGTAATAAATCTTACTGTCTCCCTATGCTGAGTCTGTTTTGCCCATCACAATAATTACTGCGTGATCTCCTTGTCCTTATCTCAACCCTTGAGCCCTTTTCATCGTATTTTCTCCCCGTTCCTCCTTGAGGAGGGGGAGTGAGAGAGCAGTTGTGGTGAAGCTCGGCCACCCACTCGAGTAAAACCACCACAAGTATTTTTGTAGGTTAAATAAAATTTTAGGGAATAATGCTGTCTGAATCTGACGAAGTTTAATGCAACACAAATCCATGTAGTTGCATAGGTCAATAATTCTTTGATCAAACAATTAATTCAGCTCATGGACTTTTCATGAACGCTCCCTGTCTTGAATATCTCTTGAGAAAAGGCAATCCAGTGACTTGGGTGGCAGTAGTCTGCTCCCAACTGCCATTGTAATGATAGATATGGTATCTGGTTGTTGTTGAGTGGCTGAAGTAACCCTGGAGCAGAGCAGCTCACAGGTTACACCCCCCTCTCATGTAGATGCAGTAAGTCTAACATTTCTGGTATGCACTCTTCTTACTATGCTGAGATGGCTGTCGGTCATCAGAATGTACTGTCAGTCTGGCACCCAGCCAAGCAGGTGTCCTGGATTCAGGTAGGATATAGTTAATTTTCCTCCTAGTAGCTGGTAGGGTTCTGCATTTGGGATTTAAGATGAGAATAATGTTGATATCATGCTGATGTTTTAATCATTGCAGAGCACTGCTTACACTAAGCCAAGGACTTTTCAGCTTCTCGCTCTGTCCTGCCAGTGAGGAGGCTAAGGGTCCAGACGGAGCTAGGGTGGGACAGACCCAGGACAGCTGACCCAAACTGGCCAAAGGGGTATTCCGTACTATATGGCGTCATGCTGAACAATTAATATGGGGTGGCTGGCTGGGGTGGGGGGACTGGCTGCTCGGGGATAGGCTGGGCATTGTTCAGCGAGTGGTGAGCCATTACTATGTGCTTCACTTGTTTTATACACATTATTAGCAGTAGTACTATTATTATTATTTTCCTCTCTTTTCTGTCCTAATAAACTGCCTTTATCTCAACCCACAGGTTCTTATTTTATATTTTTTTTCTAATTCTCTCCCCCATCCCAGAGAGGGAGGGGAGAGAGTGATCGAACGGCTGTGTGGTGTTTAGCTGCCGACCGGGTTAAACCACAACAACAGGTAACTGATTCTTGGACTTTCTTGGATGTGATCACAAGTAGACAGTCACTGTACATCTCTTCCATGCAGTAACCAAGTTATGTTTCTGATCTTTCTGGAAAACTTGGATAAAACCAGTCTAGTATGACATTCCATACAAATAAGAAATAGATGATATTTACCTAGAGTTCACCAGTACAGTGTGTCTGAAATTAAGTGAACTTGTATTTAAGAATAGAACATTTCCATCATGGTGTTGTATCTTCATTTTCATCTTCCTCTGTGCTTGTTCTTATAGGTAGTCGTGTCTTTTAATGAAGTGTATCTTTCTGTTTTATTTAATTCTTCTGGGTTATACTGCCAACTATTGGTCCACACTGTACTTTTCTAAGAAGCACTTTGGTATCCAAGTTTCCCCTGTGAAAAGTATTACTCAGGTCTTCTGGAAGTTTTGAGGGGACTTTCTGACATAAATTACTCAATGTACAATAAATAATTCAGATTATTTGCCCTACTTTTTCCCACATGCAACATACATTTTATACTGTGGAACCTATTAACAATATTGGAGTGCTAGTCTCACACATGATTTTGCTCTTGTGGTTCTGCTTATGTGTCATTAACTTTGTTTACCACAATATTGCTCAGTGTTCAGCTCTTTGTTCAGTGGCTTTTCTGGTATAATCTCCAAATGCCTTTCAGAATTATAGATTTCCACTTCTCCTGCTCATAATTGTAGCCTGACTTTCTTGTTTGCAGATGAATGACTTCTGGCTTATTTGGCTTCTAGCTTTCCATCCATAATTGAAATAGAAGTATATGTATATATCAGTCTTGCAAGAAGTCTACGAGAAACTCCTGCATTTAGTTATGATTTTGAGTTGCTGATTCTATTGTGAAAAATCTATGAGTTTAATAATCTCATATATCAGAGCACTTCCTAAATGGTGAAACAAAGAATGAGAACCCCCCCCTTTTTAGGTGGTATATAAGAACAAAAACACAGAATGTTTTTCCCAAATAGCTTGGGAATAGATTTTCCCATATTTCCCATTTTTTATTTTATTATTATTTTTTTTCCCCCAGAAATAGACTGATACAGGAAGGGAATAAGTATTGCACACAAAAATATCATCAAATATGATTGAGAGGATATTCATTGTTACAGCGTAGTTAGGAAAGATGAGGCTGTATAGATAAAAGTTTTATAGGGTCCATATAGAAGAGAGAAAGATAATGTAACACATTTAAAATTCTTCAAATATTTTGAAATTTACCAGAGTCTGAATATTGTAATTAAAGTTACACTCAGTGAACTATCTTTTTCAAGGACATCTGTGAGTATTTCTAGGCCTTTAATAAACTTAGTTATTTACATCTGATCTGCTAAGATTAGTGATATCGTAATTTTTTATCGGCAAGCCGATCTTGCCGAGGCGATCGGCTCCGGGGCAGACGCGTTCTGCAGCGGAGCGGGGGATCGGGACAGGCAGGGCTTTTTTTCCGACATCGAGGCCGCTCGAGGGAGCCGCCAGGAGCCGGCAGCCCTCTCGAGGCAAGCTGACGAGGCGTAGGTGGAGCCAGCAGCGCCCCCTCCCCGGCCGTTCAAAAGCAGCCCCTAGGGAGCGCGTTGAACAGGGCATGGCACATCAGAAGGGTGGGCACGGCAGTTTGCACGGGAGTTCGCGCAGGCAGGGCTAGCAGGGAGGGCGGAGAGGGCAGAGTTTCCCCCCCGCCCATAAGAACAACATCTTTAACGGCTATCGACTGCTAGCTGGGCTGCGATGGTCTTCACCGGGCAGAGCGCTCTCTCTAGAAAGTCTGTGCCCACCCAGATTGATCGCCTGCTCAACAATGCGGCAGTTCAGGTCTCTGGGTGCAGGGACTGCCTGAGCCTGTTGCTGCCATCTGAGGGAGGCAGAGGCGCCGTGTGTGTGAGGTGCGAGCAGGTGGATGACCTGGTCCGCCTGGTGGCAGAACTCAAAGAGGAGGTGGAGAGGTTGAGGGCTATTAGGGAGTGTGAGCGGGAGATAGACTGGTGGAGTGACTCCCTGCGGGGCCTGAAGGAGAGGTACCGGCGTGAGACACCCCAAATGGGGATGGACCCCCTGCCCTGTCGCTGTCGGGCAGAGGGAGGCGACCTAGAAGTTGAGGAGGGATGGAGACAGGTCCCTGCTCGATCTTTCAGGCAACGCCCCCCCTACCGGCCCCACCTTCCCAGGTGCCCTTACGTAACAGATTTGAGGCCCTGGAGCTTGAGAGACCGGTGGGTGAGGACGAAGTAGAAAGTCTACCCAGGAGGATGCCTAGGGCGAGGAAGCCGACCCCACGCCTCAAGACTGCCTCCACCAAGAAAGACAGAAGGGTGATCGTAGTAGGCGACTCCCTTCTCAGGGGAACGGAGGGCCCTATTTGTCGACCTGACCCTACCCGTAGGGAAGTCTGCTGCCTCCCTGGGACCAGGGTCAGGAATGTTGCCAGAAAGCTTCCCAACCTGGTTTGCCCCTCTGACTACTATCCGCTTTTGATAGTCCAGGCTGGCAGTGATAATATTGATGAGAGAAGCCTGAAGGCTATCAAACGGGACTTTAGGGGACTGGGACGGTTAGTGGATGGAGCGGGAGTGCAGGTGGTGTTTTCATCTATCCCTGCAGTAGCAGGGAGGGGTACCGAGAGGACACGGAAAGCCCACCTGATTAACACGTGGCTCAGAGGCTGGTGCCAACACAGAAATTTTGGGTTTTTTGACCATGGGGCGCTTTACTCAGCACCCGGCCTGATGGCTGCAGACGGGTCCCTATCTCTAAGGGGAAAACGGATCCTAGCCCAGGAGCTGGCAGGGCTCATTGAGAGGGCTTTAAACTAGGTAAGAAGGGGGATGAGGCTGAAAGAAGGCTTGTTGGAGCTGTGCCAGGGGGAAACAATGGCAAAGCCGGGGAAGAAGGCAATGGCCCGACTGAAGTGCATCGACACTAATGCACGCAGCATGGGTAACAAACAGGAGGAGCTGGAAGCCATCGTGCAGCGGGAAGGCTATGACTTGGTTGCCATCACGGAAACGTGGTGGGACCACTCTCACGACTGGAGTGCTGCAATGTCTGGCTATAGGCTCTTCAGAAGGGACAGGCAGCACAGAAGGGGTGGTGGTGTGGCTCTCTATATTAGAGAGTGTTTAGATGTTGAGGAACTTGAGGCTGGGAATGATAAGGTTGAGTCCCTATGGGTTAGGATCAGAGGGAAGGCCAACAAGGCAAGCATCCTGGTGGGGGTCTGTTATAGACCACCAAACCAGGATGAGGAGACAGATGAGGAGTTCTACAGGCAGCTGGCAGAAGCCGCGAAATCGTCAGCGCTTGTTCTCTTGGGGGACTTCAACTTCCCAGACATATCCTGGAAGCACAACACAGCCCAGAGAAAGCAGTCTAGGAGGTTTCTGGAGAGCGTGGAAGATAGCTTCCTGACGCAGCTGGTTAGAGAGCCTACCAGGGGAGGTGCCCCGCTAGACCTTCTGTTCACAAACAGTGACGGACTGGTGGGAGATGTGGTGGTTGAGAGCTGTCTTGGGCAGAGTGGCCACGAAATGGCTCAGTTCTCTATTCTTGGCGAAGTCAGGAAGGGGACCAGTAAAACCGCTGTCTTGGACTTCCGGAGGGCTGACTTTGAGCTGTTCAGGACACTGGTTGGCAGAGTCCCTTGGGAGGAGGTTCTGAAGGGCAAAGGAGTCCAGGAAGGCTGGGCACTCCTCAAGAAGGAAATCTTAATGGCTCAGGAGCGGTCTGTCCCCACGTGCCCAAAGACGAGCCGACGCAGAACTAGACCGGCCTGGCTGAACAGAGGGTTGTGGCTCGAGCGTAGGAGAAAAAGGAGGGTTTATAATCTTTGGAAAAGAGGGCGGGCTACTCAGGAGGACTATAAGGATGTTGTGAGGCTGTGCAGGGACAAAATTAGAAAGGCCAAAGCTCATCTGGAGCTCAATCTGTCTACTGCCGTTAAAAATAACAAAAATGTTTTTACAAATACATCAACACAAAAAGGAGGACTAAGGAGAATCTCCATCCTTTACTGGATGCGGGGGGAAACTTAGTTACAAAAGATGAGGAAAAGGCTGAGGTGCTCAATGCTTTCTTTGCCTCAGTCTTTAGCGGCAAGACCCATTTTTCTCTGGATACCTGGTACCCTGAGCTGGTGGGAGGGGATGGGGAGCAGGATGTGGCCCTCGCTATCCATGAGGAAATGGGTGGCGACCTGCTACAGCACTTGGATGTATGCAAGTCGATGAGGCCGGATGGGATCCACCCGAGGGTACTAAGCGAACTGGCGGAGGAGCTGGCCATGCCCCTTTCATCATTTATCGGCAGTCCTGGCTATCAGGGGAGGTCCCAGTCGACTGGCGGCTAGCAAACGTGACGCCCATCTACAAGAAGGGTCGGAGGGTAGACCCGGGGAACTATAAGCCTGTTATCTTGACCTCAGTGCCAGGGAAGCTCATGGAGCAGATTATCTTGAATGTAATCACGCGGCACTTGCAGGGCAACCAGGCGATCAGGCCCAGTCAGCATGGGTTTATGAAAGGTAGGTCCTGCTTGACGAACCTGATCTCCTTCTATGACCAAGTGACGCGCTTGGTGGATGAGGGGAAGGTCCTGGATGTGATCTACCTTGACTTCAGTAAGGCTTTTGACACCATTTCCCACAACATTCTCCTCAAGAAACTGGCTGCTTGTGGCTTGGACTGGCGTACGCTTTGTTGGGTTAAAAACTGGCTGGATGGCTGGGCCCAAAGAGTTGTGGTGAATGGAGCCAAATCCAGTTGGAGGCTGGTTACTAGTGGAGTCCCCCAGGGCTCAGTGCTGGGGCCGGTCCTCTTTAATATCTTTATCGATGACCTGGATGAGGGGATCGAGTGCACCCTCAGTATGTTTGCAGACGACACCAAGTTAGGTGCGTGTGTCGATCTGCTCGAGGGAAGGAAGGCTCTGCAGGAGGATCTGCATAGGCTGGACCAATGGGCTGAGGCCAACTGTATGAAGTTCAACAAGGCCAAGTGCCGGGTCCTGCATCTGGGGCGCAACAACCCCAAGCAGCGCTACAGGCTGAGAGATGAGTGTTTGGAAAGCTGCCTGGCCAAGAAGGACCTGGGAATACTGGTTGATAGTCGGCTGAAGAGCCAGCAGTGTGCTGAGGTGGCCAAGAAGGCCAACAGCATCCTGGCTTGCATAAGAAGCAGTGTGGCCAGCAGGTCTAGGGAGGTGATTGTCCCCCTCTACTCGGCTCTGGTGAGGCCGCACCTCGAGTGTCTGAGAGTACTGTGTTCAGTTTTGGGCCCCTCGCTACAAGAAGGACATGGAGGTGCTCGAGAGAGTCCAGAGAAGGGCAGCGAAGCTGGTGCGGGGTCTGGAGAACAAGTCTTACGAGGAGCGGCTGAGGGAGCTGGGGTTGTTCAGCCTGGAGAAGAGGAGGCTCAGGGGAGACCTCATCGCACTCTCTATAGGTACCTTAAAGGAGGCTGTAGAGGGGTAGGGGTTGGTCTATTCCCCCACGTGCCTGGTGACAGGATGAGGGGGAATGGGCTAAAGTTGCGCCAGGGGAGGTTTAGGTTGGATGTTAGGAGGAACTTCTTTACTGAAAGGGTTGCTAGGCATTGGAATGGGCTGCCCAGGGAAGTGGTTGAGTCGCCATCCCTGGAGGTCTTTAAAGGACGTTTAGATGTAGCCCTTAGTGATATGGTTTAGTGTAGGACTTGTTAGTGTTAGGTCAGAGGTTGGACTAGATGATCTTGGAGGTCTCTTCCAACCTAGACAATTCTGTGATTCTGTGATTCTGTGAATTTGTTAATTTTTCCACAAATGTAAGCCATATCTCTTACAAACAAGGTAACAAGTCATCTCCTAAGCAAAGTGTCAATCTCTAAAACATGTAGTAGACCTCAGAAATCTTCTACTAACCTCACTTTCCTGGAAAAAAAAAAAAAAAAAAAAAGAGTGTTTGATCCTGTTCCATGGAGCAATTGGAAAACTACTTTAAACAGTAATCTGGGTCAAAACATTTCTAGCCTTTTGAGGTACTAATGCGGATGTTTATTAAAACACGACATGTTTTAGTGTTGTAAGAGACTGATTTAAATATTGAACAGTTATACAGTATGTTATGATTTTATACATATCAGTTCATATCATTTCTGTGTAATTCTGCAGTATTTTTGAGGTATACCTATACAGAAAATCATTAATACTGAACAGTGGGCATTACTTATTCTTTTAGGTCTGAATTGAATTATTAGCCTATTATTGTTCTAGAAAATGAGTTAATGAATTATGCTATAGAAGATCCATATAAAATGTCTGTATTTTAAGTAAGATGCTCAATTACTTGTAATACTTAAAACTGTATAGACATCTAGGGCAGAATTTACAGTGTTTATTTTCAGACAAAGAACATATTTTCTCAAAAAAATGGTGTCTATGTTTTTCTACAGTCAATGAGAAGAGGGTAGCTTCTTGGATAGATACAACCTTCAGCATAAAAAAGAATCAAGATTAGCTGGTAACGTGACTGTACAGACTTTAATAACTCAGATCAAATGCATATGCTGAGTCACTAGTAATTAGTAAATTTCCTTGACTGGGAGGATTTACATTACCTAAATTTCCTGTGTTACTCTTAAAACATCTAAGCATTGCAATGGTAATTATAGATTACAGCAAAATACTTGTTGATGAATTTTCTTTCCTTTAATTTCTGTTAATTACGTCTATGAGAAATTTCGTATGATAGTGACATACTGCTGAGACAGAAGGAAATAAAACTCTTTCTCATGTTGGAAAGCATAATGACAAAATATCTGAAGGCAAATAAGTGCTATGTTAATATTAAATGATAGCCATAACCTCAACCTTTATCCAAACATTGTCCAAGTGATGAAAGAATATTCCTATCTGAGTGGAGTATTCCACTATATTTTACTCTAAGTTTTCAAAGGGTTGACAAGCTTCTGGACATAATCATAAAAGTTTTGTTTAGAAGGAACCCCAATAGGTCATGTACTTCTTATTTTCACTCTGAAATAAATGAATAAATAACCCACCTGCCTGGAAACCCTCTGAGGAGATGTTGATCTTTTCCTTTCTTAAAATAGATACAAAGAAGAGCATAATAATATTCTGTTATTACTAGACACTGTGTACAGAGAGTAGTAATTGGAGTGTCCTGTAGTTCTGTTGTTGCCTAGCCTGCTTCTGTTCTCTGTATCTCACAGGAAAAATCAAGAGGTACCTACAAGAGCAGTGTGTTACAGATAGTAATAACCTGCAAAGGAAAAGCAAGGTAAGAAATAAATAAGTCTGTCATAATCTAATCAACTTTCTACTTTTATGAGTAATGGTGAGCCATTCACTTTTATGAGTGAATGGCTGGGGAGGGGGGCCAGAAACTCTATGCTGAAATATTATTTCATCATACTCTGATATTTGATCCATTCCTTAATCCTTTGTTCTGTGGTAGTTTTTTTTTCTTTTTTCTTTTTTTCCTAAAATCTTCTAGTTAAATGTTGGGGGGGGTTCTTCTTTGTAAAGATGGTGAGATATGAACAAGTTTAAGGAAACTGTTTTCTTTCTAATCCAGAATTTGGGCTGTTATTTCAACAGCCATGTATATATCATAGCAACATTTGTTATTCATATTGTTATTTTAATAATTGGCGTCTCAAAAAGTAGTTATTTTTTCAAAGCAGCTAAGGTGAAAGCCAGAAAATCCATCATATCCCTAAATCTATCATCTTTATAATAGATCCTAAAGTTTGTCATGATATGATAACATTTCCCATATAACACCACCAAGATCAGAATGTCTCCCTCTAATCTTTTAAAAGACCTGGCTTTTAAAAGTGGTTCTTGAAAAGTGACCAGCTCTCATGGACCTCTAAACCCTCTAGAGCCGATTCCCAGTGGACACTGCTAAATAGTTCTCTGAGGAACTTTTTTTTTGGTCTCTTATAGTCCAGGGTGGCAACTCTGCTAACCTTTGTTCCCCTTACACACAAAATTTTAAACTCAACTAATTCATAACTGTGACCAATAAAGCCACCTGCTGACACATCGCTCACAAGGCCTTCTCTATACTCAAAAAACAGATCTAAGAGGGCACCTTTCCTAGTTGGCTCGCTCTGTATTTGTGAGAGGAAGTTCCCTTCAACATACTTTAAGATTTTCCCAATTTACTTGTCCTGGCAATATGATATTCCCAGTCTATGTCTGGGAAGTTGAAATATCCCATAAGGACAAGGGCAACTGAAACAGAGATTTCCCATAGTTTATAGCATAGCTTATCCATGCTATTGTCCTGTGTGGGGCTGATATTAAACACCTGAGACTACATCTGCTTTGTTATCCATCTCCTTAATCTTCACTCAGAAGATCTCTATCACATCATCCCTAATGACAAGGACTGTACAGTGTAATCTCTCCTTTAAATACTATGTAAACCTCCACCTCAGCTGTCCTGCCTATCCCTTCTGAAAAGCCACTAGCCCCCCATTCCAGCTCTCCAGTCATGGGACTCATATCAACAAGTCTCATTAAAACCAATGTCTTCATAATTCTGGGAAAGGACCAAATTTTCCAGGTTATCCTGCTTGTTCCTCATACTACATGTGTTGGTGTACAAGCATTTCAGATGTGCTCTGGAGTCCACAGTGCTCCCTGGAGTGGCATAGATGCTCCAGCTAGCCTTGCTACACTCAAACGGTGCCATACCATCCTTTAGCTTAACCTGTGATCCTAATGGTATCCCCTAAATTAATTTACATGCAATTATGTGATACTTCACTTAATCTGCTGATGTATCTAGTTTACTCTTGTGTAGAGTTAACTGACTCCAGATTACTTTGAAGTATTTATTATGCTTCATATAGTGTATTATAATCTACATCCACTCTGAAATTTTCAGTACTACTCTACTGGCGCTTAAAAAGGTTTATACATTCTTATTTAATTTCTGAAAATCAAAGGTATTTTTAATATGAATGTGTTTCATCAACATATATCATTCCTCTTTCCACAATAAATAAGGAAGTTTTTCATGTTTTAAATGTTCTTTTGTTTGTTTGTTTGTTTTAGGGGGTAGAATTCCATTTGCAAAACAAGAATAAGGTATTTCCCACCCTACATATAGACTGTGAATAACAAAGTACATAAAGCAAATCATAATGTTCCTTCCAAAGAACACTCCCCCACCCCCTGGTTCATTCAAAATTATTTTTACTACTGGTTATCTAGAATTAACTTACATACTGTATTGTTATTTTGTTTCTAATAATTATCCAAAAATGTTGATAGCAAAGACCATGAAATTTTCTTTTTAAATGGCTTCTCCTTTACATCTTCACCTTAATTAGAGAAATTCATACAATAACAAAAACTGCAACATTTTTTTGTTATGACATTAACTAAGATAAGTAAAAGAACAAACCTATACCTACTGACACTTATATCCTTATTATTTCCTCTCATATTAAAAACGAAACAAAACAAAACGAACAACCCCCCCCCCCAAAAAAAAAGTTTTATTTTGAGTAGAGTAGTGGGACAGAAATTAGTCAATTCATATTAGAAAAGTGTGATCAGAGGGTCAAAAATGTATGTTACAATAGGTAGGTTTCATTTGTGTTATGAGAGGTACATGCTGGGCTGATTTCCCAAACAATTAAAACTCTTGCCCCCATCTCATATTTGTCATGTAATGCGAAAGCCATGTCTTTGTTAATTTTCCTCAGGCAGGTAACACTAGTCATATCTAATTATCACCTCTATTTTCAACTTTAATATATATATATTAGTCCAGAAATTACTACATTTCCTTTGAATTATAGCTACATGAATAATATATATACATATATATATATATATATAATTTTTTCCCCCCCTAGGCCTTTTAGTACACTCATTTCTCCTCATCTTCTCTTCTGAAAGTGAACTGATGGCTTCAAAAATCCCCTGGATTAGAGTCAACATGTCTTCTAATGAATAACACTATGATCTTGCAAAGTCTTACTCTTGTGCTTAAAGACACTGAGCTCAGTGTGGCAACAGATGTGTTTGAAAGAAGGCATGTGAAAAAGTTTCTGCAACAGTAAAGTATTAAGCCATGATAGAGCACTGAAACCAAAGGAGAAAGGAGGATGACATTTGTGTTCTCATTTTATTTCAAGGAAGAAAATAACCAGTCTTTTCTTCTCCAGATTAGTAACTGTACAAAAACCAATTCCACTGTTGGTCTCTGTGTATTTCTTTGTATAGTGCACTTTCATCATTATCATGGTACATGCTAATAAATAGTGGAAATTGCTCATTCTGTTAACATATGCAGCTTTGCAAACTCATTTTGGAATAACAATTTAACAATAAATAAATAAATAAATAACTCCTGATGCTGTTTGTTTGGAATATGCTGTTGAATGCTTGAGAACCCTTTACAACTATCAAAAATTACAATGACACTCACCAGGGAGGGGTTATGAAAGGTGATCATCTAAGATAATTTTTACACAGGGAAATACTGAAAGAAGTTTATAAAAATGAGTAACAGACCGCAATATGTAATTCTCTTAAGCAATAATAAATTGCCTATATAGAATTAATGATCTCTAGGCATTTCTTTTAAAAGACTTTGAAAGAACTAATTAATGTAGCACATTTCAAGCTAAGCAAATTGCAATGATAAATGGGATTACTGGAAGCTATAAATGCAATTCGTAACTGAAGGAAAAGAGCAAAACATCATTCAGAACTTTAAGGAATGCAATTAAGCAAAACATTTGGAAGTACTTAATTACATCTGCAGAGGATAGTTAAGTGAGATCTGGTGCCTTGCATGAGGAGCAATATCAAATCTTCAGAAGATTGCTTAAGCGTAAAGTAGACCATTTGCTGTCTGATTTGACATGCAAGCAAAATATTCCTTTACTGATAACTTGTGCAAAAAACTGAAAAATAAATTGTCAGCTAGGTAATAAATACAAGTTTTCTTTTTGGTCCCAAAGTCTTTTGGTATAATGAATGTATGCTGAAATAAATAATATGCAAGAAAATGGTTTCACTGTAAATCAACTGGAGCTTGACTCCACAAATTGCAAAACAATATGGTCCTAATTAAGCAAAGGTTTTCAAACTTATAAGATTTCATCAATTTCAGTTCACTTGTTATAACACTCTTCGTTGAAGTTTGAACCTAGACCATCAATCTAACAGCTGCAACTCCTGAAAGCAGGTGTTAAATCATGCACACTTTCTGTCATATAAGCATAAGCTGTTTTTGTGAAAGCACCAGGAAGTGAACAAGCCTTGGGTCTTGCTGGTATGGACTGGTTTGTTTTTGTGGTATTCAGGACAAGCTTCCTCTAGAACAGAAAATCCATATTGAGTCTACATTTCAACTGGGAGAGTGAAGGTTTCATTTACAACTTTACCACTTGTGGGGATTAGGACATGGCGAGATCCATTAGTTCAACCATATCTCTGCTTCTACCTGAGAAGAGAGATTTTGATCTCCTTATATGGCAGCTCAGAAATAAAGCAGCTTGTATCTGAAGGACAAAGCAAGCTCACAGTGGGGTTAGATTCTGATTGCCTTTCTTCAGCATATTCCTAACCATTAGGCTGTCTGTCGAATCACGTTCCAGGTTCTAATTATCCTCTTCTTCTTTAGCTATTTTCCACTAGGTGTTATGACTTGAGCAATGTGAGTGTTTGTTCTTGGCGATATCATGATTGTAGTATTGCCAGAAGTATATGGAATCACAAACTTAGATTCACTGTTTAAAATGTGGATTATCAAATACAAAGGCAAAAAACATGAATCCCACCCCTTCGACTTTCTAAAATAATAAAGTAACACTTAAATATATGCCTATTTGAAATTTTGCTGACACATTTTGCATCTCAGATATATACGTATCTGTATTCTATAGCTAACTTTTGCTTAGTAATTATGAGTGGAATATTAAAAAAATATTAAAAAAAAAAAAAAGGATGTTACCCACTTCCCTTGCAAGCCAAATTAACCCACATTTGTTTTTTACTGCACTACAAAGCAAGTTGAACAGTTACAAGGGAGTGTTTTAATATATGCTGTTTATATCTCCATAGCTTTCACCAGGTAACTGTTTAATGTCTTTTGGTGAATATCTAACATAACTGCTTTTACGGGTCCTATTTGTTCCACTGTTGTAGTTTAACCTGGCTGGCAGCTAGGCACCACACAGTCATTCATTTGCCCTCAACCATAACTCTCTGGGATAGGGGAGAGAACCAGAAAAAAATAAAAACCTGTGAGTTGAGATAAAGGCAGTTTATTAGGACAGAAAAGAGAGGAAAATAATAATAATGATAATAGTACTACTGCTAATAATGTGTACAAAACAAGTGAAGCACATAGTAATGGCTCACCACTCACTGAACAATGCCCAGCCTATCCCCGAGCAGCCAGTCCCCCCACCCCAGCCAGCCACCCCATATTGGTTGTTCAGCATGACGCCATATAGTACGGAATACCCCTTTGGCCAGTTTGGGTCAGCTGTCCTGGGTCTGCCCCACCCTAGCTCCGTCTGGACCCCTAGCCTCCTCACTGGCAGGACAGAGCGAGAAGCTGAAAAGTCCTTGGCTTAGTGTAAGCAGTGCTCTGCAATGATTAAAACATCAGCATGATATCAACATTATTGTCATCTTATATCCCAAACGCAGCACCCTACCAGCTACTAGGAGGAAAATTATCTCTATCCTAGCCAAAACCACGACATCTGTTGATCACCTGAATAACGTTACCATCTTATCGTTAGTCTTGAGACAAAGCACTTCTCAATAAGTGATGAATTCTAAGTTTAATATAATATATAAATGTGTTTCTATTCATTTTTAACTCCTCTTTGTGGAAACTGTTGTAACCAGTGCTTATACTGCATTTTATACTCCACTGCAAATGCTTAAATTAACAAAATAAAGTAAAAGGGAAGCTAATTGGAAAAGTAGGGATATCTCAGAAGTACAACTGGTGAAACAGCACTGTAAAACTAAAAAGTATTTAAAAGAGTAATAACTATTTCAAAAAATCAAAGATTATATGAACAGAGAAAACATTTTTTTTTTAGAATATTAATATCTGATTAAAACAGTTCAGGGAGTGAAAAAGTCTTCTATATTTCTTATCTGTATACATATATATATATATATATATTTGCTGTTCTCACCTCAAAGACAACTTCCACAGGAGTTCATTAGGAATGACTAATGTTATGGAAAAAATGGCTTTATATTATTGTCATACAGCAGTCTAGTGAAGAGTTTAAATGAGATTTTGTAACCCAAAAATGAAAGGAGAAACATCTTTGCTTTCATCGTTTTGTTTTGTTTTGTTTTGTTTTTTCCTCAGAAGTTTGTTTTCCTGACCAAGTTTATTGTGAATTGTCTGTCTTTGTGACTGCTGTGCGACTAATCCTTGGATGCCACATAAATGTCTGTCAGTGTTCTGATCTTCCTTCTTGAGGTCCTTTTACACCTCCTGACTTCTTTGATCTTACATGTTTCAGTTTACTTCCTGCTGGAGCAGCCTCTCTTATAATTTAAAAAGATGTGTTCAGTCTTAGAGATGAGGGCTTTAAATATTGCCATACCTTGTGACATTGCGTGTTCTGTCTCTAATGCTTCAATATTTCATTTCTGCCATAGTGGATAACTGATTTGAAGCACAAAAAATGAAAAGTCCCCTCCCACCTGCCCCCTGCCCCCCTTTTTTTTTCTGTCTTGTTTTTAAGCCTGTCCAATTCCCAACTTTAGCTGGTAGCACAGCAGTCTAGTATGTCAGGATGGGAGAGAAACAGCCACGCCTTACAGCACCACTTGAACACAGAGATTTTAATGGCTTTGCAGTTCTTCATGTTCTTCTTTATAGGAAAGCTTGTGATAAGGTGTTTTGGTTTAACCCGGTCGGCAGCTAAACACCACACAGCCGTTTGCTCACCCTCCCCCCTCCCTCTCTGGGATGGGGGAGAGAAACAGGAAAGTGAAGCCTGTGAGTTGAGATAAAGACAGTTTATTAAGACAGGAATATAATAATAACAATAATAATAATAATAGTGATAATGATAATAGTATTAATAATAATAATGTGTATGAAACAAGTGATGCACAATGCAATTGCTCACCACCCGCTGACCGATGCCCAGCCTATCCCCGAGCAGCCGGCCCCCCACCCCGGCCAGCCACCCCTATATATTGTTTAGCATGACGTCAGATGGTATGGAATACCCCTTTGGCCAGTTTGGGTCAGCTGTCCTGGGTCTGTCCCCTCCCAGCTCCTGCTGCACCCCTAGCCTGCTCGCTGGCAGGACAGAGTGAGAAGCTGAAAAGTCCTTGGCTTGGTGTAAGCACTGCTCTGCAACAATTAAAACATCAGCATGTTATCAGCGCTCTTCTCATCCTAATCCAAAACATAGCACCCTACCAGCTACTAGGAGGAAAATTAACTCTGTCCTAACTGAAACCAGGACATAAGGTCACCAAGAAGAATCTTTTTCAGTTTGTCCACCATGTCTGGCCATTAAAGAACCCTTCTCATAGCTACAGAGGTTGATATACTCTGTATTGGTACCAATGAAATGGTGTTTTCTACTCCAACAAAAAAGGGGAAGAGGTATTGATTTCAGTATCTCTTTTTGGTTAGATTGGAAGGAAAATGTGATTTTGTATGGAAATTTCCTCTGCTAGAATATGTTAAGATACAATACTCTTCATGCTAGAAACATAGTGAAACATAGTGAATGTGGTCTAATAGCAGAGAAATTTTCCTTACTTTTGTTGGAAAGTGGCAGATTTAGAGAAGGGCAAAAATAAAAGCTGTCAAAAATGTAATCTGCTCACTATCAAGACTTCCAAATTTTACAGTATCTATCCTTGGATCAGTTTTAGCAAGAAATGAAGTTTCTTATGTGTAGAATTTGCAAATAGCTTTTCTGAAAAGAAAAGGGGTGAAAATCACAAATGCATCTTCTCCGTTTTCTAGTGTGTACATCTTCAGGTATGACTATAACCTTACATAAAATTCTGGGCATGCAAGGAGAGTTTCCATAAACATTGCAAGTCCACAGAGTTGTTTTTTGCTTTAGGATTATGTATTCTAATTTCCTGGGGAATTCTGAATGTAGTGTGTGGGATCAAAATGAGGTAAGATTACATGGTATAATGTAGAAATATTTCGGTGTTCTTGACATAATTAAGAACAAGTGGGATCTTTGTAAACAAACAAGTGTAACTCAGATGTTAACTGCAGCCAAACTTTTCTATTGATTAGCCCTGCCTCAAAATATTTATATCACGACCTATTTTTTACTCTACTGCAATGAGTTAGCTTTTCTTTACTCTTCATTCTCTAGTGTATTTGTATATTTATACTTTTTATTTTTTCTTTTTTTTTTGGGGGGGGGAGGGGGTAGGAGGAGGGGAGGGGGCCTTTTTAAAAAGAATCATGAAAAAATATTGTGTAAACCTTCAAGGACTTTTGACATACACTGCAAAGACCAAATAATCAGGGCTTTTCCTGGGGCTATGTAGGTAGGTTAGGTTCAAAATATTACTGTGTGACTACTGCTACAGCAGATATTATGGAAATTAAAACACTTGAATGAGTATTGCTGTGAATGCATTTCATAGGGCCCACAAAGTGCTAAATGTGCATCAGTAACTATTTATAAAAATTACGCACTTGTTTTTGTCTGACCCAATATATGGCTCTTTGGACTTGTTTAGAACCAGAGAAAAATGGACGTCAGATCTTTACTTTTTATTTCAATCCATGTAATGTAGGCAGATTGGAGTCAGATTGATGATTCATTTTAATGTCTTAGTTTGCTAATTTTTCCCAGTTTTTGTCATCCACTTAACTTTCTTTCATGGTCTGAAGAACATGCAAGCGTATTCCCTTTGTTCGATAAAGAATACAGTAAGTAGTAGTTTGGTCAGCTGGTATTTCTTTGAATTTCTTTAATATCAGCCATCACTAGCGGAGAATTCATTCTCTCTTGCAGTCACATTTATAGAGCTGGAGTTTAGCAGTCTTCTTTGTCTAATTTGTAATATAATTCACAGCCAGTCAGCTTATTAGTATTTCAGTTTCCCATTTTCAAATTGTGGAAAAACACACATAACAATAATGGGATGAAATTTTTGTTTCAAAAATTATATGTTATAGTGCTTAAGAATTTCCTCATTTACTGGAGAAGAAATTGTTAATATTAAGCTGAATATTTTTCTATGTAGGAAAATAAACTTTGAAATTTATTCACAAATTTATGTCCTATTTCTCTCTCCTTTGTGGACATTCCTTTCTTCCCCACTATGTTCTGGTTTTGTCCTCTCCATTCACCCAGTTAAAGATTAGCTGATAGTCTTTCTTTTCTTCAGTTTTCCCTCCTCTTATACCTTTCTGCTATGGCCATTCACTGTGTAGTCCAAGCTTCTGCTTCTCAATCCATGTCTATGTAACTATGCACCAAACTCTATCTCCAGTTTGACACATACTCTAATTTCCTTGTTCTATATTTGTACTTGTTCCTACACCTGTTATTCTTTTTCTTCACTGAGTACAAGATGTAGTTTTTCTTGAGAAGGTGGTATTAAATAAGCTGGTATACTTGACTCCAGCCTGATTTTGAATAAAATACTGAAATCTTCCCTATTCCACAAGACATTCCAATACACTATCCAGTCTGTGTACAGATTTTCCTTTTTTTTTAAAAAAAAAAAATAATTTATTTTATTTTATTTTATTCTGTCTTCATCACAGCTTTTGTTATATCTTCTTCATTCAGACTTAAAGCTCCTTAAGAAAGGAACCTCTTCTTGAGACCTCTTGCTCAGAGTTACGATGTGTGCATTTGCAGTGTTCTATAAATGAATGTGTATATAACATGAGGCTTATCTTTCCAGGATTAAGTCAGTATTGTCAAAGGTTGTACACAAGAGGTAAAGTATGAAAACACACATGTTTCAAGCTGCAATAAGACTAATCATTAAGTGAAAAAAAATGTTTTGAGCAATTGTTAACCTGTGCAGATAACAGTAATGAATTTGATTACACATTTACATTTCCTTTAAAAAGGAAACTTGTCAAGATGAATTCTGTGACCTGGAAAACAAAGCCAGACACCAATAACTATTATTTAATTCATTTAGGTTTTTATTTATTTAGTTTTTATTTAGTGTTATTTAGTATATGTGAAAAATATCAGACTGACAAATGGAAAATGATATTTCCTATCTATGTATCTTGTCTGGCAGAAGCAGAAGGTTAATTCTACTTTGTCAAGTATAAGTTGTTGGCTATTAAGCCTCATTCGCCATACTAAGAAGGATAACATTTTAACAGTGATGTGTCTGCCTACTCAGCTGGAAATTTAAGGCAACCATATTGTCACTAGTTGTTAAATCAGTAAACAGTTTTGGTTTTAAACATGAAGGTGTGATACAGAACCACTTCCACATGCTCAACTGAGAAGCCATGACAAAGTGGTAATCAATATATGTTTTATCCACCTAGAAAGTATAGCACATCTTCTAGCAATTTGTCTTGAGGTCCAGTGATGTATTCAGTCACAAACCTTGCCTGATACTGTCATGAATAGTATGAAGGTCATTTCAGCATGTTGTGGGAGAATTTTTTACATTTTTTCATACAAGTGTCATCTTAAAAGGGAATCAGAATGAAATGGAGAAGAAAAAAGAAAAAAGAAAAAAAAAAAGGCTTTTGACACCGTTTCCCACAGCATTATCCTCAAGAAATTGGCTGCTCTTGGCTTGGACTGGCATACGTTCCGTTGGGTTAAAAACTGGCTGGGTAGCATCCAGTTGGAGGCCGGTCACTAGTGGAGTCCCCCAGGGCTCAGTGCTGGGACCAGTCCTCTTTAATATCTTTGTCGATGATCTGCATGAGAGGATCGAGTGCACCCTCAGTAGGTTTGCAGATGGCACCAAGTTAGGTGCGTGTGTCGATCTGCTCGAGGGAAGGAAGGCTCTGCAGGAGGATCTGGATAGGCTGGACCGATGGGCTGAGGCCAGCTGTATGAAGTTCAACAAGGCCAAGTGCTGGGTCCTGCATCTGGGGCGTAACAACCCCAACCAGGGCTACAGGCTGGGAGATGAGTGGCTGGAAAGCTGCCTGGCCAAGAAGGACCTGAGAGTACTGGTTGATAGTCAGCTGAATATGAGCCAGCAGTGTGCTGAGGTGGCCAAGAAGGCCAACAGCATCCTGGCTTGCATAAGAAGCAGTGTGGCCAGCAGGTCTAGGGAGGTGATTGTCCCCATCTACTCGGCTCTGGTGAGGCCGCACCTCGAGTACTGTGTTCAGTTTTGGGCCCCTCGCTACAAGAAGGACATGGAGGTGCTCGAGAGAATCCAGAGAAGGGCAACGAAGCTGGTGCGGGGTCTGGAGAACAAGTCTTACGAGGAGCGGCTGAGGGAGCTGGGGTTGTTCAGCCTGGAGAAGAGGAGGCTCAGGGGCAACCTTATCGCACTCTCTATAGGTACCTTAAAGGAGGCTGTAGCAAGGTAGGGGTTGGTCTATTCTCCCACGTGCCTGGTGACAGGATGAGGGGGAATGGGCTAAAGTTGCGCCAGGGGAGGTTTAGGTTGGATGTTAGGAGGAACTTCTTTACTGAAAGGGTTGTTAGGCATTGGAATGGGCTGCCCAGGGAAGTGGTTGAGTCGCCATCCCTGGAGGTCTTTAAAGGACGTTTAGATGTAGCCCTTAGTGATATGGTTTAGTGTAGGACTTGTTAGTGTTAGGTCAGAGGTTGGACTAGATGATCTTGGAGGTCTCTTCCAACCTGGATTATTCTGTGAATCTGTGATTCTGTGAAAGGCAATATATTTTTTGTTTTGTTTTGTTTTGTTTTGTTTTGTTTTCCATCACTTTAAAAAATATCATTTGTCTCTTTTGAATGAGAATAACAGTTTTGCAATTACTTTTTGGTTTAGAATTTCCTTTCATGAGCTCTGCTTGAAACAACAGCTTTTATTGAAAGTTAAAACACGTAATAAGGATGTTATTAATATAACTGATTATCATACGCTTTTATTTATTTATTTATTTATTTATTTATTTACTTTAAATGATAATAGTCAGATCTTTCTCATTATTACTCTGTTAACCTGGAATTGAAAATGAATCTTATATCCTCTCACTCTGTAGTAACTGTGAATGCATGTTTCACTGGACTATGTTGCAAATCTAATTTGTTTTGTCTGATACTATTTATTTTTTTTAAGTACTAAAGAGACCTTCTTTGATATCTTTTATGCATTATTCTCTCCCTTCCTCCCTTCCTCCATTCCTTTACCACTTTATTGAAAAAAAAAAAAGAAAAAGAAAATCGAAAATCAATTAAACCAAAAACTTGTGTAAAGTCCCTTGGGAATTTTTATCTTTATAGTGGTCTCTCTATACTGCTTTCATTATAGCCACTGGAAAGGCAGAAATTAATTTCAGAAGTGCAGGATGTGAAGTTGATGCTGAATTTGTTCTGAAGGTTTTTTGACTCCTTGTCTGCTACCTCCAGGGCTGAGTCTATATAAAGACTCAAACATTTTTGTTGTTGGCTTTCGGTCCATAACGTTAGTGTCTTACAACTCACACACAATTCATAGATTAAAAGAGTAGAAGCAACTAATTGCTGAAGTGCCTTGGCCTCCATTGGATCATGCTACCATTCTAATCACAGCAAATATCAACTGGAAAATTAAAACCAAGTAAAAGGCAACCAAGCAATACCAAACAAATGGGAGATGGTACACCTGTTTTTTTTGTTTGTTTGTTTGTTTGGCTGAGAGGTTGTATTGAGAGTTCTGCTCTGAAATTTCGAGCTTCAGGATTAAAAAATATTTCTCTGGTGTGTGTAGGTACTTCAGTGATTCTGGCAAATATTTTTTTTCAACAAAACAGAAATGAAGCCTGCTTTCAGAATATTCTGAGATTTTCTTTATTTCACATATATGGTCCTAAGTCAGAAAATGTATAGTTAATTTTTATAACTTGTAAAATCCTGTTTTGTTTTCTGTTTAGTAAATATTTCTTTTCCTGTGCAGGATTTATCAGACCATCAGTATTTCCAAGTTCACAACAAACTTGACACTCATATTTCTCTTGGCATTTTAGACTCAAGTTAATTAACATTTTTATAGGTAAAATAATTACCACTTTATGAGCTGAATTTCCTCATCCCTTGAACCTACTTTGGTTTCACTTCATACTGGAAAATATAAGTGGGTAAGGTTACAAAATGCTAACATTCAATTTGTTTTTAAGGGCAAAATGAAATTCATAAATGCCGTTGAATTGCAGTATTAACACAGAGCTCCATTTGAAGGAAAATAAGTGGCAGAAAGCCCTTAGGACCACTCCAAGATGTTAAATAACACTGAATAATAATCATTCTATAAATGTTACTGTGTTTGTTGTTATGCTGGCTAATATTGTCTTAGTGATATGACAGTCCCTCAACTGTCTGTATCTGTGTGTTCTTTTATATTTAAATTGTAAGCAAATAAGCAAATAGGGTCAGGCCTCTGTGGTGTGGTGACATTCCTAGCAAAATAGGGGTTGGAGTAAGGTGCTGAAGTGCTACCCCAATTCAGATGTTATTTGTAATAAACGATCTATCAGATTATTGAGAAGATGCCTAGGGAAGAAACATGTTTGAATGCCATGCCTAGGTTAGTTGCTCTTAGTAGTCCTCCAAAGTCTAATCTCTTTCTGTCTTCAAAAGCTCTTTAGACAACTGCAGACACCAGAACCCAGATTTCCAAAAATAACAGCAAAAAGTATATTACTGTCTTTATAGACACATCTTACATTATACAGAAAATGTAATAAAATAGTTATCTGTTATATTTGGTTCAGTTTCTGCAGTGTCTGTATTTTACTAAGTTGTTTTACCATATCCCAATTGTTCAAACAAACAATTTTTGTCATTAGTTCTATTATTAAAGAATGATGCTGAGGATATAACCAAGATGAAAGACCTGTTTTTTGGTATCAAAATATAGCAGAAATGAAACAAAAATATTTCAAAGTACAAACAAGCTATATTCTTAATGTTTTTATCACCCAAATAGCATATTCTTTAAGATTTCTATTCACGGAGATATGTACTCTTGGTTATTTTCTTTTAAATGTTCTTTATCTATAGTGTTCCTGTGCCAGTTCTTTCAGCCCCCTGAATCTTTATTGACTTGTGATGAGTAAGTCTATGTACGTGTTGTGCAATGTATCTTTTCTTGCCACACTTGAGAGAAGTATCTCATTAAGGATTTTTTTTTTCACTTTTCAAATTTTAAAAATCATATAAATCAAGGTAAACTCTTGCAGAATTAAAAAATTAAAAAAAAAAAACAAAACAAAACATTCTGTTCAGAGTTTATCTACTTAAGATTTAAATCCTTCTTTTTATATTTTGTGGGAATCTTAGAGAAATGCTGGATATTTGCTCAGCTACACTGAGTTTTGCAGCAAATATCTCCTGCAATCTGTTTTACCTGTCTTCTGATACTGTTTGAGGTAGCAGGTATCATATGTCTGTAGAAAGATTCACAAATTTTAGCATAATGGAAAACACTGTTATCTATATTATAACTGAAGAGATCATGTAGAATGGAGCGTTTTGTCATTTAATGTGCATAGCTGCACTTTCTTGGCTCCAGATGGCTAGGACAGATATTCTCCTTTACAGTCCCCTTACCTAAGAAACCCCAAGGGGTCAGATGGGACAAAAAAAAAAGACGAATGGGATATGTAACTTTTTTTCTAGTTGAAATGTTTTGGAATGAAAATCAAAATTGTCTCTGCAGGTTTACTTCATATTCAAACTTCAGATAATTTATTGGCTTAAAGAAAAATCTAAGTAATAGATAAGCCTGCTAATGGTACTGAGGCAACATGCTGATTCACAAACATTAATAATCAATTGAAAATTTCAAAAGCCAAGATATTTAATCTACTTCACCCAAGTTCAAATAACATCTTAAAACGTGTCTTTTTAATGCTACACGTTTGGCAGACAGCATAACGTCAGAAGTAATGCCATCAATGCCAATAATGCAAAACAGCATTCATTTTGGAAAAAAGATTAAACATGTTACACAGTAACACAGTGGTCTGATGTGGTCTAATGAATTTCCTAGATGGATATTTGCACTCTAGAAGAACAATCTTGATGTTCTGACCTTACTTGTCAGCAAGTAATATTGTAAACAAAAATCTAGTGTTTTTTGTGCTTTTTTTTTTTTTTAAACTTCACAAGACAGAAAA
>NC_139721.1:71462422-71472422 GCF_964211835.1 Anser anser
TTGTTTGTGGCCAAAGTTATTTGGATAATGAGCTGGGCCAGAAATCTGTCATGGGAATGAATGGGGTGAATGAATTTTCTGTGGTCCATATCAACTGAGAATCTTTTCCTTAGATCAGGAAGGAAGCTTGCTGAACATGATGTTAAATTCTGTGGAGAATATCAGCAAGAGTATAATCTGGATGATTAGCAGTGGATTTCATAGAGCTGTATAATCATTTACATTGGAAAAGACCTCCAAGATCATCAAAGCCAGCCATCTAGCTTATGTACCAAGTCCCAGCAGTAAACCAGGTCTCTTAATGCGTTAGTGCTATTTCACAGAATCATAGAATTATTTGAATAGAAAGGCGCTTAAAGATCATTTAATTCCCCCCCACCCCATGGGTAGTGACTTGTCCAACAGGTTCATGTCCTTCTTATGTTGGGGGTCCCAGAGTTGAACACAGTACTCCAGGTGGGGTCTCACTCGAGTGGAGTAAAGTGGGTAGAATCACCTCCCTCAAACTACCTGCTGGTCATGCTTCTTTGGATGTAGCCCAGGACATAGTTGGCTTTCTGGGTTGCAAGTGCACATTGACATCTCATGTTGAGTTTTTCATGAACCAACACCCCCAGGTCCTTCTCCTCAGGGTCGTTCTCCGTCCATTCTCTGACCAGTTTGTGCCTGGGATTGCCATGACCCAGGTGCAAGACCTTGCACTTGCCCTTGTTGAACTTCATGAAGTTCACACAGGCCCACCTCTCAAGCCTGTCAAGGTCCCTGTGAATGGCACCCCTTCCCTTCAGCGTGTTGACCACACCACACAGCTTGGTATTATCTTTAAACTTTCTGAGAATGCACTCAAACCCCCTGTCCATGTCACTGACAAAGACGTTAAACAGTACCAATCCAACACCGCCCCATGAGGAACACCATTCGTCATTGGTCTCCACCTGGACATTGAGCCATTGACCCCAATTTTCTGAGTGCAACCATCCAGCCAATTCCTTACTCATTGAATGGTTCATACATCAAGTCCACGTCTTTCCAATTTAGAGGGAAGGATATCATGGGGGATAGTGTCAAATTCTTTGCACAACTCCAGGTAAATGATGCCAGTTCCTCCTCTCTTATCCACCAGTGCTGTAAATCTGAAACAAATCTAGCCCAAGGGATTATTAGGGCAGGGCTGGGAAAAACTGAGTCAGGAACAAAAAAAAACCAAAAAACAACAACAACAAAAACAAACAAACAAACAAACAAACAAACAAACAAAAGCTGTAAATTGACTGTGCTTGATTGGGGGGGGTGGGAAGAGGTGAGATCCCTGCATCTCAGCAGGATATAAGCTCGACCTCTAGCTTCTTCAACTGCTCCTTATCAGGCTGTCACAATTGTGAGGCACTGCTCCAGGTCATACTGATCAAAAAAACATGCCTTTTTATGCAGTTGATATAAGCTGCTTCTCTGTTTGTGATCAGCCATCCAAGAACCCTGATGTTTATCCTCTCAGTCTTAGGAGCAATGAATCCTCAAAAAACATTTTAGTGATTTAAGAACAAACAAACAAACAAACAAACAAAACCCCTCAACTCAAATCCTCAAGAAAACACTAGGTCTTGCTTTTCCTCTTATCCTACTGTGTTTTTTTTTTCTTATTTATTTGCTGGGACGTACAATTTGTATACCACTTTGCAGTGATAGCAGCATTTTTTTTTAATGTAAAACCAATATTACAGTTCCATTAAACTACTAAGATTACAAAAATCAATGGAACTCATGCATATAAATTCCTGGGTTTTGCACAGGAAAAACAAAACAAAACAAAACAAAACAAAAAACAACAACAACAACAAAACTCTTAACAACAGTTGTTCTACATGCTCTCTATTGGTGTAAGTTGATGGCTATTACTAATGTTTATGAAAAAACGTTAGAAGATTTCTGAGCATGGCTTTGAAACTACAAAAATTTAAGTTAAATATTCAATGTTAAATAAACAAATCTCTAAAGAATATTAATGGATACCAATACTATGCATTTGTCTGATCCACAAAGCTTTCTGTATGGAGATGTAGTTAATATGCTGTTATCTACTGCTGTTTGACAATGTAGTGTAGTTTTTAATCACATTTCCTGTTCTACCTTCATGTTTTAATTCCCCTTTTGTAATTTACGTACCACTAAAGATGTTTCACATAGGTGCGGCACAGAGCAGAATAACTGCTGCTGTGAAACACAAGCTTTGACACTGTCAATCAAATTATTCTCTCTGCATAGTAACTTTTTAATGATATCTGAGAAATTGTTTTAACTCGCTACTTCTGTGAATGCCAAATCACCATGTAACTAAGATATATGTAATTGTTCTGAAAATCAGAACTTTGATTCTCAGAAGTTGTCAAGAAACTGGCTATGACTGTTATGAGCTTCTGATGAAAAAAACTCTTCTTAAACTGTAGGTATTGTCTCGCTTGATCTTAATTGATAGAGCTGGGAATTACCAGGGACCTTTCTAATGCCAGTCCTTGATCAGAACAGCAGCTCACCAAAATCAAGACCGTTTACTACCAATAAATCACGTTTAATAGGATGTTGTCTCAAGCCCAGGATCGTGTTTTAATAGAGGAAAGAGTGAAGCAGCACAGTGGAAGTGAACAATCACCTCAGAGGGATTACCTGTCTGTAACGGTTTTCTAACAGAAGCAGTCATTTGCTCCTACACCGACTGGTTCCCAAGTAAGCATTTGCTAGTCCAGGCTTGGTCTATTTGTTTTTAACCAACTTTGATTAAAAGCCCTTTTTTTATTTTTTTTTCCTGAAAAGGTTTATATATAGACTGCAGTACAATGACCAATAAATAGAGCTGATGAGGTTAAACCAGATACCAAAGGTATCTCTAACCAGGTACCTCTTTTCTTTCACTGGTCTGTGTGCACATATCCACCATTTCTTCAGAAACATTAATATTTTATTCTTTAAAAAATCTCTAATTTTCCCTGTAGTCTGATGTGTCATAGGGATCAGGTTGTTCTTTTATTTATTTATTTATTTGTTTGTTTATCCGAAAAGAAGTTAATTTGAACACAGTTGTATCTAATAAGTCAAGTTTTCAAATATAACCTTGAGGGAAGGTTTCAATCAAGAAGAAAAACTTCACTTTCTTGATCCTTGTATTATGACACACTGTTAAAAATGAATAAAGAGATTCAGATTAAAATCTGTTTGTGCCACTCCAGACCCATTTATATAAAAATTACTACTAATAAAATATGTCGTAAGAGGGAGCTCTTAATACTTCTTTTTTATGCCCTTTATAAGTGCAGGCAGTTTCATTGTACCATCTGAGAATACAATAAATATCCATAATTTACTCTGTGTGATCCTTTCCTCTTTTACATATTATTTCTTTTTAAATTATGTCTAGAGTGATAATAATACTGTAAAAAAAAATAAAAATCATAGAGTCATAGAAATGCTATACCCCAAAATGTAAGTGCTTCCTGAATAAGACAAAGATAAATATATATATTTTTTTTCCCTGTCCCATGAAGATCATAGTATATTTCAGGCAAACATAAAAGGCTAAGTCACTCCTTAAACCAGAGTTTTAGCAGAAGATTTGTGGGAAAGTTCCCTAAAGATTTCTGCCTGGATCCTGCAAATTGTGTTCTCTCTAAATAAAATCTCTTAGGTTAGTCCAGAGGTGGTGTGACCACGATACATATTTATGCATTTCCCCCTCTTCTTCAAAAGCCCAGGTGAGACTAGAGAAAATCTTTGTTGCCTGACCAGACTGGTCTTAGTCCCTGCAGAACAGTGTAAAGGTCACAGTCATGGCTGTAACAGTTTAATGCAACTGAGGCATTGCACTGTTGCTGAAAGTGATCGTTATCCAAGAACCACAGAGGAGGAAGGTATAAACAATCCCAGGTACAAAAAATATGGAGCAGCCTGACCACAGGGACCTGGTGTTTCTCATCTTGTTGTTGTTGTTGTTGTTTGAAAAGAAAGGTATGGTCCTTTGAACTTATTTTTTGTAAGAGTTCTAATGATCTGTCTGTGGCCTGACTTTTTTTTTTTTTCCTGGATCCTTCTAAGCTTTTACATAACTTCTACATTTGCTTCTTTTCAGCTGCAGGTAATATATTATTTTAAATGTAAATATATTTCTCAAAATTCAAGCAAAGAGTCATGCATTTAAGCTGGTCCTTAAAGTGTGCCTTAGCTTTATGCATTCTGTAGTCATCAGAAAAGAATGATTTCATTATTTTTTGAAGCAACAACACTGGCCAGCAATTTTAAATATATTTTCAATCTGCATTGCTTACCATGACTTGGAAAAAATTAATCTTTTGCCATCTATATTGCTGTAGTGTATTTTAAGCATTTTTTCCTCTGTATCCTGTGTTTTGTGTGGAAAAAAATGTGCTTGACAATTAATATTATATAAAATACAAATGTATATACAATGCTTACAGTATATTGCAGTTTTCTTGCTGAGAGAGGCTATTTTTTTTTATAATTGCTACAGAAGACTCCATTATAATTGGATTTATTTTCAATAAACTTGATCATTCTACTTATTTTATATTTTGCTGCATCTTAAGTACCCTAATTATCCTTTTCTGCTAATAGAAGTGGTTTCTTTTCTTGTTTTATGCTATTTCATCAAACTTCCTTTTTCATTACTTTTGAACAAACTGTAGCACGCAGTTTACCATCTGTTATGATATTTTTCTTAGAGCCCCGACACCCCCCACTTTTCTTTTTTTTTTTTTCTTTTTTTTTTTTTCCTTTAACATTTGCTAATTGTACATAATTTCACAGAATCACAGAATTGTCTAGGTTGGAAGAGACCTCCAAGATCATCTAGTCCAACCTCTATCCTAACACTAACAAGACGTCCACTAAACCATATCACTAAGGGCTACATCTAAACGTCTTTTAAAGACCTCAAGGGATGACGACTCAACCACCTCCCTGGGCAGTCCATTCCAATGCCTAACAACCCTTTCAGTAAAGAAGTTCCTCTTAACATCCAACCTAAACCTCCCCTGGTGCAACTTTAGCCCATTCCCCCTCATCCTGTCACCAGGCACGTGGGAGAATAGACCAACCCCTACCTTGCTACAGCCTCCTTTAAGGTACCTATAGAGAGTGCGATAAGGTCACCCCTGAGCCTCCTCTTCTCCAGGCTAAACAACCCCAGCTCCCTCAGCCGCTCCTCGTAAGACTTGTTCTCCAGACCCCGCACCAGCTTCGTTGCCCTTCTCTGGATTCTCTTGAACACCTCCATGTCCTTCTTGTAGCGAGGGGCCCAAAACTGAACACAGTACTCTCAGACACTCGAGGTGCGGCCTCACCAGAGCCGAGTAGAGGGGGACAATCACCTCCCTAGACCTGCTGGCCACACTGCTTCTTATGCAAGCCAGGATGCTGTTGGCCTTCTTGGCCACCTCAGCACACTGCTGGCTCTTCAGCCGACTATCAACCAGTATTCCCAGGTCCTTCTTGGCCAGGCAGCTTTCCAAACACTCAACTCCCAGCCTGTAGCCCTGGTTGGGGTTGTTGCGCCCCAGATGCAGGACCCGGCACTTGGCCTTGTTGAACTTCATACAGTTGGCCTCAGCCCATTGGTCCAGCCTATGCAGATCCTCCTGCAGACCCTTCCTTCCCTCGAGCAGATCAACACACGCACCTAACTTGGTGTCATCTGCAAACTTACTGAGGGTGCACTCGATCCCCTCATCCAGGTCATCGATAAAGATATTAAAGAGGACTGACCCCAGCACTGAGCTCTGGGGGACTCCACTAGTAACCGGCCTCCAACTGGATTTGGCTCCATTCACCACAACTCTTTGGGCCCAGCCATCCAGCCAGATTTTAACCCAACAAAGCGTACGCCAGTCCAAGCCACGAGCAGCCAGTTTCTTGAGGAGAATATTGTGGGAAACAGTATCAAAAGCCTTACTGAAGTCAAGGTAGATCACATCCACAGCCTTCCCCTCATCCACCAAGCACGTCACTTGGTCATAGAAGGAGATCAGGTTCGTCAAGCAGGACCTAACTTTCATAAACCCATGCTGACTGGACCTGATCGCCTGGTTGCCCTGCAAGTGCCGCGTGATTACATTCAAGATAATCTGCTCCATGAGCTTCCCTGGCACTGAGGTCAAACTAACAGGCCTATAGTTCCCCGGGTCTACCCTCCGGCCCTTCTTGCAGATGGGCGTCACGTTTGCTAGCCGCCAGTCAGCTGGGAGCACTCCTGATAACCAGGATTGCCAGTAAATGATGGAAAGCGGCTTGGCCAGCTCCTCCGCCAGTTCGCTCAGTACCCTCGGGTGGATACCATCCGGCCCCATCGACTTGCATACATCCAAGTGCTGTAGCAGGTCGCCACCCATTTCCTCATGGATAGCGAGGGCCACATCCTGTTCCCCATCCCCTTTCACCAGCTCAGTGTACCGGGTATCCAGAGAACAACCGGTCTTGCCGCTAAAGGCTGAGGCAAAGAAGGCATTGAGCACCTCAGCCTTTTCCTCATCTTTTGTAACTAAGTTTCCCCCCGCATCCAGTAAAGGATGGAGATTCTCCTTAGTCGTCCCTTTTGTGTTGATGTATTTGTAAAAACATTTTTTGTTACCTTTAACGGCAGTAGCCAGATTGAGCTCCAGATGAGCTTTGGCCTTTCTAATTTTGTCCCTGCACAGCCTCACAACATCCTTATAGTCCTCTTGAGTAGCCCGCCCTCTTTTCCAAAGATTATAAACCCTCCTTTTTCTCCTAAGCTCGAGCCACAACCCTCTGTTCAGCCAGGCCGGTCTAGTTCTGCGTCGGCTCATCTTTGGGCACGTGGGGACAGACCGCTCCTGAGCCATTAAGATTTCCTTCTTGAGGAGTGCCCAGCCTTCCTGGACTCCTTTGCCCTTCAGAACCTCCTCCCAAGGGACTCTGCCAACCAGTGTCCTGAACAGCTCAAAGTCAGCCCTCCGGAAGTCCAAGACAGCGGTTTTCCTGGTCCCCTTCCTGACTTCACCGAGAATAGAGAACTGAACCATTTTGTGGTCACTCTGCCCAAGACAGCTCCCGACCACCACATCTCCCACCAGTCCGTCACTGTTTGTGAACAGAAGGTCTAGCGGGGCACCTCCCCTGGTAGGCTCTCTAACCAGCTGCGTCAGGAAGCTATCTTCCATGCTCTCCAGAAACCTCCTAGACTGCTTTCTCTGGGCTGTGTTGTGCTTCCAGGATATGTCTGGGAAGTTGAAGTCCCCCAAGAGAACAAGCGCTGACGATTTTGCGGCTTCTGCCAGCTGCCTGTAGAACTCCTCATCCGTCTCCTCATCCTGGTTCGGTGGTCTATAACAGACCCCCACCAGGATGCTTGCCTTGTTGGCCTTCCCTCTGATCCTAACCCATAGGGACTCAACCTTATCATTCCCAGACTCAAGTTCCTCAATATCTAAACACTCTCTAATATAGAGAGCCACACCACCACCCCTTCTGTGCTGTCTGTCCCTTCTGAAGAGCCTATAGCCCGACACTGCAGCACTCCAGTCGTGAGAGTGGTCCCACCACGTTTCCGTGATGGCAACCAAGTCATAGCCTTCCCGCTGCACGATGGCTTCCAGCTCCTCCTGTTTGTTACCCATGCTGCGTGCATTAGTGTAGATGCACTTCAGCTGGGCCATTGCCTTCTCCTCCGGCCTTGCCATTGTTCCCCCTGGCACAGCTCCAACAAGCCTTCTTTCAGCCCCATCCCCCTTCTTTCCTAGTTTAAAGCCCTCTCAACGAGCCCTGCCAGCTCCTGGGCTAGGATCTGTTTTCCCCTTAGAGATAGGGACCCGTCTGCGGCCATCAGGCCAGGTGCCGAGTAAAGCGCCCCATGGTCAAAAAACCCAAAATTTCTGTGTTGGCACCAGCCTCTGAGCCACGTGTTAATCAGGTGGGCTTTCCGTGTCCTCTCGGTACCCCTCCCTGCTACTGCAGGGATAGATGAAAACACCACCTGCACTCCCGCTCCATCCACTAACCGTCCCAGTCCCCTAAAGTCCCGTTTGATAGCCTTCAGGCTTCTCTCATCAATATTATCACTGCCAGCCTGGACTATCAAAAGCGGATAGTAGTCAGAGGGGCGAACCAGGTTGGGAAGCTTTCTGGCAACATTCCTGACCCTTGTCACAGGGAGGCAGCAGACTTCCCTACGGGTAGGGTCAGGTCAACAAATAGGGCCCTCCGTTCCCCTGAGAAGGGAGTCGCCTACTACGATCACCCTTCTGTCTTTCTTGGTGGAGGCAGTCTTGAGGCGTGGAGTCGACCTCATCGCCCTAGGCATCCTCCTGGGTAGACTTTCTACCTCGTTCTCACCCACCGGTCTCTCAAGCTCCAGGGCCTCAAATTGGTTGTGTAAGGGCACCTGGGAAGGTGGGGCTGGTAGGTGGGGGCGTTGCCTGCGAGGTTGAGCAGGGACTTGTCTCCATCACTCCTCAACTCCTAGGTCATCTCCCTCTGCCCGACAGCAACAGGGCAGGGGGTCCATCCCCATTTGGGGTGTCTCACCCCGTTACCTCTCCTTCAGGCCCCACAGGGAGTCACTCCACCAGTCTATCTCCCGCTCACACTCCCTAATAGCCCTCAACCTCTCCACCTCCTCCTTGAGTTCTGCCACCAGGCGGACCAGGTCATCCACCTGCTCGCACCTCACACACACGGTGCGTCTGCCTCCCTCAGATGGCAGCAACAGTCTCAGACACTCAGACACTTTCTGCTGGGGATCTTGCATTATTTTATGTATCTGCTTCAAGTCTAAGAAGGGCCCAGTTTGACACTCTCTCCCTCCAGCTCTCTTCTCCATCCTCTCTCTCTTCCTCTTTCCCCTCAACTCTCTTTTTGCGCATGTGTGCAGAAAATGCCCTCCTTTTCAGCTATTCAAATGATATAGTCTCTGCCATGTTTCCAGCCTTCTGGGCATCTAATGGGCAGAAGTGTTAGATTCTTATAGCCTATCCAGTACTTATCACACTTTGAATTGGATTAACATCTGGCCTGCAATGATAAAAACAAAAATAAACAAACAGTAACAACAAAAAAAACCACACAGGGAAACAAAAGACATTTCTAAGAAAAAAACTTTGAGTGGCAAATATAGTTGTTTCACTTACTGCAGTTCTTTTCCACTCATTGCAATGGATATATATATATTTAATATTAATATATATATATAATATAATATATATATATAATATATATATATATAACTGTTACACAAATTTTCGAGGGTAAAAAGTGATCCTTCTGTTAGAAGTCACAGAACAAGGTTATATAATGATCTCTTGATTCCCTAAGCGTAGTTCTCACAAAATGATTCATGTTAACTTCAAATATGGCACCTATTTGTCCATTTTTTCATGATAACATTAAACATTTAATATTTTTTTATGCTTCAGGCTAAGTTCTTTCGTAAAATAATACAGGACTGCATTCCATAGATAAATAAATGTGCTGAGGGCTATGAGTGACCAATGCCTGCATTACTCTATAAAAGGCTTACAAAACTCTCTTCCTCTACAAACTGGGGAGTTAAGCAGGTTAGAAACTATGAATCTTTGTTGTTTCTAGAAGGAGAGGCCATTATATTTCTCAGCCCTCTTTCAGGGCAGTTCTGTTTGTAAGAGACGTAAGAAGTTGTAACTAATAAACATACACAAGTGTGTCTGGATACCAGATGCAGCCTCTGAAAGCAGTTTGCAGTATAAATTTATTCTCAGTTTACCAGAAGCTTACAAATGATAGAGAATGAGAAAATTGGTCATTTTTGTTGCTGATAATCTAACTGCTACTGAGAACTAATGCCAGTTTTACTAGTCTTTATTGCGTATTCCAGCAGATCATGTTATGCACTTAGATGCCAGTGAACTATATGTTAACTCCCATGTCTGTTTTGCAAAGTATTTATCATCCCCTTTTTACAGATGGGAAAATTGAAACATGGAGAGCTGATGACAAATGATCC